>NW_019272060.1:972873-1269994 GCF_002738345.1 Cucurbita maxima
AAAGATTATGTTGTAGGTTTTTTTAGTTTTAAAGGTTTAATTCCGCAATACTCACTAGATGATGATAACATTAGCGACTTTAGGTAAGTAGAAATTTAGGGTCGTTACAATCTTTAATAGTTTTGGTGAAAATACTGCCTCATGTGCCAAGCATCAAAAATCAGTATAAGACTTTCATAATCAGGTGGCGATCCAAACAGACACAGATCTCGAGTAATATTGCCAAGCACAGAGGAAGGCGGTTGATGAGAAAGCATAATCAGGTGGAAAAGGATGGAAAGAAAAGGCCCCCAACTAACATAGGGCCACTTACCTTACTAGATAGGGGGGGACACGGCTGTCAAAGATCAGAGCAAGAGCCGTATCCATGATATGTGTCTATGCTTCCTTTCCTTTCTGCAACCCCATTTTATAGGTATATGGGCAGGAGAACTAATAATCAATTCCATGAGTGGCTGTAAACGGAGAGAAAGCTGATGAGACTCCCCCATCTTAGTCCAAAACTGGAATCCGATGACAAAAGAATCCATTTGCAACCTTAGCTTTAACAAAAAAAGCCGAAAAGCACTGACCCCTATCTAGTAATAGTAAGGTTTGGTAAAGCTGCGGGGATTACCGCATTCCCTTCTGTAGGTCTGTCCAGAACCGGAACCTTTATCAATCTCCGAAATTCCTTGTCGGGTAAGTTTCGACCCGCACGAAAGGCGTAACGATCTGGGCACTGTCTCGGAGAGAGGCTCAGTGAGCTCAAGGAGTACTAAAAAAAGGTGCTAATGGCAGTGGGACTCCAGCGGGTAACCTACATCTAAAAGAGTTTAGTGTTAGTTGTTGTTGAGGATATTTAGTTTTTCATTGAAGCGGGTTGTTGGGTTCTCCACGCTTGTGGTAGATTCGGTTTCGAACCTGCGATATGGGCATTACTCCTTCCAGAGCTTAGTTTCGGCTTTTAGCTTCGGTTTTTGAGGCTGAGGCTTGGCTCTAGGCGGATTTTATTTTGGATTTCTTATTTGTTTTTGGCCTATTTCAACCCATTTAACCAACTTGAATCGATTCTAATATCAATCAATTTTAAAAATATTACTTAAGATAAAAAATTTGAGAATCATTCTGAACCAATGAAGAATCTATTATTAAATTCTCATGCTTCCCAATGTGAGGCTTTTATGTTTGAGAATATCCAAAACGAGATGTCATCTTTGGATTCAAACCTTACATTTGTTTAATCCTTTCCAAATGTGTCGAACAAAGCTTCATATACTTCACAACATTCATCTACCACCTCTACACACTCTCCAACACTCATGCTCATCGGTGTTCTCGTTGAAAGACGGGGGTGTACTCCTTGCTTCTGGGGACATTGATCCGAAGCTCGAGTACGGTCCGTGCGCCGTTTTTCTTCTCTACCATGACGACGAATCAATTGATTTAATGTAGGCATCGTTCTTTCCTTTGTTCGTGAGCCGTGCATGATTGACATATGAAATGATTGTGTTTAAGTAATAATCTAAAGAATCTATGGTATATAGATAAAGTTGGGTGTCTTATTCTATTAACACTATTGATACGATCCAATCTGTAATTGTTATAAATCTTCAAGGAGAACATGACCACTACTAAATCCATATCGTGTGCTATATAAGTGCGCTTGTAATCCTTCAATCGATGTCCTTTCTTTGAAACGCTACCATACACCATGAATCCTCAAATTTGAGTAAGAAGGAAGGTTGTAACCAATCTCCATTTGAGTTCTTAAAAAATAATCTTTACTATCTTCGAACTCCCATTCTTAGTTAACGGAATAAAAAGGGTATCTTAGAGAATCTTAGATGAAATATCGGTAACATCTTGCCAATCCTAGAAAGTTATGTACGTCTATAGTAGTGGTCATGCGACGCCACTTCGTTACGACTTCAATCTTGGTAGTGTCCACTTTAATGCTTTCTCGTGTTACTATATGCCAGAGGAGGCAGTTGCTTTTCTCTCGCGGTAGTCAATACTCTTCTTGAAATACGACTCATGATCTTTTTTTCGTCTTAAAGTATATTAGGATATCATCTATGAATACAATAATAAATGTGTCTAGATATTCATTGAACACTATTAATTAGACTCATAAATATTGTTGGTGCATTCATCAATCCAAAGGTTATCACATTGAACTCATAATGTAAGTAAGTACCTTAGGTGAGATGTCATCTTGCTAATATCTCTCTCTTCGATCCTCAACTGGTATCCTGATCTCAAGTCAATCTTAGAAACCACGGCACCATGCAACTGATCAAACAAGTCATCAACTCTTGGGAATGACACTTATTCTTAATGGTCACTTTATTCAACTCCCGATAATCTATACACATGTGCATCAAGCCATCATTCTTCTTCACAAACAATACATGTGCTAAGGCGTATGAATACTCAACTCTTGAAGCTGCATTTTAAGATCTTTAGCTAGCTGTAGGCACCTTTGAAATAAGGGTTGTTCCTTATATGAACTCGATATTGAACTCAATCTCTTGTGCTAGAGGTATTCCTTGGAGATCGTCAAGAACACATCCAAAAAAATCCTTAACTATCGATACTAAGTTTATATCAATCTCCACACATCTGTGTTCACATTGTGAGCCAATATGCCCTATATTCCATGACATTATACAACTTAATACTAGTCAATTGAAAAGCATGAATGCTTACGGTTTTTATGTTGAAAAGTTCTCTCCTCTCAAATTGTTCTTTCAACTTCAAATATTTGTTTCAACACATTTCAATTGTGGGCTATATCCAACATACCATAGCCTAGAAGGTCTTCATAAACATTTTCATGTTCGGGACCTCCTGATTTGGATCAGTGACTTACTCGTTACCATACACATGCTTACATCATTTAAAAAAAAAAAAAAAAAAAAACAAGTAGGTTGCGAACTCTTAATTTTAAATAAAAATCATTCAAATATAGCTCATAATGTTTGATGATCATTCGAACTCCGTCAATTTCTCTCCCGACTCTAAGAATAATGTGTAATCTCCCCTCATCGACAATCAACAACTGCGATCCCGGTTTCTGCATTTGTTGGTCAACAGTGCCCTCGTTAATACCTAATCATGGTCATCGATCTACATTTGGTAGGCAACTTCTATAGCCACTCAAATTTGAAGTTGTTACCAAATCCTACCAGAGGGATGTTTATCTTGAAGAAGAAAATCCTATATTCTTTCCAGTTGAGCGACAAATGGTGTATATCCGAGGCAGAGGCCAAATAGTACTTGGAGGAAGTTATGGGGAAACTTCTAAAATGAGGTACAAGTCAAATCTGAAAGATCCCTCTTTTTTGTATTATTTGCGACACCCAGGAATGATCATTCAAATTTGACCAAAACTTACCAATCTTTCATTATATAATAATAATAATAATACTCATTTGGTGTCAATTAGATGTCTTTCTCTATATCAATACCAATGGGCCTCCAATTCTAAAGTTTGAACTACTTTTGGCTCCCCTTATTAACTAGAAGATGTTAATATTTGTGGGATTGAAGAACAAAAATGACTATTAATGGACGCAGCCAACCTATTTTTGCTCCTACCAACGTGTATTAAATAAGAAAAAAGGATTGAGTTTTGTTAGAAGAGGGGACAATTCTATGTACTCTGTTTACAGAAAGCCGCCGCACCTAATGAAAAAAAACTATAAAACTGGCAGTGAAACAAAAGCTTAGCATCGCACTGCCTATACTCTTTTATTTTTCAAGATCTGTAACTTTTTAATGATGTAAAGATTCCAACTCATACACCTTAGAGTCTGAAGAGGGAAGTCCTTGAGCTGAGGATTTTGGTGGACAAGCTTTACAGAGTTCGTTGTAGCGAGCGATATCGAAATTCTGAAGCTTCATCAGGCGCTTCTGCTTTGTGCTAAACCGGCTTTGGAAGAAGCCCTCGAAGGAAGGCTCTTTCGAGGTCTTGAGGAAGAAGGTATAGCCAGCAATGAAGTAAGCTGAGGTGACATAGAAGCAAATTGGCTCCATGACATCCCAAGTGAGCTCCCAGAAGGTGAGCCTCATGAATGCAGCTGTTTGAGCCACGAGGAGGCCCAGTCCGACCCAGAGCTCCCGACGTACGAGCATTTCAGCTTTTTTGTCGATTACAGCTTTCTTCGTCTCCATTTCTTCAAGCTCTTCCCTTCTAGCATCATCATTTGGAATGACTGGTGGTAAGGGAATTAGGCCTTCAATGGCCTTGGCTACCTGAGGTCAAACAATATGAAATACTTGGGTAAAACCTTGAACTACCTAAAGCATATTGATTGTTAGCTCTAATGGTTCATTGGATGAACTTGGACAGCAGCCACACAAAATTAGTACTACTATATATATATATATATATATATATATATATATATATACATAAACGATTAGTATTATACTTAAGAAAGGAGGGGGACCGGATCAAAATAGGACAGCTGAAAAATTACAGTGTACAAACAAACTTAATAGAATTATAATTTATAAAGAACAGGGCCGGATCAAAAATGGCCGAGGTTGTTTTGATGTTCTAGGATGAAAAGCTTTCAAAGGTTGATCAGAAAATCAGTGAGTTTCTGGGGCAGGGTGTTAAAAGAAGACACAAATTAGTCTTAAAACTTCTCTTTCTTTGGCAGTGAATCCTAAGACGAATCCCAAAAATAATCATGATCAAATTAGACGTTGTTGTTCATCTAAAGCTAATAAGACAAGGCCTACACATCTCAATCGGAATCCCACAGATCAAAACAAAGTTCAATGACATCCCTTCCATCCTAAATCTGTCGTCTTCTCCCCCTCTCTGTACTTTTTCTGGTAGGATTCTTTGCTTATAAGATAAACTAAAACCCTTTACGGTTCCCAAGAGAATTGCAGAGTTTTTTCTCCACGAGTTTCAAACCCCATTAATTGAATCAGAAACTATGGTCAATTTTTGGTATTTCTAATAAACCTAAGTGTTACCCATAAGACACATCTCCCCTTACCCTACCCCTACCCCTACCCCTAACCCAACGACCCCTGAATGATCCATATCCATTGAAGCTAGAAAGTGTAACAATCTTGTCATTGAATGAATCGAAGGGCGTCTATATGATCCTTCAGATAACTCATCTCAAACGTGGAACCCCTTTTTTACGTTTTAGGTCTGTCCTGTTGAAGAAAACAAAAGAAAAAAAGAATAACCAGAAAAGAATATCAGTTCTCGGTAGACTTCAGGACTAGAACTTTAAAATAAAGATCTCGTGAAAGAAAAGTAAAAAAAAAGGGAACCTATTTGGTAAGCGGCATCGAAATCTGTAGAACTCAAAATCAGCAAGTAACCAAAAATATCTCTAATGCAATTAAGAAAAGTAAGCTAAAAAGTCAAATCAAGATGGGAAAACAACAAATCACCTGTTCAGGCCTGAGGTACACAACGTTTCCTAAGACAATCACGGTTCCGGATTCATCAAGCATTTGTGCAGTCTCAAGGCCCTGACCAGGATCATCACATCCCTGACCACAAATCCGTACGAATTCAGAGTGCGGAATCCATGATTTCTGAACTTCTCTCAACTTCCTCTTCACCATCTCCATCCGCGCTACTCTGAGCAACTTCCTCGCATCCTCAACCGTCAAACCACCCTTCAAATCGGACCTATCCGGATCCGAAGCCAACGAATCGCAAGCAGGGGGACGAAGGCAATCGAGGCGAATTCGATGTGGAGCAATCCCAAGAGATTTGAACTTCTCCACCATGTTCCCTCCAGCCGCCAGTTCCCGGAGTTCAGGCGAAATCGCCGGCTGAGAAACAGCTTTCTTGTGAAGAAAGCAACGAAAAACAACATGATCTCCAGGATCATGAGCAATGTTCGCAGTATTGGTGTTGGGAGGAACACGAGCCGCAAGCGAAGACGACGAAATCCGGCATTTGGTAAGGAATTGTTCAGAGATTTTGGATATGTTAAAGAGACGCTGTGCTAGGGTTTTCTTGTACGCCATTGATGAACAACGCTAAACAGAGAATCGATTCGATCGCAGTAACAAGAGAAAGAATCTAGAAATAGAGCTACGGAAATCAAAACAATGAAGAACAGAAAGATCTCTCCGTCGATATTTCGGATCAAATTAATGGGTGAGAACAATCACCGGGGCGTTTCACTGCGATCGATCATCAATCCCAAACGCCCAAATTTATAGGTCGTCGCTCCACTGCCTTCCAATTCCGTTTCCGATTAGAAATTTAATAAATAAAAAAAAATATGGGAAATTGATTCTTTTTTCAATCCAATTATTTAGGAGAGATAAAGCCTTCACCAAAAAAATAGGGGAAAAAGACGCGAGATTTTGTAAAGCGTGACGTAGCCGAGAAACGGCTTAAGTTTCCCATGTGGTTTTTAATCGCCACGTGGCGCTATACGAGATAATCGTAATGAATCTCACGGTTCTGACGAAACGAGATGAGTTTTTAGAGATGTATTCACGTGTGCTAATATCTACTTGTATACTCTAGGACCACGTGAATCACCGTACACGTGGTTGGCTTTAAAAAGTCCCTCCTTGCGTTTGGACATGTGTTCCACAACTTTTTTCCAACTTCCACGAATTAAACTTCTCAAGGTTTAGAATGAGACCTCTTGCTCCCATCATCATCATTATTATTATTATTATTATAATAATAATAATTATTATTATTATTTTGACGGGGTTTTGAATTTTTAACCAGTTAAGTTATGCTCGTACTCTTTTGCTATTCAAATTCATGTCCCGAGTGTTTATCCTCGACTAGTTTGAGTGATCAAGCTTCATGTCAGAGGAATCATCATCCAACGTCCATTTTCGCTGGTAAAGGTCTTTTGTTTCTCCTCTCGAATTGCTTTGTTTTTTGGACTAAAATCTCTCCCTCTTAATATCCGAACTCCATTTGCTTTGTTTTTAGTATAGATTTTCTATTAGAGATTTAATATTTTATGATCCATGAATTTATGATAAACAAATACTCGGATTAATGAGAATATTTTTGGAAGGAAATAGCTGCAATGATTGCATCATGAGTCATGTGCATCCGACCTCATACATATGTATGATCACGAGAAATGGAATTGTGAAAACTTGCTGGTGTGGCTTATGAAGGAGAGTGACTATATGACCCCTTATGTGTTTCGTAGCAATATATGGTCAGAACTATGATTTTGCAAAACTTTGCCATAAGTGGTGATGTATGGACCCCTATGTTATTATGACGATATAGTCACAACTATTGTAACGCCCGAACTCTAACGAGAATTAATTTTCTCAAATTTTTCTTTCAAGATGAACTTTCAGAATTTTATTAAGAGGTTTACATGTTAAATTTGAGGATATGATAGAAGATAAAATTGCTCGGAACAATCTCCGAGACCTAGAAAAAAATATAGTAGAAAAATAAAAAATAAAAAAAGAGAAATGAAAAGGAAAAGATAGGGTTTGAGAGGAGGAAGGTAAAAGAAGAAGAAAAATGCTCAAATTCGTGTAGAGGAGACTGAATTTGACCGAGATTCATTCACAATAAACTCTTAATAGGCTGAGGAGATTTAATCTGATCATCGGAATCGTTTGATTCCGTAAAGAAGCGAGGAAGAACAAAAGGTTAGTTTTTGGATTTTAGTTCTCAAGTTTTCCTCGAGACCCACGAGTTTTTTATGGAATTAGTCTCTCTAATTTTAGTACGTTGATCTTGGAGTATTTTCGCACGTTTTTTGTGAAGGAATCTAAAGTCGAATCATACCAGAAGTAGGAGTTTTGAGAAACCTCCAAAAACGAGTAAGAGAGTTGATTTTAGCCAACTTCGAACTTGAATAACTTTGCCTATAGTTGATAAAAATTCCAAAAAAAATACCTTCATGTAAATGGAATAAAACTCTATAATTATCGTGATCCGCTCGGTCGTTATAAAAATAGAGATGAATCAAAGGACTCTTCGTTCTTATACTTTCTCAGATTTGATGGCGTCTAAACTGTGGAATCGAAATACAAACGAATAACTTCAAAGACTGGATCTGTAGATCTACAAACCAAGTTGAGATGAGTTGAGTAGAAAAAGATATAAAAATATAAAAAAGTAAAAGAACTCACAGGATTTTTGAATTTGCAACTGCGCAGACGAACAGGGGAGAGACGTGTGTCACACATCGAGTGGAGAAGCACGGTTGCCCCAGTGATTTACACATGGCACGCTGCGAGTGGCACAATGCAACCAATCTTGAAGGTAACACATAACCAGTCCAACCAGCGGGCTAAACCGAAGCTGTAGACTTAGCTCATTTGCCCAATTTGTGAATTGCGTTCGCATCTGATGACCTGAATCGACCTCGCGAGCGACACGTATCAACATAGAAAAATCTTACGGAATTTGTGTGTCGCTAGACTTAAACACATGTCAAACTTGTAACTGTCAATCAACGAATGATGCGTGGTGTCACGATCCTACATTTTTACCATGCGGCGTCATGATCTTGACACGCTCACAACCAGCCTTAAGGTGAACTAAGCCCCATATATATTTTTTGTCCCTGTTTTGTGGCTTCGTCAGACCTTAGGCGAGGTTTGTCTTCGCCAATCGAACATTGCTTGTGCGGAATCCAAGCTTGTTCAACCACACACGCAGCCTGCGCATGCATTTTCAATCGTTTGCGACACATCCAACTTGCCTCTACACCAGGCCAAGTCATTCGGCTCGACCTTGTCTCTACTCGGGGCCAAGGTCTCTCAATTCACCATCGCATCTCATCTTGCCATCTCGATCTCCATCGACATGGCCCATATGTGTTGACGTCATCCCGAGTCTCGGGGTGTCATCGGCCATCGTAACTCACTCGATCATGTCATCGAGAATGGACCCGCGTGTCGTTCATCTCATCGAGACTTCCCAAACATCCATCCATCTAGGTTCTATCGAGGCATTGGCCCTCCCGTGCACGTGCCATGTCATTTACGGATATCATGTCGGATAGCGAGTGTATGTAGCAACCTCCAACACGCAGGCTGGGACGCAATACCGGCACACCCGTGTCTCCCGATACTATCCTTGAAAAATCCATTTCAAAGGAAGTCGCCCGAGACACTCGTCTCGACACGCTCGCCCACGCTGTGACACACGTATGTGCCACAGGATAGCTCACTTAGGCCACAGGGCCCAAGGGTGGTGGAGAGCTAACACATGGTACTCATATAGTACATTTTGAGCCATTTTCAATCTTCCAGGCATAGACATGATTTTGGTGAATGGTCATACGGTGTCGTACATTGTTCGTCCGGTGTCCGATTGACACCATACTTGGCGAGCATTCATACTTCATATGGACGGACTTTACTCCTGAACTACATGCCCAAATTCCCTCTAGAACCCCGACTTTTGAGGTTAAGGCCCGAGTCCCTACCTAGCCCTTCAGCAAGCCTTATCTTTGCCCCTCTTGTCAATTTGGTGTCTCCATCTTGCTTATGTCTCAATTTGTCTTCAATGCCCACTTCGTGTGGTGTGTTAGATGATTCACCGTTCTCCTCGGTCGCATCATGGCACTTGTCTAGGCCCTCGCGTGGCCGGGTGGACGCCACTTGAGGGTCGCCGCTTCTCTTGTCGCAATGTGAGGGTCATAACCTACTCTCTTCATAGTTTGGTTGTGACATTCTCCCCCACTTAAACTAGTCACTGTCCTCGATGACTTACTTGGGAGCACAACCATTGTTAGGTTGTGACATTCTTCCCCACTTAAACTCGGCATCGTCCCGATGACGATCCAAACTCTTTGACTGTTGCTGACTCGACTCGGTGGATTTGGTTGTGCTTCAGACAAGTATAAAATTACTAAGCACCTGACTATCCTTTGTCATGATGTTTATCTTACTGACACCTCTCGGTCAGCTTGGGGACAAGTTCGAGTTGATGCTTCTGACTTCTTTTTTTTCATATGGCACCATTTTCTGACTCTTGACTTGGTCAGTTGTTGGGTGAACTTGCCCCAACTTTAGCTTGGCACTACTCTTGGCCAATTTGCATACTTTCTGAGTGACACTAACGGTACACCCCGAGGGGTGTGGCTCGGAAGCCAACCGCGATACTACTCTTCGAGGCACCAACTACTATGGGAGCGGAGTCAAGATGGTTTGTTATTGACTTGCTGGAGAACAGACGTGCTTCAGACGAATACAAAAACTCGTGCACACTATCTACGGGCTATCCCCTTTTGGACCTATTTCTGTTGTTCACCCCTCTTGGACTTGGCCACCAAGACTTGCAATGTAGACATGACTATTCAATGTTTGTTGTAGCTGTGGTGAGGCTAACTCTACACTTAACAGACAACTATGGACTTCTAAGGGCACTCTTGTCCCATTCGTAGCCAACTTGGCCTCAATGTGTGTATCCTATAAGTCACACAAATTGGTGCACCTTTCAAGGTGGGGCTCGCAAGCCTAGCCACGACACCTTCTCGTCGTGGCCACTTCTTTTATTGAGCAAAGTCAGAACTTTTGACACAGCCTCTTTAGTTGTTGGCGTTACCTTTCGGCCAACTCTTTGTACTTTGCCACCTTCACGTAGCTATTGCTGCATTGACATTGCTCTTGGTCTTCTCGCAACTTTAGTTCTCCATTGATCCCTAATTTTTAGTCAACTAATTTTTAGGTAAATATTATTTGGTTAAACCCACACAATTAAAGTAAGGGAAGCTTCTAGTGGAAGATTCTGAATTAAGTTGCCCAAATCTTTCCATTTTTAGGATGTAATGTTTTATTTAAATATAGATCCGTTGGGTCTTGACCACATACTTTCTCTCTCGGTCATTTTTCCATTATTTTTTCTTCTAACAAATTTCCTTCTGTCATTTTTTACTCCGTAGACGATTTCCTCTCGATTATCAGAAGTCAACAAGTGGTATCGGAGCCAAGTTTAATCCACTGGTGTTATAATGCACCATTCTCCTCGGTCGCATAATGGCACTCGTCTAGGCCCTCGCGTGGCCGGGTGGGCGCCACTTTAGGGTCGTCGCTTCTCTTGTCGCAACGTGAGGGTCACAACCTACTCTCTTCATAGTTAGGTTGTGATACATGGCATGCCTAAGGCGCAACTTCCGTCCCTGCAAACGCGTGACACCTGAGTGTGGAGGCATCACGTGGAACCCTCCCACTCGTGCGTAAGGACACATGGGGGAGCGTGCAAGGTGCTTTTTAATATGTTGTCTCTATTTGCCATTTTTCATCTCAATTCCGATACAAACTCTAATTTATCTTGAATCAGGACCTACAAGTGAGTTTTCAAGAAATTTTGAGCTTCCAACAAGCAGAAACACAAGCTAGGGAGAGCATGCTTTGGCCCGATAAATAGCCACACATATTTTAGACAAGTAATACCTGTGGGAGTTGCTAGGACATTCTAGCATGCTAGCTTATCTTACTTAAGGTAGTTAAAATATGCATGTTTAAGACTTTAATGAACTATTTGGGTAGGTATGCAAGTACATTAAGCAAAATTATGAAAATGCCCGTAGTATGATAATAGAGGATGCATGTCTATTAAATATTTTTCATTGTACTAGAATAGAGGATAGAAAATTTGTGATCCGCCCTACGGGTGTTAGATGGACATTATCTTCCTGTTGAGCAGATTTGAATTGTATGTTAGGTTCAGGTGAACATATGTATGGATTATCTATGCTTAGTTGATTGATAGGAATATCTCCTATTAAGTCTATATGAACGATTAGATCATGATTTCAATGCACTAGGTGATCGATAGTATATCTCTCTAGTAAAGTACGCATGAATCAGAATAAGTTTAGAGCGGTAGAACTAAAGTGGTTTATACATTGTCTTAGGTCAATACATTTTTAGTACGCTAAGCACCCTAGGATCATGAGCAGTGATTAGAGACTTAGGTGCACCTTGAGATTTGGCTTAGCCACGAGGAGCTAATCCTTAAAGAACTTCAAACGTGAAATGTGATCTGATCTTCCTAGACGCCCTAGAACCTAATAAATTTTCATGGCACCAAGGAGAACTATGAAAACTTCTAAGATCGATGATAACGTGAGGGAAGCTCAAAGCAAAGCCACGAGAGTTTATGCTCAAAGTGAACAGTATCATACCATTGTTTAGAGTAGTGTTCATCTAACATGTATAATAACCCGCCTTGAGAGAGGATGGAGGACTTAATGTTCTCACGAACGCTTTCTACTTATTTCGTGTTGCATCAATTTTTATCTCACCTTAATAAATAAAATAGAGTATTTCTTTTATTTTTTCAAAGTAGATGAGCGATGATTATTAAAATGTATTGGAAATAAAAAGATAATTTATATAATTAAAGCAAAAAACACGCACACGCAAAGTTATTAGGGAAGAAAAACGTGGACCTTCCCACCTGCCCACGATTCTATTTTTTCATATTATATTAATAAAAATATATCTAAATTTTTTATTTTATCTAAAAAAATATATCTTTAATTTTTTTTTAAAAATACTCTTAAATTTCAAAACATAATTTTAGATTAAAAAAAAAAACCATGAATATTTATTTAAAAAATAACATTAAATTATAAAAAAAAAAAATTAATACCCTTCCACTATTTTAAAATCTTAAAAATATATATATGATTACTCATTGTTTAAAAAATATTCATTAAATAATATTATTATCCTTTGCATTTATAAAAAAAAAATTATTTTTCGACCTCTCATAAATTATTTCTAAATTTTTTTATATTACTTTTAAAAGATTATTAATATTTTCAAAACGTTGATGTGAGTCTAATAGTAAGAGAATCTTTTTTTATTTTTATTTTTTTTTTTAGTTTTAAAAAAGTTTAAAAGTTTTTTTAAAAAAAAATTAAGAGTGTTAATCAAAATTTTGAAAATTTAAGAATATTTTAAAACCATTGTGAAATTTCAATTGTATTTTTTAAAATAAAATATTAATCGTTTCTATCTAAAACTAACACTAAAAATATTTTTTAACTATTTTTAAAGTTTAAAGGTTTTTTATTTTATTTTATTTTTTTATTTAAAAATATTATTGAAATTTTGGAAGTTAAAGAAAAAAAAAAGTTTTAAAATATTCTAAAAAAATAAATTCACAGATTAAGTATGAAAAATTATTTTAAATATTTTTCTATATACATTTTCATCGAATTAAATGTTAATAAAAATTTATTTATAATAAAAAATTAATATTAAGAAATTTAATTTAAGATAATTATGAAATATATTTTATATATTAGTAAAATTTTATTTATAATAAAAAAAAGTAATATTATTAAAAAATTTAATTTAAGATATAAGGTTAGTTATGAAATATATTTTATATAGCGGAAAACTGTTAGATTTTTTCTCTCTTTTTTAAGAATTGGTTGGTAATATATTTTATCTCGGTTTAGTCAGTAGCTTGTAAGTTATTTAAATGTTATAAATGTTATTAGACTTTTCATCCCACTCTTAGTTTGTGATTCTAAACGAGCACGTAGGTTTTATTAATTTTATTTTTAAAATATTTTTTAATTTTAAAAAGTCTCGGTTATTTACTTCGGAGATTATTTTCAAAATTTCTAATATTGTTTTTTAAGTTTAACGATACTATTGAAATTTGGTACGGAAATTTTCTTTTTATTTTATTTTTTTAATTTTGGAAGTGTTTTTGAAATTTAAAAAAAAGTTTAAACTTTTTTTTATTATAAAAATATTAACCATTTTCCTCTCATATTTTTTATTTTTTATTTTTTTAAAAGTTGAAAGATTTTATTGAACTAATAAAAATTTAAAAATATTTTTTAATTTATTGTTAATAGTTTTTAGAATTTTGTTAAAAATTATTTTAAGCCATTTGAAAGCTCATTTTGAAAGTGACATCAGACCTACGACATATGAGTTAGCACAGTCATCATAAAATAATAATAAAATAATTGGTTGAATAATTAAGAACTAAAATGCTTTCTTAATCAAAACTTAATATTTAGAGGACAATAAATAGGATTTTAAAATTTAAACCAAATTAAGAATCAATTACAATAAAATTAGGGGAATAACTATGATATTAATCCTATAACCACTTGATTCTAATACTTTCTGATTTGAGCTTATTTACGGGATGAACTTAATTTGATGCTTTTATGATCGGGTTAATTTAGTTGACCATTATGAAGTTTAATTTTAGTCGAGAAATTGATTTAAAGCTTGTCCACGATACTATATATCTTAAAGTACTACTTCAGCCGGAAGAAAGAGTGAATGTTTTTGAGGTTTCGAATTATGAATGATCTAACAATTTTGTTGAAGAACAAGACCTTCAAATCTAAATTATACAAGAACCTCAAAAACAATAAGAATTAACTCAAGGGAAAGTTTTGTAACAGATTACCTTGATGATCAAGATCAAAAGTAAAGGAAACTCATTATTCGAATGACCCTACCCGATAGTCTGATTAAAGCTATTTGAATCATTCTAGCATGCAAATCAAAATACAAGAAATGCAAAGGAATTGGCTTAAAAATCATAATATGTAACTTTCATTTTAATATCTAAACTCTTGGCATGAATAACATGGATGAGTATTTATAGCCTTCAAAATAATTTATGGTCAAGTGAAAAGTTGTTACTCTCATGCTATGATCACTGACTATTTGTAGCTTAAAAACCTTAAAATTATACTCTAAAGGTTAAAAAACAGAATGAAACCTTCGTAAATCCAACGGTACAATTTCTAAAATTGAAAGTTTTTAGTTTTTATTCAAATACAAATACATCAGGAAGGTTAACACAAAAAGTGTTTACAAAACTAAGTTCCTGACTTAGACCTGGCTCGATGGTACTACTTTTGTGTTCCTACAGTTTAGTAGGGTGTTACTAATGTTGAGGGCGTACTAGAGGAGATAGGAGGCAAGACTCTAGTGACACCGTTCACACTGATACTAGGCTTGTTAAGCTTTTAAAATTTTCAGAGATTAAACAGACACAGATCACGATGGTAGAGGAGAACGAAAACTTCTTTATAAGGGTATAGAAATCTCTCCTTAGCAAACACGTTGTAAAAATTTTGAGAGAAAACTCGAAAGAAAAAAGCTAAAAAGAACGGTTATTCGAAGTAGATTAGATAAATTTAATCTAAAAAGCATTAATTCCTTATCCTCTTTGTATGCTTTTTGTTGTTTGAAAAGTGAATGAAATTGTCCCTAGTTCTTCGTTCTCTTTGTTTTGCTTTGATTTTGTGTGTCCTTGGATGATTTTAATTAATAGGTGGAATGGTATATATTCTTATAGATTTCCTACCTTTAACGTCAACAAAATGTTCTCATCTCTATTATTTGTATTCCCATCTTCATAATTCATAAGTGCCCAACTTGTATTCCTATTATAAGTTTTATGACAACTTGATTCAAAATCTTGATATTCATGCCCATCAAATAAAAATTGGGTGATATTTGTATTACTATTTGATATCAATTTTCATTGTTGTTGAACTTAAATTCGATGCCTTTTTTGACCAATAGAGCTCGAGGCAGAGTGATCAATCATTTATGGCTTGTTCTTTAGACAATACATGTCCATCAAAATAGAAAGTCACAGGGCTGTAGCATAATCGGGAGGCCACCAACCCTAGATCTCATCCTTCAGATCTGCTATGAATTGATTGGTTCTAATCTTCTTTGTAAGCACAAACTCAAGAGAGAATCAGGTCAGCCAGCATAATTCTCCATTGATTTGGGGGCATGGGCCACCAACCCTAGATCTCATCCTTCAAATCGGCTATGAATCGATTGGTTTTAATCTTCTCTGTAAGCACAAAAACAAGAGCGAATCTGGTCAGTCAGTTAAATTTCTAAGCATAATTCTCCATTGATATGTTCCTTACACCAATTTCGAGAAAGTCATTTGATTCTAAATTATTTAAAAATTGTCGATAAAAAATATCGAGTAGATAAATGTTTATGAAAATATTATATGAATATGAAATTCATAAAGATGTTTAAATGAGTAGATAACCTTTCAAACTTTTTAAATATAAATATAAAAATCATACTATTAACATTCATATCTTTGTTTAGTGATATTTTATTATACGCTTATATTTCATCTAACTTTCATAATATAATGATAATATTTTCTTATATTTTATTATACGCTTATATTTCATCTGATAATATTTTGTTGGAATCTTAAGGTCTCGTAATTATTGATTTATTTTTAATAATTAATAATATTTTTTATTATTTTATTTGCAATATAAAATTATCTATTATATGAAAAATGTAAGATTATCCGTATAATTTTATAATATTAGACTTTTGTTTTTTCTCTTTCGATTCTTATAAGTGAATTAATCCAAATGGTTCACGTGGATGGAGATATCCTATACAATGAATTTGTATAAGACTAAGCTATAAAATATTTAATCTTTCTTTAAAACCCGTTAATTGAAAAAGTTAACTGGATGATTACATACCACTCGATTTAATCTAAAGTGAGTTATATAATTCTGTCGGTGAGGACTTATCTTTTGAAATTACAAACAACTTATGAATGATCGACTTACATGAAATGATTATATATATGAACATAACTTTAATTTGCATGAAATGATTGGTCGAGATACTTTGTTATCGTGTGGTCTTAATTTCAAAGTAGAGAATGCTTACATGTTAAAGTGTGGCAATATTTATGGACATGAAAATCTAAGATTTAGATGGGAATATGAATACGAAGCTAAGGAATTTGTGCAACAAATTGATAGGCAATAAAGATGGGGCTGTGAGGACCCGATCGAGTGAGATATTAATTGAAATGCAATGCTTAAGAGATTCGTTTCCAGTCATTTCAAGAACTCAAAAGGAATATATCGTTGATTTCATTAACCATTGCAAAATTTCTTGTTGATAAGAGATCGATGGATAAGATGAGAGCTTTTAAATGCTCTTTTTAAGTAAAATATTTCAAAAAAAAAAAAAAAAAAGTCAATTTTAATCGGTATTATGTAAATTTGGATCATAAACTTTCAATTTCATCGAATTAAAACTCTAAATTTAATTTAAATAAGTGTTATTACATGGATGACATGACATGACTAAAATATTCATTTAAAATAGCTTATAAATGATGTCATGACTTAAACGTTCGAAGTAAAATCTTTAGAACAACACAAAAACATATAAAACGAATATATATATATATATATATATATATATATATATATATATATATATATATATATATATATATATATATATATATATATATATATATATATATATATATATTTATAGATATATATATATATATTTATCGTAACATGTTACAACATAAGAAATATAAAACAATATCCGAATTTACCATAATGCTATAAAATAGACAAAATGCAACTCTAACATTAGTTTCATGACCTTCATTGTGATACCACAATCATTCGGTGTCTTATATTTACTTGAAAGGTAAGAGTAACACATAACTTAAATATTTGAAGAAATAGTCAATAAAAGTGAATAAGTAAGCCCACTATTGTAGACGGGGAATGCAAATACATACAACATGATGAGACCTATCCTTTTTTTAGGATATCATAGTATGACCTTGAGCATCTGGGACCTATTCTTTTTTAGGATATCATAGTATGGCCTTGAGCATCTTTCAAGTTCGACCAAGGTTGGATGTGCAGTACTTCTCTATGCATGGCCCATGCTACGAGTATGGACCCACTAATCAAACTTGCACACTGTTGGGCCTAGCTCGTCAGGCTAGCACTCGTTAAGGGGCTCTTGTCGATCACCACACAGAGAAATGGCCCACACAACATAATGACAGAACATAAATGTTATAAATTAAAAGTCGTGATTTGCATGTTTGTACTCATTATAATAGAGAAGTATCTCGATGCATGTGACAGACAAATATGTATGAGATCTATAATCATGATAATTATGACACGCAAACAAAACCTTCATTCTTCTGCAACATAATGAATTATGCATACATCATTTCCGTAGAAATTCTCTCGATGTTCTTTTGACATGGATGTAAATGGAGAATGCAATTTCATACCGCGCTCGCATCCTCATCCCTCGTCCTTGCAAGCAACCAATGACAATAGGGCATCTTCACCTCGTTGTGTTGCCATACCTATGATCCCAGGACAAAGGCTTGCTCACCTTTCTTTGTAACTCTTCAAATTTACCCCCAGTTTTTTCATTGGATAACAATCCAACTTTGGTGAAAGTCTCTAGTTCATCCATCAATTCTATCACTTAAAAAGAATAAAAAAAAAAAAAAAAAAGTCATATTACATTTTTTCTAACCATTGTCCCTGCAAAGATCCTTCAATAAAAATGTTGCCATTCAGTAGTTTTTGTCCTGTGTTCTAAATAATATGGAGTCTCACCGTTTCAAAATTATTTCATAATCCTAAAGTAACATCAAATCATATGACTGTATAGTGCCACAAGACAAGTTTTTTAATACTTCTTTATATCTATCATTGCTGTGTCTATGCCTACTTTAATGTGCCTTGGTTTAAGCATTTAAAAAGGTTTCAAAGTAACAAATTTGTTAACAAGCAATATCTTCTCAAACACTTTCTTTTTTTTTTTTGTCTTTCCCTTGTTTTTCTCCAAAGTTGGGTATTCGTCACACTTTATAATTATGACTCATAATTAGTGAAAACTTTACTTCAAAACAAACTATCTTTCCCGAGCTTAATAGATATTGTCTGCTTTACCCCGTTACGTATCACCGTCAGCCTCATGGTTTTATAACGCATCTACTAGGGAAAAGTTTTCACAACCATATAAAAAATATTTTGTTCTCCTCTCCAACCGATGTGGGATCTCACAATCCACCCCCTTGGGGCCAGTGTCCTCGCTGGCACACCACCTAGTGTCTAACTCTGATACCATTTGTAACAGCCCAAGCCCCCTGCAAGTAAATATTGTCTGCTTTGGCCCGTTACGTATCACTGTCAACCTCACAGTTTTAAAACGCATCTACTAGGAAAAAGTTCCCACAACCTTATAAAGAATACTTTGTTCTCTCTCCAACCAATGTGGAATCTCACAATTAAATAACCTGATTATGTTAGATTTAGTTCCTTTGTATGTTCTTCTAATTAAATGAAGCATTAGTTAGGCTGGAAAGCTTCTGATCTTTAAGCCTAACATGTGTCCAGAAAACCTTTCTTTACATAGCTTCAACATATTAGGAAACAACAACAGGCAGTCCTTTTCTTTCTTTCTTTGTTTTCCTTTTTTCGTCATTAAAACCAATAATGGTTAGCTTTTATTTCTTGTTGATTGATGACAATAAATCAACTATTGATTAGCGTGATGTTGACTATCTTATTGGTATCCAACAAGGCAACAGTGCTTCCAAGTTATGTTGAGGACAGTATTTCAGCTACTTTATATAAATGTAATTGAATACATACCTTATATATATATCATCTTCTCCATTTGTTATCAACATTAGTTCCTTTTTCTTCTCATATAACGATGATTTCATCATTTTTGCTCCCTTCTTTTCATCATAGTCTTCATGACTTTTTTTCTGATTCTACGCCTCCATGTGCTGTTGAGATTGAATGTCAATAACAAAGTAATGCACAGAATATAACAAGGATAATATATTAGCAAGCAAAAGAATAAGCTTATAATGACTAAATATCTTAAATTGGTAAACATTAGGGAGTGCGATATATTGCATCATAAGAAAATAATAGAAGATTGCTAATAGGAGATGAAAGGCTAGAATTCTGTAAAATCTGTTCATGAATGAAAAAGAAATGTACTGTAATTATTAATTTAAACATGAGAAATAATGACGTTCATAATGATTGAATGAGTCATCATTAGATATGGTTAGAGAAGTCAAAATCTTATTAACAAGGAAGCACACGCTTTACAAAGTGTCTGAATGACCATGTCCGTGCTTCCTAGATGATATTATTTAGGCCAATGGCATCCTTGTGGCCTTTCCATAAGATATTTATGGTAATCTACTCCAATCTCTTAACAAATTTCCCAGTGTACTTGAAAATGGATGAGAAATAAAGAGGAAGGTACCCCCTCTCAAAAAGGCTGATTGTGTGCAATCTCACGCTTGTTATTCCCCCATCTTTTCATTCTCTACGGCATCTACGATGGTCGATAACTCTCCGGTGTGCGTTCACCAAAGATACGCTGCTGCCTGTTGATGGATGGGGAGCGTGAATTTCCTCTCATAGCATCTTGTGCTATACCCATATCTAGATGGTTTTCAACTTATGGCTCAGTTGAGTTCAGTAGTTGTTCAGACATAAGTCAGCCTAGAATGTTAGTTGACTAACGGAAAAATGACATAGCAGTTATTTGTTGTCTCTCATGTCAGAGCCTGCACTATGCAGATGGATGGGGATCGTGAATTTCCTCTCATAGCAGCCTATGCTATACCCATATCTAGATGGTCTCCAACGGTCTCCAGCTTATGGCTCAGTTGAATTCAATAGTTGCTCAGACATATGTCATCCTAGAACGCTAGTGGACTAACGGAAAAATGACAGCAGTTATTTGTTGACTAGATACAAATTTCATCAATTCTATATTAATTATTTGATGATTGAGCAACTCTATCTTGCTACATCTAAATCTAAAACAAACGGTAAGGACCGGGCTGACACGATGACTCAAAAAGACAGGTAACTTTTGTCCTTCTTGATAAAACCATTAAAATTTAAAACATAATTTACGTTATACCAAAATAGTGCGCGCACATTACTAATTTAAAAGACGACATAATAGTTAAAACACAAAATAAGGAATAGACACAAAACATTTTAAAACAAAAGGGTTGAAGACGACGGGTGAGGTTTGTCTATGACATCTGCTCCAGAGTCCGCTCCCGTCCTCGACAAGCTCCTTATCACCTGGAAAAAAAAATGGAGAATAAGGAATGAGTACAAGACTTAGTAAGTAGCCTACTTGTAGGCTCTTAATTGTGTCCTTGATATGCTAGGGTACCACATTCTTTGTTTATATTCTTGTTCTCGATCTTGTAAGTACTTAGGCCCTCTAATTCTTGTTCTTGACTTGGGGTTCTTATCTTGATCTTTCTTGAGGACCTTGGTCCTTGAATTCTAAAACCTTGGTTTTCCTTAAAGGGCCTTAGTACTATGGTTTTTGGTTCTTGGTCCTTTGTTTCGGTTCTTGTCCTAAGAACTAGGATCGTGATCCATGTTCTAGTCCTTGATCTTTCTCTTGTTCTTGGTACTTTCTAGGTTCTTGTTTTGTTCTTGGTTCGTTCTCCAACACACTCCCCCTAGGATTTACGGCACTAGACATGCACCTAACAATCCTGTGTCCAAGGCTTCATGCATTCTAAGCGACACAGCCTTAACCTACGGTCTGCTTAATCCTGTGTCCAAGGCTTGCCCTTCGATACAGTCTGCTTAATCCTATGCCCAAGGCTTCATGCGTTCCAAGCGGCATAGTCTGAAAACCTACATCCAAGGCTTCTTACGTTCCAAGTGATAGTAGTCTTAATACTGCATCAAGGGCTTACCTTATAATACAGTTTGCCTAACCTATGCCCAAGGCTTCATGCGTTCCAAGCGGCATAGTCTAAAAACCTACATCCAAGACTTCTTACGTTCCAAGCAATGTAGTTTTAATACTCCATCAAGGGCTTGCCCTATAATCCAGTCTGCTTACCTACGCTCAAGGCTTCATGCATTCCAAGCAGCGTAGTCTAAGTCATGAGCATGCTGTACCGTGGGAAGTCTTAAGAGGTTCTTGATTCGTGGCTAAGGTAACTTACTCTCTTCTTGTTCCTTCGTGACCTTAGACTACTCCCCTTGATAGACCGTAAAGGTCACTTGCTCAGTGCATACTTAAACATGACATCCTGCAAGTTTGCAGGGCTCTCTACTAGGTGAGGAAAACTTGAGGCATGACATCCTACAAAGGAAATATGGTGCAGGGCATCCCACCTAGAAGAGGAATTCTTGGGCACGGCTTGGTGGGAGGTCATGGGTCACTTTGGACATGACTAGAGTATTACCTAGCATTCTTGAGTTTCTTGTGTTTCGGGATCTTGTGTCCTTCGTCCTTGAGTGGTACCTAGCATTCTTCTTACTTTGGTAGTTGTAAAACTTGTAGTGTTGTTCTTGGTTCTTAATTTTGTAAGTTTCTACGGTCCTTAATTCCTTGAGGTATAAGTTGTAACTTGTATTTGTAACCCTATGAACCCATCTTGATGTAAGTTGTTCCAGAGGGTCATAGATTCCTTGGGAGTTCTTTAGAGGGTTCTAGAAGAGTCTAAAGTCTTGTGGTGTTTCCTTTAGGTGTTTCTTGGATCCTAACTTGGTTTAGGTTCCAAACTTACTCCAATCAACTTGAAACCTCAAACTTATCTTCATGTCCTTCATAATCGACCTTATAAGAAGTAGCAAATCATTTGGAGCGCGTATAGACCTTGAAATCTCATAAGTAGTCCTAGGGGTATTTTGGTCATTTCACCCCTAATTCTTGGTTTTGCTACTTAACGTGTTCCAATGCCTTTCAAACTTCACCGAATCATCAAACATCATAAAATAAGATCTACTTCAGGGTTTCATAGCATTTGGAGGTCATCTAGGTCATGAACGGTAGGTAGATATCCTTAGGGGCATTATGGTCATTTTGCATCATTTCTTGGTTTACCTACTTATCCTTATCTAATGACTACAGAACTTCATATATAGCCTCAACATGCTATAATATGCTCAGCATTAAAATTTCATAGGCAGCGAGTTCATCTAGTGGGTTATTTTAACGTTACCTAAATCTCGAGCAATTTGTTCGGTTCAAGTCTTAACTTACGGTTCCTAGGGTTTTTATTTCATATATCCTAATTTTATACTTGGTTTAGGGTTCATATGGAAATCCAAGCGATTCCTATAAGTATTTCTTAACAAAAAGTCCAAGGTGGCTACTTACCTCGTTGTCGACGTTCGGGACCTCTATTCTTGAGCTTTTGGTACCCAAATTACCTCAACTTTCCTTTCACAGACTCCTTATTGTGTTTACTTTTTGGAACCATAGAGTTTTTCATGAGAACCGGTCTGAAAGGGGGTTAAAATTGAGAAGAACCGAGGGAAGGTCGAGTTTTGGGTTGATGAACCGGCCACATCATCGTCTTCTTCCTCCATACGAGAAGAAGAAGCGCGCAACCGTTTGCGCCGCCGTCTGTAACTCGCCCTCCCCAACTCCTATCACGCCGTTTCTTCCCTCGATTCCTTCATGAAACTAAGGTGTTACAAGGAAGAGCTAGGGATTGATTTCGTACCTTTTCATGGATCGTAGCCTAAGATATTTGCTTCCAAAGTTCGTCCAAAATATGATTTCTTGCCGGAGTAAAAACAGAGGATTTCTTATTGGGTAGCCGATTCTAGGGGTTTTCGAGGCTCGATTTCTTCACGAAACCTCTTCCTTATTCTTTCCTCAAGATAAAGGAATTGGTTTGGAGGAACGACTTTGAGTGTGGGATCTTAATTTTGAGGAACCACTCTCGGTCTGCAAGTTACCCGATACCTCCGATTTTTGATCTCTTGGGTATCTTGTTCTACGACATTTCAGCACTTGATTCCTTCATCAAAGTTACTCATCTTCTTCCTCAGAAGCTAAAGGAATCCTTAATTTGAAGAGGAAAAGTGGCCGTAGATAGGAATTCGACACTTGCCTCCAATTTGAATCCAAAACGAATTTTCTTCAATTGGGAACGTTCTTGAGGTTATTTCTCTTCATGGTCTTCTATGGAAACATTCCCTGGAGGTGCAGAAACCTATTGGGGTCGTCCTTGCTCGAAGAATACTCGTGTATCCTCGGATTGGAATTTTGAGTTTTCCTTGAAGTTCTTCAATGGCGGATTGGATTGGGGGAATGGTTTTTAGGCACTTTCAGGACTCTATTCCTTCATAGAAATTGTGGGTAATCTTGTTTAGAAGCTATAGGAACAAGTTTGAAGAGGAATGGTGGAGAATTTCTCTCGAATTTAGAAGAAATCCAAGAGTAGGAGACCCAAAATCTAAACACTTATTGCCAACGACTGGGAGCTTGAACTTGCTCGATTCTTATTCCAAACGATTTCCCCAACTTCAGAATTTATCGGGGAAACTTAAACCGACATTGGGAGCTCCAGAATCATCGTGAATTGTCGGTTGGATTTTCTGGAAAATCCGTCAGAAATATCTACTCCGATCAGAGACTCACCGACTTTGGTTTTGATTCCTAGCCGTTGGATGTGATGATCCATGAGTGTTCTAGAAAATATCCAAGTTCGGAGGCGATCCAATGGCTGAGAGTCGAGTTTCGAAAGATTTTGTGCAGAAGGCACTGTGAAGGTTCTGATTCTTGAGCAGAATGGCAAATCCGTAATTATCCTTAACCTCAAGGGTATTTTGGTAATTTGCCACTTTCCGAATATTTTATTATTATTTTCTCGAAAAATCCATAATTTTCCTAAAAATTCTTGATCCCTTGTTGGTCATTTTTCCCTTCTTGAACATCTTGAAATCCCTCTAGATAAGGAATTAAAAATTCAGAAAGATCCTTGATAATTGGAAAATGACCTTTTCGTCCTTTTCGCTTACGCTTTCATTTCCAATCCTTATCCAAAGGTCTTGAGTCCATGTCTCCAATGCAAAGCCACACAAACCACTCTTCAACCACACAACTCACAAGCAGCAGCTTCAGCCTACGTATCAGCGTCGTGGAACCCACGAAATGTGAACCACACTCAGACCAGACAGTAACGATCCTCATTCTCTAACAACTATATTTTTCTCTACAACTCAGTAGGCTTACAATGATTCTTACCCAAGTTCTCTCTATTATGGTGTAACACCCTCTGTGAGCAAATCTGTGTCGCCCATTACACGGTCTAATCACTAAAAAGTTAATAAATTTTGCCAAATCATCAAATTCAGTCAACAAATAACTGCAATGTCAATTTTCTGTTAATCAACAAGCAGTCAGTTTGAGCTCAGAGACTAACAAGAACAATTTTTCAAACCTCATGGACTAAAGTATAATTTAGAAACTTTAGGGACCCAATAGACAAGAACTCCAAATCTCAAGTAGTTAATGAGTATAGAAACCTAAATTTTAAAAATAAAGATAAAAGAGGTAAATTTGAATTATTAAAACTATCTTTAAACGTCATGCTAATAAACATGTCATACGCACCTGAAAAGCAAATGTCGTAAACATGAGGAACTAAGCAGCCACGAGCAGGAACCAGTACAGGAAGATCATTGTGGGCCTCAAGATACCAATTCCCCAAAAAGAAGGTCACAAATCCTTTCTTCCTCCAGTATTGTACCGTGATGAGAATGATGACTGATCTCAAATATCTTCTTCTCCCTTCTATAAATATCTAATTCAACAACTCTATCGCTCTTCACAAGACCACTTAACAGCACATTATATGTGCCTAATGATGGTGTAAATCCTTTCTTTCGCATCGTTTCGTAAATTTTAAGCCCTTTACCAAAACTTCCAGCAGAGAAATAAGCAGCGACCAAAGCAGTGTAAGTCGCAGTGCACTTCAATTCTTCAGGCAACATATTAAAAACTTTCCTTGCATATTGAGGTTTGCCAGCTTTGCCAAGCCTATAAAGTATAAGTGTGGCATGATAGAGTCCAAGGCAATGCCCTTTCGTATACATGTCCTGAACAATTTCCAACAGATTTGAATATATACTTGATCGTATGAGAACCCCAATCAAGGTAAGATACAGATTTCTCTCAACTTTAACACCATTTTTTAAACAGTAATCGAAAGCCAGCAGAGCACCGTTAGGTCGATTACGTTTGCAATTCACTTCAATGATGGATAAAATAATAGAAGAATCCAACTGTATGTTCTTATCTTTCATCCCAATCAGTATGTGGTCAACAGCAATAAGTTTCTCCTCCTTCAACAGATTTGCCACAAGCTCATAATCTACACTGGGAAGAATAACATTACAACTTGTACTAACATCCACAACCTCACCCTTACTGACTGATTCAATTTCTATATGAGGATTAACTTGGCTGAGTAGAGTAATACTTACAGAACAACTTTTTAAAATTTCATGTGCTTCAACAAACACAGGGTACCGAAGCACAAGGCGTTTTTCTTTCATGTACTCAAGGATTTGTGTCATTACTAGCATCTCCCCTGATTTACAGCATTTCTGAATCAATATATTGCAAGCCGCTTTATCAGGATATACTCCAGCATCTTGCATTTTGTGAAAAATATCAAGGGCTTCTTTGCCTTTATCTGAAAGGACAATGAAAAAAACAACTGTTAAAGACAATTAATAGAAACTGATGCAGCTCTCTAATATGTAAGAGTAGAGAAACTCACCCTCGCCAATAAGGTATTCCATTAAGACTGTGTAAGTACAGCAATTTGGAGATAGCCCAGATTGAAGCATCTCCTTGTATGTATCAGTAGCCTTCCTAACTCGGCCATTGTCCAACAAAATCTTTATATAAGCAGTATAAGAAACTACCGTCGGATAGCATCCATTGGCTTTCATTTCCTCCCAAACCCTTATAGCTCCATCAACATCTCCCGAATTCGAACGCCAGTGCATTAATGAAGTATATGTAACTGCATCTATCTTTATCCCCTTCTCCTTCATCTGTTGAAATACATAATTCATGGATGAAATCCTCCCAGCTTCCCCAAAAATATCCAGCATCGTTGTGTATGTATAGTGGTCATGCTTGAAGTTTTGCAGCCTAGAGGCCCAATTGAAGAACAACCATGCCTTCTCCAATGGAGGGTGCGTTTTCAGAACCTGGTTGATGAGATAAGAGTCCCATCTTATAGGGAGCGTCTCTATGTGTCCTTGAGCAGAACCCCATGAACAATTTCTCAGAATATTGTATATGTTCCTCACTGTATCTCTAGTGTAAGGCGTTAGATTTACTTCTTCCTTCTTAACTCCCTTAGTTCCCTTTCTCAACTTTCTACTGAATCGTGAGAAGGGTTTTTCTTGTTTATATTGGTGAGAGGAATGCAAGCATTTAGAGGAAATATTCTGATAAATTCTTTTACAAATGGCAGAGGTAACCACATAATTACTCATAAGAAAAGAGAAACTATTCGAACAACGCATGAAATGGACCATAAAATAAGCTTTTTATATAAACATAAAAGAAAACAATGGCCGCAGTCAGAAAATACTCCAAATCGATCGAAAAGAGCCCGTTCTATCTCTCAATTCATATCTCCCATTTTTTCATCCTCACTAATCTAATTCAGCTCTCCACAATCGCGCCAGAATCAAGCAAAGTGACGTTCATTATAACACCCGAATTCACAATCAATTCAAAAGAAAAAAAAGAAAAAACACCTGGCTTGAATTAGGGAAGTGATAATGGCGGCCAACATGGAAATTTGTCTCGATTTCGGCGATAGGTATCGAGATTTGAGAGGTGGCCCATAGGAACTTCAGACGAATTTGAACTGGCCGAGTAGCTCTAGATGAAAGACGAACTACAGAAATTGATTTTCACAGTACTCGGGAGGACGAACCATTCATAAGAGAAATCGATCGCATGGGCGAAAATGGATCAGGCTCACGGCCCAAATGCCGAACCCACTGCCCAATTTTTTTTATATATAGAATTCAAATTAAATAATTACATATGAAAGATTAAAATAAAATTAATAATTGTTAAATGATTTTAATTAATTCAAAATTACATTTTTAATATAATATGGCTATTTTCTTACAAATTTTATTGATAAAAGTTCTAATTAATTAAATAAATGTAAGCAAATAAATTGATGTAATAATAAAATTAAATTTAGTATTACTTTAATACATAATGCAAACGCTTGTATTTCCCTCGATTCTTGATGAAACTTAATTATTCTCGAACCATTAACTTTAACTTGAAGAAAACTACATGAGTATTGAAGGTAACAAAAACTAACGAGGCCTGAAACGAAAGAAACTAAAAAGGGAAGAAAATGCATGTGAAAGGGACCGGTATGCTAGAGGACCTATTTAAAGAGTTTGAAGAAATTTTGAGTTTATTAAGGACCCGAACAGATGAGTAAAGTAACGATCGAGCCGAGTATGCAGCACTTTGAGACTTCAAATTAAGATAAGCTTGTAGTATGGATGGAAGTGTGTATTAATAAGCATGCTAACAAATTTTAGAATTGAAATGAGCTAATTTGAGTGATGAAAAGCATGTGAAGGATTAAAATGCTCGTTTAAGAAATTGACGAAATGAACTCATCATTTAACGAAATTGAAATTATGACCGGATATTCCTGTCTAGATTACTATAATATGTCTCTTATGATGATATGTTCCTGCATAATATGTGTATAATGTTATACATGAATGATTAGGGGTTCGGTATCTAACCCCTAATCATGAACTCGACTCGATTTGTTGAGGGCATGAATAACATTTTAGAATTGACTATGCTTTATTTGTTCTTTGTGGGGACTATTAGGGGTTCAGTTAATTTCTTTTTAGTGAACCTGCTCCAACAAGGGTTCACAATAGTACCTTTATGAGTTAATATAACTACGTTTGAACCATGAAAAATGCATGAACTCTACGAGAACTCTGAGCACCTTATGGGTACAGTTAGGGGTCTCCAACCACTTTCTAATCATGATCCTGATGAGAACTATGGATTGGAACTAACGTTGGGGTCACGCCTTGAGAACCTACTCATTATAAGTCTTTGATGATGATAATGATGATGATGAAAGATACTAGTAGAACAATACATTCAAGACACCTTAGAACCTTAATGTAACAAATATAAAATAAATAAAAAAAACCCAGTCACCAAAAAAAAATCACGAGAATTTTGGCGAGACGCCGGAATTCTCATTCCAGCCTCCCCACCTCACTCTCTCGACTCTTACGACACACCAAACGACCCTCCCACTTCAGCCATACTCCCAACAAACACCTACAATAGAGTGCGTAGAGAGAAAACAAGAGAGAGAGAGAGAGAGCGTGTAAGCTCCTCCGGCGAGACCAAACTGACAAACATGATGCCTAAAACAACCAACCCAAGCCATGAAAGAAATATCGGACCAATACACGTATGTTCCACGCGTTAACTATTGGGAATAAACTTAAATGAGAGAAAAATTAATTTTGGGTTTTAAAATTTAGTCAAAAGCGAACAATCATTTTAGGAAAGCATGGTTTATGGGTGAGAAAACTTAGATAGTTATGGTCAATTTTAGCCATACGAAAATTTATAAAGAGGCTTTACTTCTCATTGGAATAGCAGAGCAAAAAGAGAAAAAGAGCAAAAGGCTTTTGAGAATTCTTTGTCTTCTTGTCTCTCCCCTCTCGACACCTCTTTCACAGCCTCGTGAGAGTTATCTAAATTAGTTGGTTTCAGAGTGAGCGTCTATTTTCTACAAGTTGGTATCGGAGCGTATTCTAATTTCAACAAATTAATATCATAGCGAATTTTATTTCAACAAAATGGTATCAGAGCCGATGGCGAACATGATGAGACAAATGCCACTACCACGATTGACGAAGATGAACTATGAGAATTGGAGCATTCAAATGAAAGCTCTTCTTGGTTCGCAAGACGAATGGGAGGTGGTCGAAGAAGGTTTCGATGAACCGAAGAATACCATGGGTTATACGGCAGCACAAAACAAGGCCCTAAAGGAATTATGATCAAATGATAAGGCAGCATTATACATGTTGTTTCGAGTTGTTGACGAGGCGGGCTTTGAGAAGATAGCAAGGACAACTACTTCAAAAGAAGCCTGAGACACTCTAGAAAAGGTGTTCAAAGGAACCGATCAAGTCAAGCAGGTGCATCTCCAGACTCTGCATGGCGAGTTGGAGAGCATGAAGATGGAGTCAGAAAATGTATCTGACTATATTACACGTGTACAGACCATGGCGAATCAACTAAATCAAAATGAAGAAATGCTACCTGAGATGCGGGTTGTGAAGAAAATCTTGAGGTCGTTAACAGAAAACTTCGAGAATGTCGTATGTGTCATAGAAGAGTCGAAGGACCTAGCGAAGTTCACAGTCGATGAGCTTGCCGGTTCTCTCGAGGCGCACGAGCAACGTAAGAAAAAGAAGGAGAAGTCGATCAAATGCTCCAAACGAAGGCATCAATAAAGGATGAAAAAGTACTCTACACTCAAAATGTTCAAGGTAAAGGTCGTGGAAACCGCGGGAATGGTCGAGGTGGTCAAGGCAACAGTTACGAATAAATCTATAATGAGAAATGACTATCGAGCCAAGCAAATTGGCGTGGAAGAAGACGCAGTCGAGGAGAGGCGGCCGATCAAACATTCAGTGCTACAAATGTGAGAAAATATGGCCACTATACAAATAATTGTAACTCCGACAGATGTTACAACTGTGGCAGAATGGGTCATTATGCAAGAGATTGTTGAGTCGAGGAAAAGGTGGAAGAAACCATCAACCTAACCGTGGATGACGCAACAAATGAAGACATTCTCTTGATGGCCCAAAATGAAGAGTCGAACACAAAAGAAGACGGCAACACGAAAGACGATGGCGATAGTCGTGAGGTAGTGGAAACTGTTAGAAATGAGGTGATGCACAGTGAATGTGGCGAAATCCTGATAGCGGAGACGAGAAAATCGAATAAAGATGAACAACTGAATAACAGAGAGCCCGAGCTCGAAGAGAGAGAGCTCTACTAGCTGGAAAAGCAATTTGAGGAAGAAAGAAGAAAGAGGATGAGAATGGAAGAGAGAATGGAAGAAGAAAAGATGGAATGGAGAGAAAGGATGGCAAAAATGCAGATTGAACATGAGAAACAAATGATTCAAATGCAACCTGCAATCCCTTCAAAATCCCTTGAAAATACCAAAACAATGATGAAGAAGAAGCCCATGCGATCGAGCTAATGAAACTTCCAGATCATGAGGAGGAGAACAGAGATTTAGAGCAACAACTCAAAACTGCCGTGGACAAATCTGTGGAAAAGTCTCAGTTGCAGACGTTGAAATCCTTTAATGAAGCCATGATGTCTGAGTCAAGCGCGACTGAGAATAGGAAAAATGAAGAGTTGGTGTCTTAGATAGGCCGTTCTCGAGAAGATCCAAATGAAGTCTAATCAGAGAAGGACAACCTTATTTTGCCGCTCGAGGAAAATGAGAGAAAATTGAAGAAACCACGACTGAGCTCGAGAAAACAAAAATGGCGCACGTGGAATCATTGAATAAAACATTTAAGTATATGGGGGAGTTTTGGGAATAAACTTAAATGTGAGAGAAAAAAAGAAAAAGTCGTTATTAATTTTGGGTTTTAAAATTCAGTCAAAAGCCAATAAGCATTTTAGCAAAAGAGTGGTTGATGAGAGAGAAAACTTGTGATAGTTATGGCCAATTTTAGCCTCACGAAAACTTATAAATATAGGAAGGAGCAAAAAGAGAAAAAGAGCCAGATATACAGCCTGATAAAATAGGCTTTTGAGAATTCTTTGTCTCCTTGTCTCTCCCAGACACCTCTTTCACATCCTCGTGAGAGTTATCTAAACAAGTTGGTTTTAGAGCGAGCGTCTATTTTCTACAAGTTGGTATCGAAGCGTATTCTAATTTCAACCATTAGTATGATAGCGAATTTTATTTCAGCATTAACAACTTCATGCTTCCAACTTTTTTAGAACCTCACGGATCTACCATTGTAGACGTCAAGGTGTTGCAAAAGCTTCGTGGAAGTGAAGAAGAGAGACTGACAGAGAGGTAGATGAGGAAAAGAGACGAGAAACACTGTTGGAGATGACGTACGGAGGAGAGAGAAAAAGGACGGAAAATTACGCCGAAATTGGGTGAAGAAGATGACTCCATCGAATCCAAATCCGGGTCAAACTCACCTACACCAAACCGTCCGTAAATCCAACAACCTGCAGCAACTTGGCCCAATTTAACCCCGCCAGCCCTGATCCAACCAACAAGTGAGGCCAAACAAGTAAATGACTTTACTATAGGATAGACTAGACACTTGTTTGATGTATGACGACACGTGCCTAGTGACAATGACACGTGTCATTTATGTTTTATGCTTATGATGCCTTGATCATGAATTATGTTGTATGACGTATGATGTATGATGACGTGTATGAGCTATAGGATGACGTTTGATGATGTTTTACGATGATTATGTTGTGTTTATGATGACATTACATGATGATGATGCATGTTAATATGACGATGTAAGATGATGTTATTTCCTTAATACGACGTATGTTCCATATTAAGATGAAAAACATGTTATGAATGACATATTGCATTATGAGGATGGTTTTCATAGGATACAACCCTATTTAATATTAATGATGATGAAAGAAAGAAACTAATGCATGTATATTACTGACCGTAATAAAAGGATGAAATAAGGGTTGTGTCATAAAGATGTTTTTAAAGACGAGAAGCCATAGGGACCTCATGCATTTATGTGAGTACATATATATCGGGATACTTCCCCTTTTATGATCATCATCATGTCGCGCATGACACTCAGGGGTCTATTAACTTCCAAACGTTGCTACAGACAGCTAGCTCAACTATGATGGGTCCAAAGGAGGTGCGAACCGCCTGGGGATTCACACTTACACGTGTGAATCGTGTATAGGAAAGTACCACACATTCAATTTAGTCTGGACTGAAGACCACCCCTAGGATGTTTTAATGATAGGTCCCTAGAGCATGACTTGCATGTGTTTGCATTTCTACAGTCTTATAGTACGGTCATTTACTGAGTATTATTCGAAATATGCAAGTCGTGTGCTACATCATTTTCAGGTAAAACTAAGGCGCCCCTGTACAGCTGACAATAACATTGCAATCAAAGACCATAACACGTGTATAGGCTAGTAACACATTTAAATTCCTAGACTTAGGTTAGATCAAGTTGTCATGCATTTCATATTTTGAATTATTTATTGTTATCGTTTTTAATTTTGTTTCCGGATTATGTTTTCGAACACGTAAGATATGTTTTAAGAGAAATTTTACATAATAGTTTAGGTTAAAATGACAGTAGCTAGTTTAGGTAGCAGAAATCTAGGTTCGATTTATCAGTGGACAATTTTTAGTCGAGTCAACTCTACCAACTCAGAAATAGGGTTACAATCCAACTCAACCCAACTCAATCTTACCCTATTTTTTAAAAGATTATGAATATTTAATGTTACAGTCCAGGCTCACTGCTAGCAGATATATTATCGTGTTTGTGCTTTTCTTGAGCTTTTCCTTTTGGGCTTCCCCTCAACGTTTTTAAAATTCATCGGTTAGGGAGAGGTTTCCACACCCTTACAAATGGTGTTTTGTTCTCCTCCCCAACCGATATGAGATCTCACAATCCACCCCCTTTAGGGCCCAACATCCTGTTCTCCTCCCCAACCGATATGGGATCTCACAATCCACCCCCTTTAGGGCCCAGCATCCTCGTTGGCACTCGTCCCTTTCTCTGATCAATGTGAGACCTCCACCAAATCCACCCCCTTCGGGGCCAAACATTCTTATTGGCACACCGTCTCGGTTTACCCCCCTTCGGAAAACAGCCTCCTCACTGGTATATCCCCAGTGTCTTGACTTTGATACCATTTGTAATGGCCTGGGCCCTCCGCTAGCAAATATTGTCCTCTTTGGGCTTTCTCTCTCGAGTTTCTTCTCAAGGTTTTTAAAATAGGTATGCTAGAGAGAGGTTTCCACACCCTTACAAATGGTGTTTCGTTCTCATTCCCAATGGATGTGGGATCTCACATTTAACGTTTGTAACCAATTTTTGATATTTGAACTTTATGAGATTTTAGTTATTAACGTAACATATATTTTATGTAAGTATATTTTTTTTAAATAATTATATATATTGAAAAACAACCCAACAACCCGACCTGACCCAACTCGAGAATAGAGGGTTAAGTTGGGTTGGGTTGTGTTCTGAACTCTATTTAGGTTGATCGAGTCACCAACCTGACCAATTCAAAATTTCTGATTGCTTCAAAAGAATTTTTCAACCTAGCCGGCTCGAATTTTTTTTGTTGGTTCAAAAGATTTTTCCAATTCATCTCAACCCAACCCGTGTAATCTCATTTCACCTCGACCACATATATCTCTACTTCCTACGTCATCAATCTCTCTCTTATTATCATTCTTTATAATAAAAAAAAAAGAAAGAAATTAAAATTAAAATAGTACGAAAATGAAATAATAATTCAACAATAAAATCTCTTTTCATTTTAATAATATTACAAATTAGAGATATCTGGATGAACTTGGATACCCTTACAATTTATTGTGGAACGATGAACAAGAAGAATCTTGGAACTCAAGGGCTCAATCGTAATTTTCTCTCTTCCGACAGCATCTTAGCAAATTCAGCGAGGGCTTCTTCATTGGTACCTTCCCCATCAAGAGGCTCAAACTTTCCAGATTCCAAATTTACCCTCGACAATGGCTTTTTCAGCAACCTCTCTCCCACCTCCATCAGCTTCAGTAAATTCTCTCAGGTTGCAATATCCACCGACGATACATCGCCGGTCAGCGTGTCGTTCTGTTCACAATTTTAATTCATTTGCCAAAACTTATAGATTTATAAGTAAAGAATTATGCACAAAATGGATAATATTATACTATTGTGGAGCATAGTATAAGAGTCATGCCCTTCACTTAACTATGTCAATAGAAATCTTAAATATCGAACACAGAAATTGTGAGCCTCGAAGGTGTAGTCAAAAGTGACTCAAGTGTCGAACAAATAGTGTACTTTGTTCAAGGGCTCCAGAAAAAATAGTCGAGTAAGGGAAGACTATTCAAGGGCTACATAGTACTGGGAGGGAGTCTCACCTTTGCTAATTAAGGAATTGGGGATAGATTTTTAAGTCAAAATGCATATCATTGCGGTGGTTCGTGATTCCTCATATTTAATAATGCTATCAAATTCGGTATACCTGAATACGAAGGTAATTCCTATGATGTTTCTCGCACTGGAAGATGCTGGAAATATGATAGTCCACCATATCAGAGCTTGCATCACTAAAGATGTCGATTATGGGAGTTGATCCGCCGTTGTAGATCCAACCAAGCATACCCCATTTGGAAGATACGGCGGCACTGTACTTCTCGTCGTTTTTAGGAACGCCAGTACCCAATGAAAGAATCAGCATCCTTTTTGCTTCCATCGGTTTTATCTTCATAAGTTCACTTCTTCGTCTCAACATGCTCATCTCTTTTGTCACATGAGTCATCGCAGCTAACGTCTGAAAATCAATTCAAACCTCCATTAATTTGAAAAACTCAATCAACCCAACTTTGAGTTGATTTATGAACTTATTTGAGTCATCTGGGTTCAAATAAATGAAAAATTTTATGAATTTGGTTGATTTATAGGTTAAACTCGATCCACCCAACTATTTGTGTTGGTTTTTACACAATGGTATGATATTGTCCACTTTGAGCATAAGCTATTATGGTTTTGTTTTGGACTTCCCCAAACAACCTCATATCAATGGAGATGATATTCCTTACTTATAAATTCATTATCTTCCACTAAATCAGTTAATGTGGGACTCCCTCCCAGCAATCCTCATCGGAGTTAGTATTTAGGTTTGAAAAAAATTTAGAACCGAACCATCTAAGCCTAAAAAAATGTCTAATTCGATCCGAACGGAAAACTTACTGGATTATTGGCTGCGACGCCCCCGTCAACCATATCAAATTTACGAACATTTCCGTTGGAATCCATAGTTTCAAATTCATGCCCTGGTAGGAAAGTAGGAGCAGCAGAGGTACTGATACAAACATCTGCCAGTTTGGGATTCTTCAGCTCATCCCATTTAGCCTGAAAATCCCAATTTCATCACTTCATCTTAAAAAACATGAACAAATATCATCATATCAAACAAAATTCCATACATCAATGGTAGTGAAAATCACAGGCTGAAGAAGCTTAATATCGAAGGCAGGAATAATGATTTGTGTCAATGTTTGCTTAAGCCTTATATCTCCAAGCAAATCCTTTATCAACTCTCTCAAGTACTTCCCGTCGTACTTTGGGCCCATCACTTTCCCAAACAAATTCACCGCTGAGCTCAAGAAATGGCTGCGTTCATTACAAAACCACTGAATTTAGTGAAGAAAAAGCTTTGAAATTGACCAAATTACAAGAGAAAAGAACCCAACTTTCTCTGGGGGAAGATTTTTGGTGCATGCTCTGTGTAGAAGCTGGTAAGATCTTTGGCTGCATACAATGGACGATTGTTCTTGTCGGGAGCCGTAAGCATCGAGGTAACTAAGCCACCGGTGCTCGTACCCGCAATTACGTCGAAGTAATCTGCAATTCTCGCATCTGGGCCATCCAATTCCTAACAAAAGAATTAATTTTTACACCTAGACGGTGGTGAAAATTCTCTATATGTAATCGTTTGCCGAATCAAATAGATTAGAAATGAAATGGAAAGAGCAAAAAATGGATACACGAGGTTAACCTAGTCAAATATGATACATATGGTAAATCGTAATTTGCAAGTCACTGATGCTCGTACCAACAATTAGGTCGAATTAATCTGCAATTTTGGCATCGGGGTCATCCAATTTTTAACAAAAGAACCAATTTTTCTTTATATTTTCACTCTTTTTGGCTAAGTTATGAAATGATGGTATCGTTTGAGAGTATTTGCTAAAACTACCACACTTAAATGGTGGTGAAAGTTCTCTATGTTTGTAATACTGAATCAAATAAATTACAAATAAAATGAAAAATGTAACGACTCTAAATTTTCTACCATTTAAACTTTCATAAAACATAACTTTCATCTTAAAATATAGTCACGAGCTTATGTGTTTGAAAACATTTTTAAAACGACACAACAAAAGACGATATTACAAAAAGAGCAACAAATGGATACACGATATTAACCTATAATCATGGGTCAAATATGATACATATGCACACCGTCATGGAAGACTAATTATCCTTCGTAATACAAGATATTAGTCTATAATCAAGTGTCAAATATGATGCATATGGTAAACCGTAATAAAAGACTAAATATCCTCAACATCGTCGTTACCTGAAGCTTAGACTCGAGAAAAGCTAGAATGGTTCCGGGAATGATGCCTCGAATGCCACCTCCGTCGATACTCAAAATGGTTATTTTCTTCCCCTTCCGAAAATCAGCGCCCATGGTGTATGAAGGGAGAGAGAAAGATGATATCGTTGGGATTATGGCTAGATATCTATCTCCACATGGGTCTTTATAAGAACAAGAAATGGAGGCTAATAATTTTAGTACTTTTCAACCCTTCGTTTATTTAATGTTTCACGTGATCATAATCCTTCCCATTTAAATAACTATTGATTTTTTCGAAGAAAAATAATGATAAAAAACAAATAACAGCGAATAATATTTTATTTCTCAAATAATATATAGTTGAGATAAACGTTAATGACTCAAATCATTATCACCCCAAGAGACATCCTTTCCTTATTCGTTGAGTCGGTTCAGACATGCGTAAACAAACATTAGCTGCAATAGCAAAATTCTAATTGGTTTCTCAACTATGCTTGGCTCGGGTTGACTCCATTGATTCATTTTTCCCATTTTAAAGAAGCAATTTACACATTTTTTATTGAATCCGATCCAATCTAACTCAGAAGTACATGTAATACGTGAGATTTGAAAATTGAGGACGGTGATATATATATATATATATATATATTTAAACGTGTGGTAAATATGTTGAGAGAGATGAAATAATTTTAATAAGTGCACGGAAAATTAAATGACAATGACCCACAAACAACGTAAACAAATGGAAAATGATAATACATAAAATTATTGGTAAGGTGGGGCCGTCCATTTTTGTCAGTCCAGAAAATTTCCCACGTTTGTTTTTTTCTTCATTTAAATAAACACGTGTACAACACGTAAGGTTTTGCTGGTTTTGTTATATTTTATTCCTTGAAAATTGAGTTTCATAGCAATAATAACTAAATAAATAAATAAATAATAAAATTATAGCTAGATATATTCCTGTTAAGGATATTTAGTAATAAATTATAGTTTATCATATATATTATATTTGATATTTTATTATAAGACAAATATTAGATATTTGCCTTATTATCATAGGTATCTTTCCATTTATTGTTATTTCCATTTATTACTATTTTCATATCCTTCTAATTCATTTGATTATAAATACGATAACTTTCACACCATTTAGGTGTGGTGGATTAATCAAACATTCACATGGTATCAGAGCCCTTTCGGTTTAACAACTTGATCCTTTCTTTTCAATGGCTTTTGAATCCTCTAATCTTCTTCTCCACCACCCCTGCTGGTTTTGACGCCGCAGGGGCAGTCTTCATGGCTGTCGTAGTCGGAGCCGATTGATTACTCTTCGTTTCCACCCTATTGACCTCCAAATCACCTTTCGTCATACTCTGTACATACAACCTCACCTTTTCCAACCAATCGATTTTCCCCTTGGCTAATATAGTTTCTCTCATTTTCTTCCCAATCAACCTTCATCTTTCACATAAACCCTAACCTAAACCTATCAACCTTTTGTAGAGATTTACCTTCGGAATCTGGGTGCCGCACTGGCCTATTCGTCAACCAAGTTGCCGCCGCCCTTCCTGCCAAAATTGGCTTCTTCGCCCGACGAGGCGACTCTTCCGACTGCCCTTCTCGCCAAAATTGGCTCCTTCGCCCAATGTGGCGACTCTTCCGGCTTCAACATTTCCGACTGCCCTTCTCGCCAAAATTGGCTCCTTCGCCCAATGTGGCGACTCTTCCGGCTTCAACATTGTCTTTGTCCCTTCTCGCCAAAATTGGCTCCTTCGCCCAATGTGGCGACTCTTCCGGCTTCAACATTGTCTTTGTCACTTGCTCTAGGTTTCTCCTTCTACTTCTTGGGGTTAGAAATATTCTCACCAGAGCCAAGGCAGCATCGTCGCTAAGCGACAATCCCTCTTCATGGGTTAGACATATTCTCGCCAAAGCCAAGGCACCATCGCCGCTGAGCGGCGATCCCTCTGCAAATTTTTGATGGCCAAGAACCGGGTTGTTAGCATCTTCATGAAAAGTGTTTCTCAACCTCTTTGAATTTTTCAGATTCAAGTTTCACGTTCGTTTAAATCCGACGCTTAGCTTGCAGTGGGGTGTTAAGGATATTTAGTAATAAATTATAGTTTACCATATATATTATATTTGATATTTTATTATAAGGCAAATATTAGATATTTGCCTTATTATCATAGGTATCTTTCCATTTATTGTTATTTCCANGATTAATCCACCACTTAGGGGTGAAAGTTATCTTATTTATAATCAAATAAATTACAAGGATATGGAAATAGTAATAAATAGAAATAACAATAAATGGAAAGATACCTATGATAATAAGACAAATATTAGATATTTGCCTATAATAAAATATCAAATATAATATATATGGTAAACTATAATTTATTACTAAATATCCTTAACAATTCTCATCTTATTATTTAATTTTTTTAAATCTTCTATGAAATAAGGTACATTTAACCAACAATTCTACCATCCGGACCAACCCAACTCGAACAATCAGTTCGGTTTCGAGTTCATGAGCAAAATCTTTAGGTTGATTCGAGCTAAAAAAAATATATAAAATATATTAAACTTTTTTAATGAATTGATGGGTTTGCTAGTGGTATTGAGGAAAATTTAAAAGCATTCACGCCCGAGTTCTATGATAGGCAAATACGTATTTCTTTTAATTATTTACTTTATTATTTTATTTCTTTTTAATTTTATTATTTTTTTATAATCTTTTTTTTTATTTCAATTTTATTATTTTGTTTCTTTTTTTAATTTCTTTTATATTATTTTGTTATTTTATTATTTTTAATTTGTTTAGTTTATTTCAATTAAAATATATTAGTTTTATGACAATGTTGCAATTTTTTTTATTGAATTTATTTATTTATTTATAATAATTTTTATTATTAATTTTTTTTCTCAATAATTATAAATTGATTTGAGTTTGTTTGCGAATTTTTAATATATTTTATTTAAGATTGTATCCGAATAATTATAAACCGTAGATAAATAAAAAAAATTAAAAAAATTTGACAACCCAACCCGGACCACAAGTAGGGTTGTGAAAAGTTTCGGGTTGGGTCAAAAAAATCTCCTAACCCGACCGAACTCGGACCATGTACACCCTTACTATATATGATTACGTGATGATGTTAGATGTTGATATTGTTGGGTTTTATGTCCTAAAACTCATAGTTTGTAAACAAAATCATATTCTATTTTCAATAAAGTTATTATTGTTGTTTATTCAGTAAAAATTGTTATTGAATAAAGTGAACTTTACAATCATTAATCTAAATCCAATAAACTAAGAACACTCTGGCTATAGTATGATTCCTTGAACTATATGTAGAGACATAAGAGTTGATCAAGTTCAAGTATATAGTCAAAATGATCTATAGTATAAGGCTGAGTACCTTATTCTGTGACACTATGGATGCGGCCTACTTTTGTATATGATATAAACAATGTGATTACTAAATTGTACATGTGGAGACATGTGAGTGGGGGCGTCCTATGCAATGAGTATTGTATAAGATCGAACCTTGAAGAAAATCACTCTCACTTTATAATGTCGTTTACTGTTGAGAATGATTTTCTTTTCATTTGATGACCTAGGTAACTCGATCTTAATCCTAAGCTAACCGTGAACTCCCGTTTATTTGGAATTATCCTTAGATTTGCATGGGTGAGAGTGGCTCAAGTTTGCCTGACTCATTAGGTCTCCCATTTCAGGGGTAAGACTGGGTAAATGGCTGGGGATATGGGGTGTAAGATGGAATTCACTCCTACCCACTTTTAGGGATAAAAGAGAGGTAGTTCCCTTAAGTTCTGACTCCAAGTCTTGAACAAGGGGCCCCACCCTCTCATTGGCCTGAAAGGGATTTGGTTTACTGGTTGGACCGCAAACCAATTGTTCATTAGAGGATCAGTGAGACAAGGAACAAGAAGTAACTTCAGGGGTAAAACGGTAAATTGACCCAGCTCTCGTTACGAACAACCTGTGAAGGATCGACTTACTAATCATGGTTATATCAAATGGACAGAAATATATCTATAGTGAGGGGAGTGCAACTACTAGGCTATAGTGGAATGTTCTAATAGTTAACGAATGTTGGTTAACAAGGTTAATGAGTTTAATCGGTTAATCTTGGATCATTGGAGCGCATGATCTATAGGTCCATTAGGTCCCTCTGCTAGCTCATAACGAACTAAACCATAGAATAGTGTGACGAGTGAGTTCGAAGTGTTTGAATTCAAATTAGGGAGAATGCGCTACATATAGACGATATATATAACCGCATTTTTGTTTTATTTACGAATTAAACAAAAAGAGAGAATCTTAGATATTTAAAGAGAGATTTAAATATCTTAATCAAATATGTGTCAGAATTAATTGAGATTGGTATTTGAATTAATATTAAATATTAATTAAATAGTTTAATTAATCATTTAATATTACTTTAATTTGAAATTAATAATTCAAATTGATTGTTGAATCAAAATGAAAGAAAGTCAAAATGTTAAATGAAAAATCCATGTTAGTGGAATTTTGAGATGTCAAAATTTGGTTTAACCAAACTTGCATGTTTGCCAAATAAACCCCACAAATTTGAGTGGAATTTTGAGTGTCAAAATTTGGTTAACTCAAGCATGCATGCTTGCTATATAATCCCAAACATTTGAGTGAAATTTTGAGTGTCAAAATTTGGTGATCTCAAATTTGCATGAACATACAAACATGACTATAAATAGAGTGATCATGGTACATGGAAGGTTGACTTTTGGAAAAAACGTTGAGAAAAACCTCTCACAAACTCTCTCTTCATATATACTAAATCCCTCCCAAGTTTAGTCACTCACCAGATTCTACAATCGCGTTCTAAGGCCGGAGAATAGTGGAGAAGACACTAGTGGTGGTTTGAAACCGGTCCGTGAGGGAAAAAAAAACTTGATCGACAAAAGGTTAGTATTCAAACTCATTGAGTTTTAATGCTTTTGAACATGCTAGCTAATTCACTATAATTGATGTAGTTAGAGTGCCTAAGATCCAAATTACTTCCGCATGTGTTATATTAACACCATCAGATGTGATGATGTTATATGATGACTTGATGATGTTAGATAATGATGTGATGATGTTATGTGATGACTTGATGACGTTAGGTGATGATGTTATACGATGACTTGATGACGTTAAATAATAATGTAATGATGTTATATGATGACATACATGATGTTGACATGATGATGATGCATAATAATAAAAGATGATATGAGATGGATGATGATGAAATGACTTAATATGATGATGTTCCATATAAAGATGATGTGCATGTATTAAATGTCACGATACATTATGACGACGAGTTTTCAAAGACACAACCCTAGTTAATGTTAATGATGATGAATGTATGAAAGCCAATGTGTGCATGTTACTTAGAGTAATGTGTGAACGGTGTATAGAGTTGTGTCATAAAGATAATTTAAAGATAAAAACTATAGGGACCTCACGCATTTTGTGTGTTCATATACATCGGGATACTTTCCCATTTATGATGATGATGATGATGGTCATGCCTCGCATGACACTCAGGGGTCGGTTGACCTTCGGACGTCGCTACGGACAATTAGCTTGATTATGATGGGTCCAGGGGGTGCGAACCGCTTGGGGACCCATGCTCGCACGTGCGAGTGTGTGTAGGGAAGTACTACACATCCAATTTTGTCAAGACTAGAGGCCACTCCTATGATGTTTTTTTAATGATAGGTCCGTAGATCATGAGTTGCATGTGTTTACATTCCTTGACCACAATTGGTCACTTGCTTAATATTTATTTAAAATGCTCAAGCCTTGTGTTACTTCTATTTCAGGTAAGAGTAAGACATCTCTATACAACCACATTGCAATTTGAGACCATGACATATGCATAGAGTAGTCACATTTAATTTCTTAATCTTAAGTTAGAATAAAGTATTTTTAATTTTTACGTCTATTTATTTAATTTAGTATTTCATTGTGTCGTTTTAGAGATGTTTTTTTAACACATAAGTTCATGACAGTGTTTTAAGATAAAATTTATGTTTTTTAACGAAGTTTTAAATGTTTAATTTTACACATGAGTATAGATGATGACGACGATAGCGCCTCTAAGTAAGTGAAAATTTAGAGTAGGTACATTCTAAGTTTTAATTAATCATAGACACATATGACTTTCGTATCACGAATGTCCATTTGGCATTTTTAAGGCTTGTAATGCTCTTGATAATAATCGATTAATGTTATAAAAATCTATTGTTTCTTGAACCCCTATAGTACTCTCTTCTTATCAAATATTGCTTTAGGTTTAAAGTTTTGATCGATTTTAAATCAGTTTTGATCCATCTAATTTCGAAGTGAATTGTTTTGAAATTTAAGAGTGAACATTATAAATTATAAGTTTTATGTAAGAGTTATACATATTTTTAGCTAATCTCTTCGTTGGAATCTATTAAATTTACCTTATTTGTGAGTATTTGTAACCATGCTGACAAACCTATAGCTTTAAAGATCTAGTCCAGACTCAAGATTCTGATCTATTTTGTGGATTTTCCATCCATCTCGATCTAGTTCACAAGTTTCATGCTAGCTTAGATTTGTTTTAATGATTTTTCTTCGGTTCCCAATTCTAGTGTGATTTTTCTTCTATTGCCCGACTCAATGATTTTTTCTTCATTTTGAGTTGATTCAAGAAGTATTTAAGTTTTTCTTATAGGTTACATATGTTATAGGATTGATCCTTGCATGTAATGATAATTGTTGGTAGTGCTTGGTTTGATGAATTGTTCCCGCTATAATTAGCACGGTGATGATTAAACATGAATTATAGATGTTGTAAGATCACACATGGGTAGAAGAGAGAAACAAAATATTTGATATAAGGATATAAAAATATCTCTTTAGTAGACGCGTTTTAAAATCATAAGGCTGTCAACGGTACGTAACGAGCTAAAAGGAACAATATCTACTAGTGGTGGATTTGAGCTATTATAGATGTTATGTATATGCTACTATGATGGAAGTCACAAGTTAATGAGATAATTGTTCGTCTATTTCTATTTTAGCACCTCATGCATACGGTGTAAACGCTTTAGTTATGGGTTACATCTCTAGCCATGAATCATGTGTATGGGTACAATCCATACATACTTTAGATATAGGATGATTACAGTTGTTTTGTAGACTCATTTACAATGCAAGCACTAAGAGTTCTCATGACCAAGCAGAAAACGCCTAATCACAACCAAATATGTCTTTACAAGGATTATATTTTAGTAAGTTTATCAATTACATTTTTGAACTTTAGATTATAATTTTAATAAATGTCTATTATAATTACTCTAGCAAGTTCTTTAAAATGCATTATTTTCATTATATGTTGAGATTTAAAAGATAAAAATTGAATAATATATTTGATTTGGATAATATGAAAGATTTGTTGATTTCAATATTACTTAGACTCGAATTAAACAAAAATCAGCCGAAGTCACCAGCTAAAGTGTCTACGGTACCCATGAGGCCTTCTCCAAAGGAGGTCGACCGAACTCTCTGAACGAATAAGAAGTTGACAGCAAAAGGAATCAATGATTCTTATTCCATTCAGTTGAAGCTAGTCACTTGTCGATTCTACACTCGAGGTTGGTAAGAACTTAAGACAATGTCCCTTAATCTAAATGGGCCTATCAACACAGCAACGAGTACTTAATGAAATGAGAAATCTAATATAAAAGGAGGAAATAATCAGATAAATGAAAAGAGAATTGAATTCTATTTGTACTAGATATAAGATGAAAAGTTACCTATTAAAACAAGGACAGTGTGTCGAAAATGGTCGGGATAGCTTAGTTGGCAAAGCAGAGGAATAAAAATCCTCATGTCATTTATTCAAATCTGGTTCTTGACACATCATAAATTTATATGAGTATCAATCTTTCTAGTTATTTATTTCGTTCCAAAGGGGTCGTTTGTTAGCGTGAGGGTGTCCAATTTGCATACAGATGACTCGATATTGTATAGAAGGAAGAAACAAGTGACCAATAAATGAAGATTTGAAGAGTAAAAAGCGAGAAATTGTGAAGGTGAAAGTAGGTAGAAGTTATATTGGTTGATTTTAGTTGACTCTAAGTCATCTTCTAGCTGCCATTTAATCAGAATTGAGGGTGAGCTGGAGTATTCTTCTTGCAAAAACCTAGGTGATGCTGTCTTGTTGTCTCCAGCTCAGATCTTTAACGTTGTCATCAAAGTTTGTCAGAAGGAGCAGTAGAAAGGGTGAAATGAGATTACCAGGGACAATTGCCTTGTAATTTTCCTGTCTTTTTGTGAGAATTCTATGTATCTTACGATGTCTCATACTCCGCTCACTCGAAGTATGTCTATTAATTACCCTTTTGGAGTCTTGGTGGAGCTTTCTGGTTAGCCATAAATTGAGTTGTTATTGCTTGTGTGGTACATCCAAATGTCATATATATATGTGTGTGAGAAGGGCAGCATTGTGCTGTTTTCAACTACTAAACTGCTAGGACATTATGGAAAATATCCCTCGATAGCTGAAAGAGATTAATTGATGACTCCTTATTAATAAGCCACGTAATGTCATTATAGTTTGTGAGGGAGAGACTCTCTAACGTCTTGTGAACCCTTACCTTTGTGGCCAAGTTTATGACCCAACAGATAGTTGGAGATCCCTTAGATTGTTCCCACAAGGGATGCATGGGGGCAGGACCTTAGCTAATACAACTCTTGATAAACTACTATCATCACTGTGATAGGTTCACTAATATGAATTACTGGCTCGACTATTAATCCCCACATCGTCATTGCACTTGTATGGGGTGACCCCACAATTGGTAGTGTCATGCCAACCATTACTACTATCGGAAACTATTGATTATGGATAATGCAACTCAAGGCTTTTTGCTTTTAACATGATATTTAATCCTTAGCCCTTATGAGCATACTAAAGGATCCATCGTATCCATACTGTACTTATGTACTTATGAGTCACAAAATGTTTTTACTAATTGGATTCCACTTGAAACTAATAAAAACCGTCTTAGGATTGACTCTCATGAGTAATGAATCTTAAGTTTAGGAACATAACTAATTGTCGTAGTCTAACAGGCATCGAAGAACTAATCCTCATAGTCTAGCATGCATCAAAAGAGTTAAGAACTAATCCTTGTAGTCTAGCATGCATCGACAAGTAGAAATGATGTTTGACTCATCTATGTATTATGGTATTAATTACCCACTAGAGCCTATCGTACTTCCTTTAAAGTTAAAATTTCATTTCATTGTCCTTAGTCTTTGGCACATTAAATATCACTTACTTCCGACCTCTCGTAACCTTCCAATACCTTAAAATTTGAACACTCTCCCTTGTAACCCATAACGCTGCTGCTGTCTCCACACAAGTCTTCCAATATTCCATCAAAAACATGATGAATGCAAATTTTGCAAGGAGGGAGCTCATAACAATACTCAGCATCGATGGCGGCGGCATCAAAGGCATCATCCCCGGAACTGTCCTCGCCTTTCTTGAATCTAAACATCAAGTGTTTGACAGAACTTTACGTTCTAACTTTTTTTATATATATGTAACTATCCAAGCCCACCGTTAGCAGAAATTAACCGCTTTGACCTATTAGTATCATTGTTAGCCTCACAATTTTAAAACGCATCTAATAGAAAGAGGTTTCCACACTTTTGTAGGAAATACTTTGTTCTCCTCTCCAATCGATTTAGGAACTCACAATATCTGCTAGCAATAAACTTGGGTTGTTACAAATGGTATCAGAGCTAGACACTGGACAGTGTGCCAAAGAGAACGTTGGCTCCCAATGGGTAGATTGTGAGATCTCATGTCGATTGGAGAGAGGAACAAAACATTCCTTATAAGAGTGTGTAAACCTCTCCCTAGTAGATGCGTTTTAAAATCGTGACACCGATGGCGATACGTAAGGACCAAAACAGACAATATCTGCTAAGGATGAATTTAGATTTTTACGATATATGTATAGTTGAAAAGTTTGAAAGAAAATCATTGTCATCGTATATAATTTGAGTTGACTTGGTAGGAATTGGACGGGACAGAGGCAAGATTAGCGGATTACTTCGACGTAATCGCAGGGACGAGTACTGGGGGATTAGTCACGGCCATGCTTACAGCTCCGGACAAGAACAACAACAACCGACCGTTGTTCGCGGCAAACGAGATTAAGGAGTTTTACATGAAAGAGGCTCCTAGGATTTTTCCTCAACGAAGGTTGTTGTTATGAAACATTGATTTTGGTTGGTTTTTGTTTAGTATATTGATAGTGTTTGGGAGATAATTGTCTAGGAACTTTCTTGGTGGGGTGTGGAAGATGATTGGGCCCAAGTACGATGGGAAGTATTTGAGAACAGTGGTGAATAGGTTGGTCGGAGAGTTGACTTTGAAACAGACGTTGACCAATGTTGTCATTCCAGCTTCCGACATCAAGATTCTCCAACCGGTCATCTTCAACACCCATGATGTAATTAAAATCATGTCTGGTTTTATTTTTTATTTTTCTTTAAATTACTAATTTATTTCGAGAGAACGAACATTTTTAAGCACTTAAAAAGTTATTGGTGGGGTGAATACTATGCATGCAAAAGTAAATGCATTGAAGAATCCGAGGCTGGTAGATGTGTGCTTGGCCACTTCGGCAGCGCCCATATTCTTGCCACCCCATTTCTTTGAGACCTAGGACGATGTAGCAATCACCACTCGTACTTACGACCTTGTTGATGGTGCCATTGCCATTAATAATCTTGTGAGTTACTTTTGTTGGTACCTTTGGTTCGTTATTGAAACACAAATTTACCCATAAACTTCATTAGTAACTTTTTTTTACCGTAACTTTCAATTTCATTAAATAGCACGATAAAACTTAACTGGTTAGTGTAATTTTTGTCGAAAGATCATAGCTATTTCTCAATAAGGTCACAATAACTATATAATTCAATTAAAAAGATATCTAGATATTTTAAGATACCTAAATATTTTAGGATAAAAATTTAGGTACTCTTAGGAATAAATCTCTTAGATCACTAATGTCTGGTCCACACTCTTTAGTCTCTCCCGTAGTTTTTTTTCATCTCAAGAAAGTAAAGTGTGATAATGTTTTGTATCTTTTATTGATTGGTCTTAAGAAAGAATGTGAATATTTTCCACCAAAGATTTGTGTTCAATGTCAGAGCAAGGTTGTGATAAGCTGTCTAATCTCTTAAAACTCTTAGTATGCTCTATTGGTTGCGCTCTACCTGATCTATTAATGAGTGAGTTTCTTCGTGTCATAAGTAGTCATGGGTTGAAAACTAGTTTGTTTGGTAGTACTGAAATACTACCAATATGACGGGTGATCTTTAGGACGTCGAAGGAATTAGAAACTCAACAACAACAACTACAACACATGAGTAACATGCATGATGTCCTATCTAGAAGGATAAGACCTTTGGAAGTAAAATTATGTTGCTAGAGGAAGATGCTAATGGTGCCTTGTGCAAATGAAGAATTAAAATAAACCAAGCAATATTTGTCTTGAAAACCATCGTCGAGGAAGAGATGTTGGATCACATTTAGGATGATAAGACATTGAAAGAAGCACGGGAAATGTTCGTGATACTTTTCTCGAAGGAGAATATAGAAGGTTTGTTATGGTTGTACAAGAATGACCCGCTCAACCATTACTTGAAGAGTTTAAAAGTTTTCTAGCCAACAAAAAAGTCATGGCTAAACAAATAAGAGGCATCACGTTAGTGAAGAAGAAGCGTTCTACACAAATAAGAGTTTGGAGCAACAATAAGTTACCCACCAAAACTGAATACAAGAATTCTGACAAAAGAGGAAGTCATCAAAGTACTGTACAACCTTAGAGACGTTAGAAAAATGGCAACAAGAGTTTACAAAGACAAGAGATTTGAAGGTATTTGTTATAGCAGATAAAAAAAACAAGGGTCATATGTCCAAGAATTTTTTATCCAAAAAAGGTACATCGGAAGCAATATGACAACCTCCAAAAAGGAGATAGAGAATGACTGAGATACAAAATAACGTATGCCTTAGAAGAAGTCTAACTAATGTTAATGGCGATGATGGGAGAGCATATCGATTATGAAAATGGTTTGATCTTGATTCAGGATGCTCAAACTACATGATAGCGAACAAAGAAAACTGTAAGACAAGAAAGAGTACAAAGGAAGTCGTGTGGCATGCACAACCAACAATTCACAGTTACCGTTTGCTCAAACCAACAATACAATGATTTTGTCTGATAATAAATCTAATATGGTAACGTTCATTGACGACTATTCAAGATATGTGCGGATTTTTTCATGGAAAAGAAGTCAAACACATTCTCAAAATTTCAGGATTTTAGACCATGGTGGAAAATATACGTTAGAGGATTTCGATTGGTATCTACACAAGTGCACGATATGTTATCAATTTACATGTGTCTACACGTCAAAACAAATGGTATATCAGAGAGAAAATGTCAACATCTTATAGAGATTTGTCGAAGCATGCAACACATGAAAAATGTTCCATGAAAATTTTGGGCGGAAGTTATGTGAACTACTGCCCATGTGATCAACAAGCTTCCCTAGCCAAGGTTAGGTGTCATCTCACCACGTGAGACATTATGAGACATGAAACCTTCAATTAACTACTTCTCAGTATTTAGCTGCATTTGCTACGTCCTAGTAATATACACAGCAGGTTTGATAAGAAAGCAATCAAACATATATTTGTTGGATATGACAATCAAAAAGAAAAGGGTGAAAGTGTTGGATATTTATGAAGCATTTTCGTGATGGTTCTCATGAGAAGAAACTTATACCATACTCAAACAATATTGACGAAATTCTACCACAGAAGACGAGAGAGTAAACGGTATACATTTGGTCAATTGTTGATGCACCTGAAAATCCAAGTGACACTAATGTTAGTGAGTAAGAAGTGATTCAACCTAGTAAACTCGAAAAGAAAATAACACTTCAACAACTTAGATATTAATCTGCTAAAGGTTATCACTAGCTCGATAGAGTCAAACCCATTAATTATACGAGCTCATATGGTAAAATTTTAGGAAGAAATTCTCATTCATCCTTGGTAAATGTCTATTTTGACAAGTTTCAATTTAATTTCTACCATTTAGACTTTAAAATTTGACTAAACCATAGATAGACTAATCGAAACACTTAAAATCACAAAGATTAAATGTATCGAAGTATTGTGATAATTTAATATAGTATCAAAGTAGGAAGTCCGTCGTTAAGAAAGGGTCGGGATACAAAATTCCAATTTAGATTATAGCTCCCGCTATGACATGTCCTGGTTAAACGAAACCTTACCTAACCAACATTTAGATTCCGCTCTACGGTTTACCCGAACATTCTCTTCTTATCCCAAATTTGTAATTTAATCTTTGATTTCGTCCGTCCAAATTTCTATGCACAATTTTATATGAACATACATGCTTCCAATTTTAGCTATCTATGTAAAAGTGGTGTGAAATTTGACAGACAATGGCAGCCATAACCCACATGAACAGGGAGATTGAAATGAACCACATAGCAAACTCAATGATCAAACCAAATGACACAACAAGGATGCTTGTTCTATCCTTGGGGACAGAGTTGCCTAAACATGAAGAGAAGTACAATGCAACACAATCCTCAAAATGGGGAGCCTTTAATTGGATTTATCAAAATGGTTCGACCCCGATTATTGACTTCTTCTCCGATGCTAGTTTTGATATGGTTGATTACCACGTTTCCATCCTTTTCCGATCTCCAAATCTTCATCAAAACTATCTTCGAATTCAGGTAACTCTATTATAGAATGTTTTTTTGAGTTGATTAGTGATTTAACACGGTGAATGTAAAAACTTTAAACAAAGGCGGTTTGATGATGAGTTTCTTATTCTATGAAAAGAGAGTGTTGTTTATGAACAAGATGACTCGTTAACTGACGATACTGCATCGGTGGATATAGCGACTCCAAAAAATTTAATAAACCTTGTGAAGATTGGGGAGAGCTACTAAAGAAACCAGTGTCACGGATTAATTTAGAAACAGGAAGATATGAGACTGTTGATGGAGAAGGTAGCAATGAGGAAGCTCTCACCAAGTTTGCCAAATTTCTCCATCAAGAACGAAACTTAAAACTAAGTATCTAGTTAGCTAGATGAAACTTGTTATTCTATTTTATGAGTTGCAACCTCGTTTTGGTTCCAATCTGAATGATGTGCTAGAGACATTCTCGAAAAAAGTCAGTTGTTATCGAATTTTCATTTTAAAAAATTAGTTGGGAATCCTGAATGAGTCAATAACGTCATGTCAAATTCTACGAGGGAGTGACTTTCATGCATGCCAACTATTAGGTACCCATGTGGTTCTTCACCATTTATTGGACAAGTTTTCGACCCAAGAGCCTTATTGGGAGAACTCTGTCTGTTTCCACACACATGAGGCACTTATCCTGTCGTTACCAATCTAGGTCATCCTAGGTACACATGTATGAAGGGAATGAACTCTTCATCCATGTAGCGGAAGCATTTGGAACCGTTTTGATTTTTATTAAGAATTAAAACAAAAGCAATAAACTCGAGAGTAAGACCTCTACTGGTTTAGTTATATCACCACATCGGTCTACCCAAAGAATCCAATGGAGTGTTAGGTTATGAACTTGCTGATTATTTATAGCTTACACAATGACATAATGAAACTGTATACAGTAAATGACGTACATAGTAAATAATCATATAGAAAATAGTTATATATATATATATATATTTATTTATTAAACTGAACAATATATATACCCACTTAGGTAATCCTTGGAAATGTATTTTATACATTTTTTTGTATTCTTTATTATGGTACATATTTGAAGTTATTAATATAAATTGTTAGACGAACACGACTATCCACAATGGTATGATAGTGTTCACTTTGAGCATAAGCTTTCATGGCTTTGCTTTGGGCTTCCCCAAAAGGCCTTATACCAATGTAGTTAGTATTCCTCACTTATAAGCCCATGATCATTCCCTAAATTAGCCGATGTGGAACTTTCATCATCCAACATAAACACCTATACCTTTGTTTCTCTCCGGCTGTTTAAGTGTGAGTTATTGTGCCGTCTTAATGGGTTTTGCTCCTATCATGTATTTTAGGCGCTATCTCCCTTCGATTTCTTCTACGAAGTTTTGGGTCTCCTTCTCACAAGTTGATAGGGACCAATTTAATTCCATATGGCCTAAAAATGAAGCTATAGAATAGGAATCAATCTCTATTATCCACAGTAACTATTATTCTTATTCTTTATTCTCCAATTCTTCTACTCAATCTTATTCTTATTCGTCTCTTTTACCATACCATTATTATAAGGATAACGCGGATGATATTATTTTAATTAATTATTTTTTGAATGGAATAAAAATTAGTATTATAAAATTATGGTTTTAATTTTTAAAATATGGTCCTGGTGGTAGGCAAAATCATACATTTGGGCTTTAAATTCTGAACAAATAATGGCACCTAAAAAAATGCATTATTAGCCCCCCAATCAATTTTAAATAAACAAATAATTCTACCCGTTTATGGTTTATTAGTGAACTAATTATTATTCTCCCCAATTCCTATTAATAAATTATCACATAATTATTCATGAAATAGAGGACCACCACCCATAAAAATTCACTCCAATTTAATCCAAGAACATAATTTTAAAAAATTATAATATTTATTTTTAAAAAAGAAAAAAGAAAAAAGAAAAAAGAAAAAAGAAATCTCGAGAGACGCGTGGAGAAGGAGTGAAGAGATGAGCATTGATTAGCAACAGCTGTACTCCAATCACGCACACTCCCTTCACTCCTTCATCTTCCTCATGTGATTACTCTCTCTCTCTCTCTCTAAAACCCCATTTCCTTCTCTCTCAATCTCTGCACCTCCCTTCCCATGGCTTCCAAGCTCCTCTTCCCCCTCTTCACACTCCTCCTCCTCCTCCTCCTCCTCTCCGCCGCTTCCGCCCACCTCCCCGTCGACACCTCTCTCAAGCTCATGGCCGACGCCCTCGAATGGCCCACCACAATCTCCATTCCCGACCACGACCACGACCACGACCACGACCACCTTCACCAAGACCCCCGCAGATCTCTCTTCTGGAACCGAGTCCACTACTACATCTCCTACGGCGCCCTCGCCGCCAACCGGATCCCTTGCCCGCCTCGCTCCGGCCGCCCTTACTACACTCACAACTGCTACAAGGCTCGCGGCCCTGTCAATCCCTACAGCCGTGGATGCTCCGCCATCACTCGCTGCCGCCGCTGATCTCTTCCATTTTCCGATCCGAGTTAAACGCCGTCGTATTCCCTTTCCCTAATTATACAATGTGTGGCTCTGGGAGTGACGGATTGTTGAATCTGATCTGTATTTGTCGTTTTAATTACTTCCACGACAGACGACATGTAGTTTGGGGCTTTATTCCTTCCTTTAGTTTATTTTCCCTTTTGATTGTTCCGCAATCTAGGGTCGGGAAAACGGCGTCGTTGCGTTGATTGAGGTATTTTTATTATTATTATTATTATTATTATTATTATGAAGCTGTGTGTGGCCAGGTATCTGAACCAGATTATATAAATTAAGGATTGTTTTATTTGTCATTATTATTACGTAATTATAGTTTAATGATACTGATTATGGATTAATGCTGGGATTACGCGGGAGTGTCGGTGGACGGTGCTTTTTTTTTTTTTTTTTTTTTAATTGATGGTAAATTGTTTTTATGATCGTGCGGTACTGTCGGCCACACACAATCCTTTTCAATTTTTAAATTCAAATTTATTTCTCAAGGAATGGACAATAATAATAAATTATTTGTGAAAAAATAAATAAACCTAAGCAACCTAAAATAATTATATTACTTTTATTTATTTGATTCCATTGAAATTATATAAAAATAATTGTTTTAGGGCACATGCGCATTTATTACCGCTTATAATGGGTAATTTACATTTTTTTAATTATTTACGGTTAATAAGAGTAATATTGTGCGACAAAACTTTAATTTTGAATGAACCATGAACTCCAATGATTTTTGTAATTGATTTAATAAGCCAACCTTTTTAGGAACGGAATAAAATAGGAAGTTAAAAATATAATTGCATGAGAATGAATGTGTTCTATTCTGACACTTCCTCTTAACCGAGACTCGACTCCTTTGGAGTCTTAATCATTTTTGACTGCCTTCGTACCTTTGAGGAGACCCGACATTTGAAGATTTGCCAATCTATTGACACGACTAAGTTTAGGACATGACTCTGATACCATGTTAGACGAACACGACTCTCCACAATGGTATGATATTGTCCACTTTGAGTATAAGCTCTCATGGCTTTGCTTTGGGCTTCCCAAAAGGCCTCACACCAATGGAGTTAGTATTCCTCACTTATAAACCCATGATCATTCCCTAAATTAGCCGATGTGGGACTTTCATCATCCAACACATTCTATTTTCAAAATTATTTTCAAAATATATTTGTGTAAAAGAAGTGGATGAAATTACCAAATTATGTTTCCTCCGCAAGGAAATGCCTGAAAGGGGTAGCAAACGAAGAGTCGTTTATCTATACTCGTCGTCGGAGGACGACGAAGAGGAATCGGACGAGGAGTACGATGATGAAGACGATGACGAAGGGGAATCGGAAAAGGAGTTTGATAATGAATGCAGCGACAACGATTGTGATGAAGTTCTCTCCCAGCGAGTCATCCGCTTTCTTAAAGGTATTTTAGACCGTTTCTTCCTTTTCCATTCATCACTCCGTCATGGTGTTCAAATTCGAGTTCAAAGTCCCAGTGTCGATTGAGAGAAATGAAATCGATGATTAGATAGGTTGTTGGGAAATTCGTAGGGTATTGGATCTCTTAATTATCTCATTTCAAACATGTTCTGTCGCAGAGAATAAAAATTTAGATTCCTTAACACTTCATGATTGCAAAGCTTATTTACGGGAGAATAGGCTAAGAATAGCGGGGACTAAAGCCGTCTGTATTCAAAGACTCCAGGAACATTGGAGGTACGTGGATTCTTCATCTTTAAACTCAAGATACACATCTTAATATTGCGTTCAATTAGGAAATTTTTGAAGTTTCCATCTAGTCCGATCGCTGAATATTTGAAATTGTTAGTGCATTTTCATGGTGGAAATCTGCTATGTACTCATCTATGGAAGTCTTCTGATATTTAGAGAAGCGACTATTGAGTGTTTCGGTAAATGTGGATTGTCATCAATTATGATTCTATAGACTTTAATAGATGGAAAACAGAAGATTTTTTAGATAATTTTATGTTGTGAAATTGAGTTTTCCTTGTTCCTCAATGGATTTTGGAGCCTTTTAACTTCTAGTTCTGCATTGATACATATCAAACCATAAGGCAGCAAAACATAATTTGGGTTTGGTACTGTTTTCCATTTGTTGCTGGTAAATCTTGATTACCTGATCTGTATTCTACCTCTTCCCTTCTGTTGTAATCACTTTGGGTCTCTGCAAAGTTGCACCATTATATAGAAGTTATTAAGCAAAAAGGGAGGAGATTCTGAAAGAATAATGTGCCATTTATTCAATTCTTCACAAGGAGTTAAATATACAATAGGTATTAGGCACAACTTGTGAGATCCCACATCGGTTGGAGCGGGGAACAAAACATCCCTTATAAGGGTGTGGAAACCTCTCCCTAGTAAACACGTTTTAAAACCATGAAGCTGATGGCGATATGTAACGGGCCAAAATGGACAATATCTGCTAGCGGCGTCTGTTACAAATGGTATCAAAACTAGGCACCGAGCGGTGTGCTAGCGAGGACGCTGGCCCTCAAGGGAGTGAATTGTGAGTTCTACATCGTTTGGAGAGGGGAACGAAGCATTTCTTATAAGGGTGTAGAAACTTCTCCCTAGTAGACGCGTTTCAAACCGTGAAGCTAACGGCGATACGTAACGGGCCAAAGCGGACAATATCTGTTAGCGATGACTATTACCCAACTACTCCTAACAAAACTTCTTTGCTCTCTTCTTTTTCTCCCAACTCAGGATGAAGGATGGAAATGGTGAAGTGCACTATCCAAGGTCATCCTTTGTTGTCAATTGTACTGGTAATTTCTATGTACATTTGTCATAGTATTTTCTTTGATCACTCTTTTAGTGGCTGTAATTATTCTATTAAAACAACAATGCAGGTGATGTTTGTAGGGGAGATACTGTTTTGTTCACTCAGAAAGTTTATGCAAAGTACTCAAACAAGTTTCTCTTCCACCAGTAGTCTTGTGTTAGATATTTTAGATTTGCACTCCTAATTCTTGTAGCTTAATTTTTTTATAGGTTTGATAAAGTAACTAGGCGTGGAGGGCTTATAGGGAAGAGAACTGTAGCAGGGAGGGTAGTGAAGGAGAGCTATGGTGCCAGCAAACAGCAGCATACTTTTACTGTAAGGCTATTTTTTCTGTTCTTGAAATCATTTTCTCATATCGTAATTTGAATTCGTTGTGCATTATTAGTACCACAATTCGTAATATGGTCAATATTGTAATATTCACTGCAATTATTATGTAGCAGTCGGTGAGAAATATACTTGTGCATTTTTTTCTTTTCTTTTGTTCATTCGCTTATATATTTTTTCATTTGCGATTCATCTTTCCAACGCTTGTGACTATAATGTGCTAGGTCGAAGTTTTATGGAGCAGGGGAGTTCGGAAGTTACCCCCACTTTATCCTCTACTTGTTAAGGGTCGAAATCTCTATAAACTAAGAACTTTCAGACGGGTAAGTTCTTACTTACGTACATAAATATATTTTATTTTCATACAAAGCATTTGCGATTGTGGGGATTTGTCCTGTGGATAAAAATTATAAATCAAATTGATTTTCTTAGTTGAGGTATTGCTGGTGGAAGTGTACGTATGTAAATATGAATTTAGTAACAGAACAATGCTCATTGTGTCTTAAATTCTCAAGCATGAACCAAGTGAGTGAGTTTGGCTCCAAGATATCCATCCTTTCCAAATTTGTATATAAGAGCTAAAGTTCTACGAAATATGATTTTGCTAAAGTTTGTATTGTCACCTACAAACATCACCTACATACCAGGCGATTGATGGATGTTATCTCCCCGTTGAGTTTGTTTGATTCTACGTATGATTTATGATTTATGAATTTTGTGCATTAGGTGATTGATAGGGATATCTCACTAATCAAACATGTATAGAGTATGTTCTCATATGTCATAGGTGATCGATAGGAATATCTCCCCAGTAAAGCATGCATGAGCGAACCAAACTAAGATTAGAGTAGTGGAGCTAGAGCAAATTATACGTTGACATCTAGCACCTTAGGATCGTGAGTGGTATTTGGGTCCAAAATATTCATCCTTTCCAAATTTGTATAAAAGAGCTAAAGTTTGTATGTCAGATCTTGTTTCTGATCATAAATGCAAGCCAATGACCAATATTGCTGAGTTTTCTTCATTATTTGTATGTTTTACTCAGCTTTGGAATGATGAAGCTGAAAGAATTCAAGTTCTAGCAGAGAAGCACAAAAGAGGTGCGGCTGCTCGGGGTGTACGAGCATTGCAGAAAAGGAAAAGAAAACTTCTACAAATCGGAGGTGGTATAATTCACAACCACTACTCCCCAAAACATGAAAAGGAGCTTGCTTGCTGCAATCTAATAAAAGATTGAATGTTACCATATTTTTGTATTGTAATGTCCAGGAAGTGGAAAGAATCAAGGACGTGCTCAACTTCCAAGACAAGCCTTGAACAGTAACGGGAGTCGCAAGAGTATGCGTTCAAGGGACAAGAACAATGCTGTTCGTAGACACCCAGCGTAGGAAGACAGAATGGACATCGAAAAATATAGTGGTCTGCTCTTGAGCTTACAAATGGCCTTTGAACTTGCGTTACAAATTGCTCTTTTAAGTTTGAAAAGGAATCAGTGAACAACTCTTCAAATAATCTAACCAAAATTGACTTCAAAGTACCGGGAAAAGTCAAAACAGGCATTTAGGTTCGTTTGTAAATGTAATTAGCCTTTACTTTCACGATATCTCGTGATGAAGTAAGGTTTTAAATGAATTTAATTAGATGTAAAATGGTTAAGATCAACACTATCTCATATATTAAATTCATATTATGTTTTCAATATATTAGATGAATGAGTTGTCACCACCTGACCTGACTTTTTAGTAGACCATGACGAAAAGACAAATCGAAAATAAGTACATAAAAGTAAAATAAAACAAACAATTAAAAGTATGAAAATTATCATTGCAAAAATTCAAAAAAATTAAAAATTAAAAATACAAATGACAACTCTAAAGAAAGATATAAGTTAATTGATTCTGTCAATAGTCTAGCTCTTGAGTACCTTCCCACCTGAACTAGTACTTGAAAAAGGAAAAGGGATGAGTACTTGAAAAAGAAAAAGGGACGAGTATAAAAATATTCATCAAACAACGAGATGAGTATAAAAATAGCATCCATTTCTTATTAAGTTTTCACGGCTTTTCTCTAGACTCTAAGAAGTCCGAGCTTATCCCTTACAATAATCTAAGCCTTTATGCAAGTCTCGAAGTCACTAACGGTTTATCATGTGTCATCTGCCTGTGTAGTCCCTAATCCCCTTTCAAAATTGGTCAACGGCGTCGCAACATCAGCTTTGACCTGTTCTTAATGGCGTCATAACGTCAGCTTTGACCTGTTCATACACTCAATAGAAGTGTTCACCCTAAACCACCTATCTGTGTAGTCTCTAATCTCTTCTAATACTGGTTGACGGAGTAGTGGTGTTAGTCTTGACCTGTTTCTACACTCAATAGGGGTTCTCATCTTAACACATACCTATGTATGTCCCAAGTCCAACTAGGACTGGTTTACGAGTTCGCCCATTTCTACACTCAATAGGAGTCCTCGTTTTGAGTTAGCTACCAAAGTAGTCCCAAGTCCCTTCCAAGACCAATTTACGAGTTCGCCCGTTTCTACACTCAATAGTCACTCAAGTGGCATCAGGGTACTATAAAGATTCCTTAGTCTTACTTAGATGTTAAGGAGATTTACTAGGTTCTTAGCGCGTCTAGGTGGCTTAGACTACATCTCATGTTCCCAACCAATTCCTGGGTGCACTCATGTCTAGAACTATGATCGCCGCTCACGATCCTAAGCTGCTAGGTCTATTGTGAATGTATTAACCTAGGTCAACGTAATATCTACTTTAGCTCTGCCGCCCTAATTTTAGTTTGGTTCGCTCATGCATGCTTTACTAGGGAGATATTCCTATCGATCACCTATGATATAAGAGAACATACTCATTCATTCATACATGTTTGATTAGTGAGATAGCTTAGAACATATATCACAATCTACCATCCTCTATCCTAATACAATCGAAGACATTAAAATAGGCATGTATCTCGATTTCTCATTCTATGAGTAATAATCATGCATATTCTAATCATCTAAGGTAAAATAGGCTCGCATGCTAACTCATCTTAATGATTCTTACAAGTATTACTTACCTAAAGTCCATGTAATACTTCGATGAAGCATATCCTTCAAAGCATTTTTGCTGATTTGATCTCCATTTTTTTTTTCTGAAAACTTGCTGAATTACTGATAGTTTACCTACTTAACTTTTGAGTTAACATAGCTTAATTGGTGTAGGCATCCAATCTCAAATTTCCACTCCTACATGTTGAATTCAACAAAAGTTACTAAGCCCTAAATCTTAAATCCTAAACAAAATCAACCGAACAATCAATTTTTAGACCCTAAACCCTAAATCCTATATTTTGAATTCATTGAATAATAAACTTTTACCAACTTCAAAAGAGGTCATTAGTGTCTTCAGCTTATGAACTCATCAGCTATCGAATCGAAAGCTTGATTTGACGAATTTAGTTGAGAATATATCAGTTTTGATCTATAACTTGACCCTCGGATGTAACCACAGGATTTGCAGTCAGCATGAGATGACATAGCACCTCTAACAGTCTTAACAACATCACATTAGTTTGATTGACTTGAATGGCCTCTACTTCTTGTTTCCAGTCAATCTGCATCCTATCCTCAAAACACAACACTTGATCAATGGGCAAAAGCAAACACTCTCCGACAACGGAGAAAGAACGAAAAACGAAAACGGTGAAACTATGTCGATAATAATGTAGGAACACAACGAAGAAATGGATGCAAGAACGAACATTAAAACGACGAAGAAATGGATGCAAGAACGAACATTAAAATACACCATCAGTCCTCGCATTTTCTGATAAAAGTAGAATTTAAAGTGTTTCGAACTTTGTAGTAAGACTAAAATGAATGTAACTATAACTACATAGGAATAGAGTGAAAGAAAGCTATGATAGCCCACGCCCACCGCTAGTAGATATTGTCTGCTTTGACCTGTTACATATCACCATCAGTCTCACGATTTTAAAACGAGTGTATTTGGGAGAGATTTCCACACCCTTATAAGGAATGCTCCATTTTCCTCTCCAATCAATATGAGATCTCACAAAACCATTATAACAGATCAAGATGCTATTCATACTATTGAGTGGAAAGGAAGAAGAAAACCTCACAATTACAACCCAGAAGTTACATGTCTGGATATGCAAGTGCTATCCTCTGAAAGCCCTGGAGGATTATCTTCACTTGCAATTGACCACACTTTTGATTCAAACCTATACAGATACGGTGAGAAAAACTCCAACTCCTACATTTTCACTTCACTTACCAATGAGGTACATTTTCACTTCACTTACCAATGAGGTCGGATCGTCATCCCTGTTGTGAGTATCCACAAGCTCCGACCAAATCGAAATTGAAGTATTTCTCGACTCAAATCTCAGAGATACGTAGCTGATGGAATCCGGATGGAGCAGCCAATACTTTAGATGAATGTTCAACATTTGAGTTATAAGCCTTATAATGGTTTCATCAGAGTTCGACTAGAAGGTCCGTGTAACAGTTTGACAAACCCAAGGAAGCTCAATTTTCCATCGGTATGTCGAATCCAGTCATGAAGAACTGCATGAACAGGCACAGAAGGGCTGAGGCCAAGTTCCTGATATGTCCACAATGCCATACATTAGAGTTTACAATACCATAGATTTGCATGTGTAGTTTTGTAACTTTGTAAGCCATACCTTTTCATTAGTACTAGCCCAGTTGGTACACTAAGGTTGTGTACGAATTCTACGTAAATCTCAATAGAACGAAATCACGTCGAGACTTTTAGAACTACGTGTTTGAAACCATTTATAAACTACTTGAGTATGATTTGCAAAATAAGGAAACTAATGCACAGACGTTTCATCACACAAGCATATCAAACATACCGATGCCAGTTCCTCTATAACAATGGCTCTGTTTCCATCCTTCTCGAACAGATCGTAAGCACATCGTGTATGTTGCTCCCACCTATCGTGAGCCTCGAGTTGATGGACACTTAGTGTAGCTGCACAAAACTCTTCAAAATCCATTCTCCTATATTGCAAGGCATTAAGCTGTCACACAAAAGCAAAGAAAAACATGAGCAATGCGAGGTTAAAGGAAATCGAATCAAGAAACTAGTTGAGAACAATACCGAACTCAATAGATCTGGTATCCTCGACTCCTTTATAGCATTCGATATGTTTTTCGTCAAAGCCTAACCATAAGTAGAAGAGAAATCAACATAACCAACATGAAACCATTTTGAAGAAAACCAAAGAGAAAAGAAGGATATAAACCTCTTTGATGTTTTCTATGCTTATGGTGCCATATTTGCTCGGTTCCAAGAGTGAAAACTGCGTCTTCAAATAGAATAGCTTGTCTAAAGTAAACGTTCTCGATACAGCCTATAACAAAAGAATCTTTAGTAAACAAAATAATGGGAAAACAGCAGATGGGTATGCAGGAAATCATACAAGTTTCAGAAAACAAACCCTTAAAGCAGCTTTTCGAAGAGATGATGACCGCATGTAAATCTTCATGAGTTTAAATATTAGTATATCAAGAGGAGCCTTTACATCCAGAGAATTTTTAATCCATGGATGACCTGTGTTAAAAAGATGAAATAGAGGGGAAATTATGAGAGAAAGGGGACAAAACCCGTCTAAGATCCTGTGTCGGCTTAGTAACGTGTAAATAGAACACGTAGCCTAAGTGGAACTCAATATTCAACAATATGAAAAACCAAGTTTCTTTGTTTAATGCACGTACTTAGAGCTTGAGCAGCAGACATCCTTTTTCGTGGATCTTTAACTAATAGGCGTTTAACAAAATCTCTTGCCTCAGAAGATAGAGAAGGCCATGGCAACTCATCGAAGACAGGATCAGCTTTTAGGACAGCTTTAAAGATGCCAGACTCCGTTCGAGCCCAAAATGGACGACTACCACATAGAAGAATATATGCAATTACGCCTATACTCCAGACATCGGCTTCTGTACTGTATGATCTATGGAGGACTTCAGGAGCTACATAGTAAGCACTACCAACAATATCATTAAGCCTTTCATCTGCCAAAGAAATTAAAGAACATAAACTAATATTCAAGTTTTGGAGTTAATCATACTGAAACTAAACTAAGGAAAACCTGGCTTCACAAAATCTGGCAATCCGAAATCGATAGCCTTCAACAATGAATCTTCGCCCTTTGAAGTGAAAAGGAAATTCTGATCCACCAATAAAGTGTGCTTAGCCAAGAGTTCATGAAGTGGAAATGTACAAGAAAAGAAATTACATTTGAGGCTAAGTGTTGAATTAGAATTAAAAACTGATAAAATAAACCAAACTCATAATTCCAGTACACCATTAAAATGTAATAATACATCTGTAACAGCCCAAGTCCACCGCTAGCAGACATTGTTCTGACTTTCCCTTCTAAGATTCCCCTCACGGTTTTAAAACGCGTATTCTAAGGAGAGGTTTCCACACTCTAATAAGGAATTTTTCATTCTCCTCTCCAACCGATTGTGAGATCTCGTTGGCACACTGCCTGGTGTCTAGCTCTGATACCATTTGTAACAGCTCAAGCCCACCACTAGCAGATATTGTCTTCTTTGAGCTTTCCCTTCTGGGATTCCCCTCAAGATTTTAAAACGCGTCTGCTAGAGAGAGGTTTCCACACTCTTATAAGAAATGCTTAGTTCTCCTCTCCAACCGATATGGGATCTCACAGCACCAATTGAACGTCTAATCAAATTCAATATTTTAAATTGTTTATACAACACAAGCCTATCTATCTAACTTACCTCAGGTTTGAGATCCCGGTGAACCACACCCTGAAGGTGGAAAAAAGCAACAACATATAGTATCTGTACCATTACAGCTCTTGCATCCTCCTCCGGATACTTACCACCCCTAAGTAGTAAAAACAAAATTCAAGAGAACATCAGTAGATTAATCATAAGTTTACCAAAGCTTTATGGTTCAAGAAAATCCTAAACCAAAAAGGTACTAAGGATTCTTGTGATTCCAAAGAATCCAGCTATAACCAGGAACGGAGAGCTTTCTCCCTTTTCCCAATGCAATATAGCACGTATTCGAGACAGCATTAGATAAGAGTACCTTGATAGAATTCGGTCTAAAAGTTCTCCTCCTTTACACAACCTGAAAATGTATAACTCATTTAGACTCATCCAAACATTGAAGTTATGAAAGAAACTTCTGCAACAAAAGGGATATTATATGATAGTGTGAAGAAACTAACTCCATTACTATATACGTTGTCATGATCCTCATATGCATCATAGAAATTTACAAGATTTTTGTGACCACTTAAACATCACTTCCCGTCTGACATCCTCGATAGCGATTGCAGTAGTCATCTACCAGTAAAAATACAAGCCAAACAATTAGGAAAACGTAATATAGTGTATGCTTGAATCATGATAACTAGATCTAGTTTCAAATAGCAAAGCACTTCAAGTAATACAAATATGAACATGGTCAGTAGAAAATTATTTGAAACAGAGAAAAGGAAAGCCTGAAGATCCATAACCAAGTTCATATAGATCATGTTCACTAGATCTTAACAGAGCACCTTGGACTTGGGAATGATTTTGATAGCCACTTGTTGGCCATTAAGTTCACCCTTCTTGAACCTGGCGGCACAAGTTGAGCCAAAATGCCCTCTCCCAACCTCTTCTCCAACCTCATATTTACTCGCAAGATGCTTCGGAAACCCGAAATTCTTATCCAAACCAGTAGCCCCTTCCGCTTCACTCCCCTCAGGGATCGACGCCTCGTTTGGCTTCACCGAGCCGTGCCGCCGCGCTAGAACTGCACGAATATGCTTCGCCGGCGACGGAGGCGGAAATGGCTTTCTAAAGAACCGCTTCGGAGTTGAATTAGCACTCGCATTCGCTGGAGATCTCGCCGGAGATTTCTTCGAAAACAGGTAATGAGCAGGGCTGGGACTGTACAATGAGAAAAACGGCGATTTCTTCACATTATCCGTCTCATGGAGGGCGTTTCTCCTATCTCCCGTCTTCCTCTCATCTCCTCCCGTGGCGGAAACAGAGTTTGGTTGAGCGGAATTATGCCCTACATTGGGCGTTCGTGAACCAGATTTCTGAGAGAACAGATCAGAATTAGGGGAGGGTTTGGAGCTGCAGAGACCCATCAGACACCTCCCCCAAAAAACGAACAGAAAGAAGAAGAAGAAGAAGAAGATCAAAGGGAACAAGAAAATCGAAATTGAAAAATCCGAATGCTGAATCAAATCATTTGTTGGGGATAACAATTAATGGATATTTGAACAGGATTTTGGAAACTTCATCAACTCCTTCAGAGATTTGGAAAGGGAAAACAACCCACCAACCGGAATCTTGATTTGTCTCTGATGATTGGAAGTGTTCTCAGCACTCGGACAAAGAGAGTGATCCACGCAAAATGATAAAACGGAAGCGACGTCGACTTCACTTTCTGGTGTCTAATTTAATATTATTTGTATTTATTTTATTAATAATTTTGTACTACGAAACTAAATTTTTTAAAAGTTATTACCTCATACCAATGGAGTTAGTATTCCTCACTTATAAACCCATGATCATTTCCAAAATTAGCCATGTGAGACTTTCATCATCCAACAGGATTGAATTATAACTCTATTTTCAAGTTGTTCGGGTTGGCCTAACCCAAAAAAATGTCAACTTGCAAACTTAATTGTTTTTTTTTTTCAAATATTTAACCCAATCTAAAAATTAAAAAAAAAAAAAAAAAAATCTAACCTACCCAAATCTAAGTTTGATAACCTAAGTTTGGTCCTATGAAAACCTCTAAAAAAAAAACTAACGTGAGATGTTTCAACAATCTTCTCCTCAAATAAAGTACACTATTGAGCCTCCTCTAAACTAATAAGTTGTAAATCAAACCATAAATAATAACCTTCCATAAGTAATGATAGATCAATTGCAGTTAATATGCTATTGGGTGTTCTTTTAATAATTTATGTACCGGTAGGATTATTAACTGTGCCGTTTTTGGAGCATGTCAATAAATTCCAAAATCCATTTCGTTGTCTAGTAACGACAATCGTCTTTTTGATTGGTACCACAGTTGTCCTTTGGTTAGGTATTGGAGCAACATTATCGATTGATAAGTCCCTATTAGGTCTTTTCTAAATTGATTCAATTGTGAAATAAACTATCACGACATGTGTATTTAAGAAATGGTTGCTTCAAATTACTCTTAGATACAAAATTTTTTATTTATTTTGAGTGTACGGATTCGACATACCATACAAAGAGAAAGAGAAACACAATATGATATGGAACTACAACGGTTGGAGCAAGTATACAATATGTGGCAATAACGATATTAAAATGAAAACATTAAAGTCACAACAAACTTGGATTACAATGGCTATTAATCAATACTCACGACATAGAGAAAAAAACCAGCTCCCTTTTGAATCAAAACATGGTTGAAATATGATTGTTGACGAGGCTTTAGTGATGTGAACTTAGCAGGGTTTTTATCCATTTTATACCCGGCCTAAGCTTCCTATGAACAAATTCATGGAATTTATATGATATTCAGACTAGAAATCACCATATTGTCTCGTCATAATTTTAGGAGGTCTCACCTCAATTTAAGTCATTCATCATTCACTCCGTAAGCAAAGTAAGCATTGAAGGTCAAAGGGCAGAGAGATTGTGAGAGATTGTAACAATTCGGTAGACAAAGGTAACACTCATGTCGTTAGTAGTTGGTATGGTGTCTAACATATTAGTACCACCTAGCTAGCCCTAAGGGGATTAAGGTTGTGTGTCACATAGTTTAGTTGGATTACCTTGACAACATATCCATCGTGAGGGAGGATGTAAAATTATGTGAGTAGTCTTAGTAGTTGGCAAGTGCAGAAGCCACTTCCCAAACCTTGGGTGACTAGATGGTCTTGTGGGTAGGGTTTGCCAACTAGCCTCACATGGATGATGAGAACAGGATAGCACACACCATGTTGTCTAGCCAGAGAGTTTTACGAGGTAGCGCCTCCACCCAGGATGCCCGTTACATACTGCTTAGGTAAAGAAAGCTACCTAAATATAAAAACAGAAAAGTAGTTCACCTCACCGACATTAGAAATTGGTGAACTACCCCCTCCATACCTAGAGTGTTTCCGTAAGCAGCTAAAGTACTGCTTGGAACTTCAAGGCACCCTAGATATTCAGATAACTATTGAAAGTATGCCTGAACTTCTTAGAGCCTACAGTAAATCCTGTGGATACCTACTAGGTTAAGGATGCAATGAGAGAATAAGTTGCTTAGCGAGTCTATTTATATACTCACCTCTTTCCTCTTTCTTTTTAAGGTGGTCGCAGGTTTCCAGTCAAGGTAGAGGAGCGTTCAAGAATTGTGCGGTCATAGAGAGAGTCGTTCTAGAGTGTCAGTCCGTCTTTGTGTTTGAGTCTTTTGTATTTTGTTTTGCTAAGTGTATCTAAAACCCATTTTTCCTTTTGTAAAAATTTCAAACTAACACTATATACTAATCGATTATATTTTGTTTTTAATGTTGACGTTGTTGTCTTTAATTCGATTTAAATTATCGGGTTTTCATCTTATGTTTTATTTTACTTTTATTTTTATTTAATTTCACCGTTATTTTTTTAATCACGCTCCAAGGATCGAAATTCAAGTAATAACATGATGAAAAGATTACTCAGGAGTAAAGAGCTTGAGCACCACTGTTGTAGTAAATTGCTTCATAGTCATTGTCGTTTTGTTGTTTTGAATCTTTGAGATGGTTCATCCTGCTTCAACAAATTGCATGTTACAATGTCTCAAATCAAAAGAGAAATAAGGGGAGATTTGCAATCAAGCCAAATTAGAAGGGGATGGTTCAATCAATGCTTAGGATTTGTGATTCTTGCATCTTAAAGTAGGTGAACATGAACAGTATGATTATTAAAATAGAGGTGGACATGTTTGGTTTATTCAATAGTTAGGACGTTCAGATTCCATCTCGAAGATTTGAAATTAAAAAAAAAAAAAACATCGTAATAAAAATAATGGATGAGTTTCGAGAACAAAAATCTTACGTTTGAAAAATTCGTGCCTTTGAAGCCTTCAAACAACCTCTTTTCAATGAGTCTAGACTTCTTCTCTAGAACCTTCGAACAAACTATACAATTTGTTCAGCACTTGAGTTCACTTTTGACTAGACTTTCGAGACTTAAAACATTTTTATTCTAACCCTTGAGGATTCTATTGGAATAGGTAAGTAAAAGATATGACTCTAATACCATGTTAGGAATCACGACCCTCCACATTGATATGATATTGTCCACTTTAAGTATAAATTCTTCATGTGATTTCTAAAAATGTCTCATACAATGGAGATGGTATTTCTTATTTATAAACTCATAATCTTCCCCTAGTTAGCAAATGTGAGACTACCCTCCCAATAATACTCAACATCTTACCATCAACAAAATTATAAACATTAAACTTTTTAGAAAAAATGAGTATTTAATTTCTCGTTGGGACTCGAGTGTTGCAGTACAGGTTCCTAAATTCTACTACGCGGTAGAGACCCTATTAGGTCCAATCTAGGTCACTAATAGCACTAATAAGGTATCAAAGGAAATAAGTAGTTTGTTTCGGTGATACCCCATTCACAACTCCTAGTGGTAAGTTATCTTAATCTTTCCTGAAAGTCGTGGTGGTAAACTAGGTGCTTTAGGGCATCTTGACTTAGACTCTCATTTTCAAGACTTTCTAGTCTAGCTTCTAGGTCTAATATGATTTTGGGAGAACTAGGATTTAGTTCTTTGATCGTTCTTCTTTTTCATTAATCTTCTTGATGGTTCGGTTTCTGTTGTTAAAATGGAGCTACACAACTAGTTGGGTCGGAGGAGAGTGTCGTGACGATGAAAGAGTGTCGAAGAACTATTATTAAAAGCATTGGAGTTTTCACTCTTACACTTGACTTAGTAGAATAAATTAGTCAAATGTGTGGAGTAACTTTAGGAGAATTGTTAGTAGAGTTGCTAGAATCAATTACTAACTAATAGAGTAACAGTTGAGATTGTTCCAAGGGAGTCACAGATTGCATGACTTAGGGAATGATCATGGGTTTATAAGTAAGGAATAAATCTTCATTGGTACGAGATCTTTTGGAGAAGCCCAAAACAAAGCCATGAGAGCTTATGCTACAATATCATACCATTGTAAAGAGTCGTTATTCCTAACATGATATCAAGTCATGCCCTTAACTTAGCCCTATCCATAGAATCTTCAAATGTTGAATAAATAAGTTGTGAGTCACGAATGTGTAGTTAAAAGTGACTCAAGTTTCAAAAAAAAATTGTGTACTTTGTTCGAGGACTCTAGAGAAGGAGTTGAGGCTCGATTAAGGGTAGATCAATAGATTCTTTAAATATTAAACAAACAAAGTCAACATATGATATTAAATTTCAATAACGAAAGACCATTTTTATGATCGAAATAAAAGAATCGAAGCGGGTGAAAGTCAATTGAAGGAATAGAATTGTTGAATAGAACTATTGAAAGTTGCACAAATTAGAAAAGTTGGATCGAAAAGGGAATTTAATAATTTGTTACATAAAAAGAATAGGTAGAGGCCGACAAGAAGAATATTACTGTGACGATATGGAATGTCATATTACAGCTTTACAGATATAAAATGGCATCTTCTCCGACAGCTCAAGCATTCTCACTACATTTGTTCTAACAATAACACCACGTTTCTTTTGTTCAGTTCTAAACTGTATGATGTTTTGGCTGGTTTATGTATACCAAATTGTGAAATCAAACCCATAAAAGTGAGGGAACAATTTTGAGATATCAAAACTCGAAAGAGAAAATGTCATGTTCGGTGTAACTCTGGTAGTGGAAGATGTGCATCACAACTATATGCCATGATTTGAAACGCAAGATCTTAGTATATTGTATGTCATAAACAAGAGATACTTTCGCAATATGTTATATACCGATGTGTACACCATGATATGATATGTTCTCCTTTCTTTTCATAACTCTAGCCTGTAATCAAATCTAGGGGTACGTATACAAGCCTGCCTAATGGGTTTATGTGCTCGTGTGTAAACTGTGTATAGGAGAACTACGCATCCAATCTTACCTTGAAAAGAAATTAGAGACCAAGGAGCAGTAATAGTGGGGCTATCTATTGTCTATTTTTAAATACTCAAACCATGTTTACTATTTTTTTTCGTAAAGATAAGACACTCATATACAGACGACGATATCAACTATAGTTATCATGAAATTATAGTTAGGATAATTAAATTTCTAAAACACTTCTATAATTTTCCCGATTTCAATAATTTTGGGAACATAAAGCTCACGACAACATTTAAAATGAAATGTTTTAAATGATTTTTTACACATAGTAATCATGACATACAAGGAATGACAGTCTTATTTTTAAATGAAAAAGTAGGGTCGTTACAATCACAACAAATCATATTGTAACAATCCATGCCAAAATTTCGAAATCCAGATTCGACACCAGATGACTCCGACATTTCCATGTATCTCCTATGACATGCTACATTACCTATTCATCACTTATTAAGAGTGAAAATTATCCCTAGAGACCAACACGAGTCCTTTCACCATATTTTATCTTCACTCGCATGCATCTAAAAAAAATAAAATAAATTACTCCAAGTAAAACATGCTTAATCATGAAATTTCTATATGAACCATAAAAAAGAAATGCGGTGACTTTCAATTCTTTTAAGCTTTTATAAGTCATCATATTATCACGATCATTCTCGTTTAAATGTAGTTTTGGTTCATTCATGTACTTCTCATTTACTCGAATGTAAGATATATACTAAGGTATTCGACTCTTTCCAACCTATAATACTTTATTTTTCGACTCTAGGAATAAGAGGTTATTGAGGTATAATGGTTAATTAATAATACAGCTCATAATTCCACTCCCTGAAACTTTATGGGTGCACATTTTTTAACCAAAATCGAGAAAAATGGGAGTTGTTATCAAAAGGCTCGTCAAATTTGTTGTGATTCAAACACGTGATTTCACAAAAAGGGGGGAAAAGAAAAGCAAACAGTAAGTCAAACCCTTATTCACCTAAACAATTCATACTCAAAACTTCCTTCTTTTCTATATAAAAGCTATTAAACTCCATCTACTTCACCCATATTCATTCCTTCCATGGCTTTGTGGTATATTCCATCTCTTGCACACTGGACCACCGCCGCTGTGGGTGACTTCCGGCAGCCGTAGGAAGATGGCTGGTGTGCATTAGATGGAATACGCCATTCAACCATGTGCTTCCCCTCCGACATGCAAAAATAGGCTCACAAAGGTCCATCATTGTGATGTGATGTTTCCTCTAAACAAAGGTAGGATGATTATTTAATCCTACAAGTCTAGATATTGTCCTCTTTCGATTTTTTTCTTAAGTGTTTTTAAAACGCTTCGGCCAAGGAGAGCTAATGTTTCGTTCTCCTCTCCTATCAATGTGGGATCTCACAATCCACCCCTTTGAGATTCAGCGTTTTCGCTTGCACTTGTTCTCTTCTTCCGTTGATGTGGGACGCCTCAATCCACTCCCTTCGGACCCTTGTGTCTTTGTTGACACACTGTCTTGTATTCACCTTCTTCGAGCTCAACCTCCTCGTTGGCACATCATTTGAATGGAATTGATGGAAGAGAATACTCAAAGAAGATGACAATCCAAGCAAAAGAATGTAAAGAAAAGCAGGATTGGGGTATATTATCAAACAGTTTAAAGGCAATCCAAAGCATGTTATAAACGAAATGATGAGTAATATATTATCCATACATAACCTCAAATTAGAGCTTTGTTGTTGCTGATTATGATTATTAGAGGTCGCGAAGCTGTCTAAGATTAAGGGGGAAGATGTATTTATGGTCGCCATCCAGCAATTTCTTGGCAATAATGAGATTGGCAGCTTCACTCGGATGGTAAGGATCCCAAAACACATGCCTTGATCGCTCTGTGCATAAGCTTGATTGAGGCCCGCATGGTATTATCCCTGCAAACTGCCCTCCATTCCCACAACAAGCTCTACTAGCCGTCTTGAACCCTATAAATATATAGTTTTATTTGCAATATCATTTTACATCATCCCAAACATTTTAAGAAATGGAAAGCTTTATGCATTGAATTGGCTACTAGATTCTTATTAAATTGATAAATCAAACCAATCCGAATTTATATACCCTTCTATTTACAATAAAATACAATTATTTACTCCATCTCACAAACATCTAAGAAATAAAAATGGTGTACTATATTTGGTTGGATTATGAATTTAATTAAGTTAGGCTAATTCAAATAAATGAAAATTTTATGCATTAGATGGGTTATTTTTGTGAGTTCAGTTCATTGTTTAATAAAAGTTGTTTTGGCTTAAAAATGTGAGATCCCACCTTGGTATGCATTTTAAAACCTTGAGAGAAAGTCTGAGTTATTACAAATGGTATTAGAGTCAAACACCGAATAATGTGCCAATGGGGATGCTAGCACTCAAGGGAGTGGATTGTGAGATCCCACATTGGTTAGAGAGAGGAACGGAGCATTTCTTATATGGGTGTGGAATCCACTCCGTATAACTCGTTTTAAAATCTTGAGGGAAAGTTTAGAAGGAAAACTCAAATAGAACAATATTTCCTACCACAAAAAAGATAATATTTGTTAGTAATAAGCTTCCGTGGAAGCTAGGAGGGAAAGGTCAAAAAGAACAATATCTCCCAGGAGTAATCTTGAGGGGAAGTCTGAATCTTGAGAGGAAGCTTGGAAGGGAAAACTAAAAAAGAATAATAGTTACTAAGAGTAACCTTGAAGGGAAGTACGAAAGGGAAAACCCAAATAGAACAATATTTGCTAGCAGTAACCTTGAGGGAAGGAATCTCACGAGGGAAAAATAGAGGGAATGATATCTACTAATAGTAAGCTTGAGCTACTATAAAAAAAAAAAAAAAAAAATTATAATCCGAACATTTTAGTTGAGTCTAGAAAAGGATTTTAATCCTACTCAACTTAATCCAACTCAACCTTCGAACCCTTTTAATAAAAATAATAAAATGGCAAAACAAAAGGAACTTTAAAGAAGAGATAGAAATATAGAGTAGTTACCATAATTGTCATAGTTGACGATGAGGTCCATGACAAGATCATAGACATTGGCATACACAAAAGTGGAGGCAGGGAGTTTTTTGTTGAGATCGGCTAGCAAATCCTTCAACTTGGCGTTGTATTGAAGTGCCAATTTGTTGGCCAAATCAACGCATTGGTCTTCGTTCAACTGGTTGATGGTCTTCTGATAAGGTATGCATCCGATGGGCCCGACATTCCCCACCACGAACTTTCGAGCATCCATTTGGTAAAGTCTCTGCATCAATGACTAAATTATTTGTAAAGTAATGTGATTTTATTTTGAAGGAAAGAAATGATACCGACAGTGAGCTGGTTCTTGAGATGAGCGATCATGTCATCGATGAAGGAGTCGGGGCTTTGGGAGATTCTGGCGCCGATGGAGAGCACCGGAAGGAGATAATTGTTCAAGAAATCGTTGGCTCCGATTGTGATGGAAATTATGGACTTTTTGGATATGTAATCTCTTGCTTTTGATGGCCCCAAGATTTTATCGAACTGTTTTCTTGTAATGTTGAAGAAATCGACTTGAACGTCCATTCCCAGCCTGTTTACCTGCCAATACGGTTGAACTCAATAATTTTATGAGTACACAATTATTGACTACCGATTTTTTGAGATTATCAGTGAGTGAGTGAGTTGTTCGTGCTGTGAGTAGTCTATGACTTTGCAAGTTATGTTATAAAACTAGTTTGTTTGGTATTACTAAGATACTACAAACACGATGGTTGATCTCCAAGTTATAAAAATAAAAAATATAAAAAACTCAATAGCAACAACTCCAATAAAAGGGTAACATGCAAGATATCTTATCTATAAGAACAAGACCTTTGGGTGGTTGTTGGTGGAAGCGAAATTACGTCACGAAAGGGGATGCTAATGGCTCCTTGTGCAAAGGGATAATCCAAGCAAGTAAAGTAATGTTTGTCTTGAGGACCATCATCGAAGAAAGATGTTGGAGTACATTCAAGATGACAAGACACCAAAAGAAGCAATGGAACAAGTTTGTGACATTTTATTTTAAAGAAGAATAATATGGTGCTACATTTTCTAGAGAATGAGCTATTATCGATCTCGCAATGGGACACGATGATTGTTCAGTACTTCCACCGAGTCAAGTTAATCTGTCGAGAGATTTCACAACTTGATTCAAAGTATATCATTAGAGAAGCTTGAATGAAAATGATCATCATCCATAGATTGCGACTAAAATATAGAAGTTTCATTATTGTTGTACAAGATGACTCATTCAACCATCACTTTTAGGAATTGAAAATTTTCTAGCTAGGTAAGGAGTCATGGCTAAGCAAATGAGAGACATAAATTCACTCTACTCAAGTATAAGTTGGAGCAACAATAAGCTGCATAGATACAAAAATGGTGACAAAGGAAGAAGCTACAAAAGAATCGCACAACCTAGGGGAGCTCAGACGATTGACAACAAAACTTCTCAAAATAAGAGATTTGAAAGTATTTGCTACAATTACGTAAAGAAGAGACACATGTCCAAGGATTGTTGGTCCAAGAAAAAATTTGTTCAAAGCAATGCAACAACCTCCAAAATGGAGATAGAGAATGAATAGGATGCATAGGTACTATGGTGAGAGAGCATATCTACTATGAGAATAACTAGATCATTGATTCAGGATCCTCAAACCACATGACTGGCATAAATGGTGCAGTAGGAAGAAAGAAAGAAATAGTATTTTTTTCGAACATGCCACAACAAAATGGTGTAGTAGAAAGAAAGAATCGAAAGCATATTACACACAAATAATATTTATGGAAGATTTTAGGCGGAAGCGATGGTGAGCTGCGCTCATGTGATCAATAAGCTTCTCCGGCCAAGGTTAGGTTTCATCTCACCATTTGAGACATATTTGGTAAGTATTAAAGAAATCTTACCCAAGAAGATGGGAGAGTAAACTACACATATTTGGTAAGTATTGATGCGCCTGAAGATCTAAAGAACACTAATATTGGTGAGCAAGAAGCGAACTTGGTGAAAAAGAAACAACGTCTCAACTATTAGAAATAATCTGAAAGACCAATCTTAAATATCTTTGAGGTAAAATATAAATTTTAAGAATATTTTTATCAATTTTTTTTTTCTAATAATTAAAATTAAATTTTACCAATGTTTTATTTTTAAATAAGTGATAGAAAGTTGGATTGGACAAAAAGAAATTGAAAATGATCAAAACTATTAAAAATAATAATAATAATAAATAAATAAATAAATAAAGAAAGAGAAATTTCGTACGAAGATCCTTCCGGTTGCATTAAGAATTCCGCCACCGCCGGATGCATAGTTAACGCCGTACAATATTGATTTGCCGGTGGCGTTTGGGTCTAGAAATGGCACTGCGTGGTTTGGTATTCCTAACTCCTCACCTGCAACCAACTAACTCCCATCAAAACTTGTAACCATGTTAATAATTAACAAAACGTACTTTAATTGGCTAACTCCCCTTGTTTTAGTCTCGGTTGGACCAATCTATCTCACACGCGTGTTTATACCATTCGAAAATTATAAGTATTTATCAATTTTTTTCCTATCTAACGAAACGCTATTGGCCGTTAAAGGTGCAAGACAGGATCGAAGCGGTCAAGTCCGCCCCCATTTGAATAGAAAATGGTGGGATTTGGTACCCGAGTGGATAAAGAATGGTTTCATGATATGGTTTCATTAAATTTGTCGACCAACGGTCAAAGTAGTTGAAGGGCTAAAGTATTTGTTTTGAAATGGACCAAATAAATATCAACTTCAAACCTCGGTAATCAAAAGTATATAGGAGAGTAAGAAGCACTTACCGACGATGTCGCCGATGGTTCGACCATTGGTAAAGCGGCCAGTGGGGTTGCCTCCAGAAGGAGTATAATCAATGCCATTGGGACGAAGATTAGCTTTAGACAAGGTCGATAAATAGTTATTATTTCCTGCATCAACCAGTGAATCGCCAAATATAAACGACGCTCCAACATCCACCTTCTTGTTCGCTCCATCGACTCCATTATTAACCAGCAAACACCCCATCAAGATCAAACCAACGATCATTTTACAGCCTCCCATGGCTACCATAGAGACGAACCCATTTTATGTTTATATATAAGCAGTAATGTTTTGCATGGCATTGGTGGGCAGCGTTCTGAAGGCCACAAGACTCCCATTTGATAAAACTTATGCAAGTTATTGTTTGAATTAGGACCCATTTGGCTTGACTTTTGTGTTCTGGTTCAAAAGTTTGTGACTTTGATAGGGTAGTTCATCAGATTTTATTTCTCGACCAGAAAAGTTTCAAACATAAATTGGTTCAGCTGTTCATTTGACGAACTTCATAACGCTATGATGGAGTAAATTGGATGAGTTTTGGTTGGCTTACCTACCATACCATCATCATCTCCTTCTTTTCTTTCCTTTTTGCAAAACAAAGGGAATTTCAGGCACATAGAAAATAGCACCCCAACCAGAAAACTCTATTTTCTCCAAACACGTATCACCTTCTTCCATTCTTTCATTGACCCCGGAGTGAAATGATATCGTTTTCTAATGTGTTGTCTTTGAATAATTGGTCAAGTTCTTTACCAATTGTACGACACACTCGACTATTTGTAAAAAGAATCTTCTCACACTACTTCTTACCTAACTCTTCTAAATAGTCTGTCATTCTAGGTTCAACTATTGTCACGTACTCAGTCTCAGTAGACGAAGAAGCAACACAATTCTAAAGCCTGGACATCCAACTCACTGTTGTTCCATCTATAAGGTAGATATATCCAAATGTACTCTTACTAGAGTCTACATCTCCACTGAGATCAACATTCATAAAATCTTATAGATTAATTTGTCATTTCTATAATAGAGTAAAGTACTAGATGTACCTGTTAGATCTCTCAAAAGTCACTTCACAGCTTCCCAATATTCTTTCCCCAAATTTACCATGTACCTACTAACAACTTTCACGGCAACATATGCTATATCAAGTTTAGTGCAGTCCATAACATACATCAATCTCCCAACTGCAAAAGCGTATGGAACAAATGCCATTTGCTCACAACTCCTTAGTTGTCTTGGGAGAATGCCCATTTTGCAATTTAACACGATTTGTCAAAGGGTAGTCTAGAGTTTAGCATCATTCATCCCGAATATGGACAACACCTTCTCAATGTACTGCTCTTCGGATAGATTTAATGTGCTAGCAAATTTATCTCGAGAAATCCTCATCTGAAAAATCTACTTTGTTGCACCTAAATATTTCATCTTAAATATTGAAAACATGTTTGCCTTCAAGTAGTTTATCTCTCTTATATTGGATCCTAAAAAACACATGGGAATTAGTGTATTTCTTTAAGAAATAACATTGATCCTTTTCACTCTCGTGAAAATCACTCTTGCACATAAAGGAGTCAAACTTCTTATACTACTGTCTCGTTGCTTCTTTCAATCCATACAAGCTCTGATTGAGCTTGCACACCATGTGTTCCTTGCTTGGAACGATAAACCCTTATGATTCATGCATATAGATCTTCTCATCTAGGTATCTATGTTTTTACATCCCTTTGCTCAAGGTGCAAATTCTCCGATACAACAATACTCAACAGTACTTTGTTTCATAACCCGTGGTGTCCAACTAACCAATAAAGATCAGATTCTTTTTTAGACCAAAAATATATCTAACACTTTTACATGTCTATTGATTTTCTATTAGAGTTTATATGCATACATCATCCTTTCTTTCAATCTCCAAGATTTTGTTACAAGATACACCTTCCCAAAATTTTCAAATTTGAAATTTCGAAACAGTTGCTTGTTTGGAGACGAATGAAAAGACGCACTGGAATCCAAAATCCAAGATTCAACGAGGCTATCCACACCAAGAATTAAAGCATCCCTAGTATCTTTCGTTGAATTTGCAGAATCATTATCATCTCCCAGTTTGTGATTATGTTTATTCTTCTTTTCGTACATATTCGACAACGCCTTCAACAAATCCAATATTCTTTTCTCCTTGACGATAGTGAACATCACGTTTCTGGACAACATCAACTGAATCAACCCTAGAGCTTGCCAATCCTAGAGCTTCCACTTTTCCATGGTCATGGAATCCAAATCATCGCATACAAGGATATGTGAAGATCTTTTGTTGAAGTATCATCACTAACCTAATAGAGTCAAGCCCAATAAGTGTACAAGCTCATTGTATCTATTGAAATATCACCACTAGCTCAATAGGGTCCAGCCCAATAAGTGTAGGAGCCTATTGTATATTTATTTTAGTAGAGATTTTAGGAAAGATATCTCGATATTTTGGGAGAAATATCTATATATTTTAGGAAAAAAATTAGATTTTTTAGGTCTAGATTGAGTAGGCTCGAGTATAAATACCCTCCACCCTAGGTTTTCATCCAAGAAATCCAAAAACAATAAAAAGTATAGTATTCTAGAGAGTGTCTTGTATTCTCTTCTAGTTTGGTGTTAATAAAGAGTGTTAGTGTTTCCCACAGAGAGTTATGTTCTAACACTTTCTAGTATAAACAATCTTCAATCTACATCTTCTAGAGACCGAAATCAGATCCATCAAACTTCTCGATTTCGATTTTTGAGCTTTCAATTTTCACAGATTTTGGTGAATCTCTCCCAACTTTGAAACAAGATGTTAGGATTGCACAACTCACATGCCTAATCTAGAAGAACAAGAGAAAGAAAACACAAAGAGAAATATACATGGTAACAACGGGATGGTAAACTCCATGGCAGCTAGAGATTTATATTGATGAGTTGTACTACCGTGGATAGAATATATTTATAATTCATTTTACTATATATAAACATTACTATATATATATATATATTGAGAAAGCTATACAAAAACATGAGCTCCACGACAGCGGAAATTTGATAAGACGTTATCTAACTTTTAATGATCTCAACAATATTGGAAATGTAACGGACTCAAGTAACAAACCGAAAAGACAAGGAAAAAATTGTTCTTTTGGTCACATAACTTACGAGAAACAAGATTTTGTATTGAAAACGACTTCACTTTGCTCGACTTCCTACAAATAAAAATAGGATAAATATTAGTATTGATTTTGGAGATTTAGTTAACAAAATATGATATATATTAAAATATTTGTATTTTATATAATGCATAAATAATTATGGATTCCAAAAATATGACCGTTAAAATTTTAATTGGAAAAGCACTAACAAGAAGGAGCCGAGGACATCGGTAAGAGAAATGACAGAACCTTCCGGCATAGAGAAATCCCCAATTCCAAAACCCTCATCGGAACCACCCCAAATGGAAATCGACCAGCCTTCCGCCTCCCAGATGCCGGAGATTTCTCAGTACGAGCAGTCCAGAGAGTTGAGAATCAGAGAAAACATGGAGCGCATGCAGAAACTTGGCATTCCTGATCTCTCTCTCAAGCTCAAAACCTCCGCTCCTTCAAAGAAAAATCGCCGAAAATCACTTGTTCCCAAAGCTTCTCCACCTTCATTCGACCTCCCGCCGACGGGACCCCTACGCCGATCATCCAGGTTTTCTCCGAATCCAATCTCTCGTTCTTAGCCCTTATCGGAACTGACAGTGCTCGTTCTCTGATATTTGGATACAGATAGGGGATATTAGTTATCATTTTGTTATTCGATTATCTTTATTCTGTATTAGTCCAGTTTTCTTCTGAACCTCATAGTTTTTTCTATTATGATTTTTTTTTTTTTGGCGGATTTAGGTTGCAGAATGTGACGCCTGTAACTTATTCTGAACTGCGAATCGAGAGGAAAAACAAGTTTTCTGAGGAGGAGGATGTGGTTCTTGAAGATGGCTCGAGGCCGGAGATATACTCGGAAGAGCATGAGAAGGTGTTGGGTAGTACAGAGAAGAGCTGGACGCTATTTGTGGATGGATACGGTAACGATGGGAAACGAATTTATGATCCAGTAAAGGGAAAGACGTGCCATCAATGCAGGTTCATCGAAATGAAATTTTTCTCAAATTTTCATTGGAAAACTGTTGTTTGTGTGATCTTATTATCTATTTGTGCATTGTTCTCTGATTTTGTTCAACAGTGCTATCAAGAACAGCTTCGTTAGCTAGTAGAAAATGCATTATATCATGTGTTATGATTTTATTTTGATGGAAAATTGGAAATGTTATATTTACAGGCAAAAAACATTAGGACATCGCACTCATTGCAGCAAATGTAACATGGTCCAAGGGCAATTTTGTGGAGACTGTCTGTATATGAGGTACACTCTTGATAACATTCCTTTTTAGTTCTTTCTGCAATTGGATTTCATATTCTCTCTTTTGTATATTTGTTTTTGGCAAATATGATGTGCTGTCTCAAATCTTTGGATGCATAAACCTTATAAACTCCAATTTGTTTGGCTTTTTGCAAATGAAAACTTTTCAATTTTCTATGTGGATTTAGAACACTGAAACTGGTACATGGAGTTTATACTTGGGTTGCAAGTATTCCCATTGTTTTCTCATTCCTGCAGATATGGAGAGCATGTTCTTGAAGCGCAACAAAATCCCGATTGGATATGTCCCGTCTGTCGTGGAATTTGCAACTGCAGTTTGTGTCGCCAAGCAAAAGGATGGCTTCCTACTGGACCTCTGTATAAGAAGGTAAATTTCTTATCTGTAATGTGAATCATCTCCTTGTATATTCTGTTTTACTCGGGAGAATTTGCTGCTAAGGTCAATTGAGTTTGAACTGTATAGATAGCAAGGATGGGGTTCAAGTCTGTTGCACATTTTCTCATCCAAACCAAACGTTCAAAACCGAGTTCAGTGCAGAATCCGACTGATCTTGCTTCTGCCAAGAGGTCGTTGTCCTTCACCAATTTTGAAGTCAATCCTGCAGGCTCTCCTAAGGTTAATGATAATCTCTTAGAAACAATGGAACATCATTCTGTAGATGAATCTGAAAATGAGAAGCAGAATATACTACAGAGTAACGAGATTAAGGATCATAATTCTGTTAAGAGGTCACTGAGCTTCTCAGGCCTGGAACAGCAGGGCTCAAAAGAAACTAAACCTCCAAATCATCTCAACCATGGAAATGAGGAACTATCACAACTTCAATCTGAAAACGATGAACTTGCCGAAGACGTCATCAGTGAAAAAGAAAAGGAAAGGCATTGCCTAAAGAGAAAGAATGGTGATAACTACTGTCCTTCTGATGAATGTCCAATAACTAAAAAGATACCAACAATTGCGGTAGAATCAAACAACACCATGGATCTGGGGTGTGGCAATGATGACCACAGTGAGAAAGAATTATTGGAAGTTCAAGCATCTGCATCGTCAACAGACCAAAGCCTCAAAAAGAAGACTGATATTAGCAGCCAAACAAGCTCAGAGAGTACAACTGAAGAACATAGTTTAGAGGATGGGTGTAAAACATCAGAAGAGGGTTCAAACAGTTTATCAAATAAAAAAACGTAGGCCCCGAGCGAAACTCTCAACTCCGTCTGAGCTATAATCTTAAGTAGCGGTAGGGTTTTGCGACGTGTAGGGATAAAACAAAATGGTGCTAAATTATGTGTAGTTTTGACACCAGAGTTTTTTGAGGCAAGTAACTTTTTGGGAACAAAGAAAACTGGTGTGTTTTTAGGTGGCAAGGGGAGCAAGGAGTGTGTGGTTTGTTGCATACAATCGGCTCAGTAGTTTTTTGGATCCCCCAGTATTTTGTTTTACAGCTTACAAATCACATCTCCTAGCAGTTGAACCGATCCTTCGAAACCGATCTGATTTCAGTCTGTAATGTGACGAGAATGTGTTGCGTTAATTTTTTGTGCAATGCAAAATTGCAAATATACAACGTGAAGTTTTAATTTAGTGATGTGAGTGCGAGTGTCTTTCATAAGGAGTGACTTTTAAGAGAATTCTTCACTTTCATGTTAGGATCGCACAACTCACACACTTGATTTAGATGAAGAACACGAAGAACAAAAGAGAGAGATTTAAAGATATTAATAATTTTTTATACGTACAATAAATATAGAGAAAACAGAAAGTACATATTCAAAGCACAAAAGCACAACATAGAGTATTCATAGAAAGTATATATTCACAACAACCTAAGAGAATATGTACAAAGTTGAATATATTCATCTATAATGTATAATCATTTATCATACATACTTATTTATATCATCACTTCAAATATATGTCATTTATTATTTAGTCATTAAGTAAGTTATAAGTAAACATTAGATTAATCCGATCAACCCAAAACCTCATTATTAATGGATTGACTTCATCATCAATATCTTCAACCCACCCGACCAACCAAGGCATTGTATAACCTCAATTTCCCAATATCAACACACTATATAAATATGTTTGTTGGATTCTTTGCACTCCCTTTCTTCTCAAACACATATCACTTTCTTCCACTAAATTACGACTATTGCTTATTTAATTCTTCTAGATAATCTGTCCTCTATACCATCTCATTTCTAGCGTCGACTACTGCCACATACTCAACCTCAATAGATGAAGGAGTAACACAGTTCTGAAGCCTAGACATCCAACTCATTTCATCATCCCTGACTTGTTTCCACTTATTTTTTTCATTATGAGTATGACTTTTGCATCGATGGGTTTTTTACGTTCGAAATTTTTTATTTTAAAGGCTATATTATAAAATTGATTGTCATCTAATGGGTTTACTTTATATTATGTTTTATAATGACTTTTTGGTTGATTGAATTGATTGGGAGACTTTTGGGTTTCAACCTTTACACAAAGTTAATGAATTGTAATAATCATTGTATGAGGTTTGTGTGTTCTTCAAATAAAGTTCGTAAACTTTGCTTGGCCTTTTTGAGATGGAAAGTGCAAAAGAAATCCCACTTCTATTACTTTAATCATAATTGTTTTACCTTTTTTCTTTATGCTTTTTATAACTCTACTTTCTCAATTATCATCATTCTTTTTTTTGTTCTTTTCTTCGTTCCTTTCAAAATATTCACTTTCTTTTTTCTTCAAATTTCTATATTATAATTTTTCAATTTTCGATTATTAGAAGGCCGTTTTTTTATGTTCGGTGAGAAGCTTGAAGTTTGCAATGAACGATAGAGCATTCCTTGAGATAGGGTTTGTCAAAATCTTTAACAAAGTCATAAGTTGAAGGAATCAACATGAAAATAGGAAGATTAGAACTATAGTGGTTTGATACACAAAATTTTTTTAGGAAGAGAGTTCTATCGAATTCAATTTAATCTCTTAAGGATTATAATTTTCTTTTTCTAAAATGTGAGCTGCATATAGATAGTCGTTACTTTGAATATGGTATGACTTCATGGCAAACAAGATCATATCAATGGGGGTTGATGCTAAGACATTTTGAAGGATCGTATCAATGGTGTTGGCGACTATTGGCCACCATCTATCACCAATGATCACTTCCAACAAACATTGTTTTTAGAGACTAAACTTGACCGAGATAGTTTAATTCAAAATTTTAATTTTTTTGGGAATTCATTACACCTTTCCGAAAGAAAAAAAAATGAAATTAAAATAAACTTGAAATCAATGAAGAACAAGAACCAGTTGAGGTGAGTGGAGTTCTTGGTTGGACAGAAAACAGCTTTTTTGACAATCCAGCGAAGATAATATTTGACTTTTTAATCTGCCAATTTCAGAGATAAATTTCATTTTCTTTTTAAGAAAAAAAGCAACAGTGGGGTCCGTAAAGCACACAGCCAAAAAATCATTCAATTCATTCAATGGGAGTAAAGATGAATTGTTCAAACTAAAGCTGTTCTTTTCCTTTTTGAAAGAAAAACGAATGAAAGTCTTTACTTCCCAATTTCCTTTTCCTGTGTTTCTTAAGGCACTGCCTTCACTAAGTTCGCCTGAGAGGACACTCGAAGAAATGCATTAATGCTCTGTGTGTGTCTATTCAATGAAGAGTGGCTCTGAATTGAAAATGGTGTAAATGGGCATTTGATTTTGAGGCTCAATGGATTTATTTCTGTTGGGTTTTTCATTTCTCTTCTTCTGCACTTAATTCGAGTGTCCCTGAAGATTTTGGGGATCCGGGTCCTGTGTTTTTAGGGTTTGACCCTTTAAATAATTCATCATCTTCTTCTTCTTCTTCTTCTTCTTCTTCTTGTGGGTGTCGATTTCTTTCAAATTTCCTTTATGGGGATCTTAAATTTGATGTGGGTTTTCAATTTCATATCCAAACGAAGCTTGTTTTAATGGCGAAATAAATCCCCATTGCAGTGTTGCAGCTCAAGCGATGCATCATTCGCTATGGAAGCCTCTATCTCACTGTGTTGCTTTGATTATGGATAAGCGGAGTAGAACAAAAGATGGGTACGATTCAGCGATGGATGTCAACAAACACCAAATGATTCTTCGAAAACTTGAAGAACACAAGCTTAGAGAAGCTCTTGAAGAAGCTTCAGAAGATGGGTCGCTCTTCAAATCGCAAAATGTGGACTCTGAGCCACTGCGCAACGACGGCGACGAAAATGGGTTGGGTCGATCTCGGTCGCTCGCTAGGCTTCAAGCTCAACGCGAGTTCCTCAAGGCCACAGCCATGGCGGCCGACCGTACGTATGAATCTGATGATGCCATTCCTGATCTTCGTGAAGCTTTCTCTAAGTTTCTCACAATGTACCCAAAGTATCAGAGCTCAGAGAAAATTGATGAGCTTCGTTCGAATGAATATTCTCATTTGATTAAGGTATGTCTTGATTACTGTGGATTTGGGCTGTTTTCTTATGTTCAGAGTCTTCATTATTGGGAGTCTTCTACGTTTAGCTTGTCTGAGATTGCTGCTAATTTGAGTAATCAAGCTTTGTATGGTGGTGCTGAGAGAGGGACAGTAGAACACGATATTAAGAGTAGGATTATGGATCATTTGAATATACCTGAGCATGAATATGGCCTTGTTTTCACTGTTAGTAGAGGGTCTGCTTTTAAATTGCTAGCTGAATCGTATCCTTTTCATACCAATAAGAAATTGTTGACCATGTTTGATTATGAGAGCCAATCTGTGAATTGGATGGCTCAATTTGCTAAGGAGAAGGGTGCCAAGGCTTATAATGCTTGGTTTAAATGGCCGAGTTTGAAGCTTTGTTCGACCGATTTGCGTAAACGGATAACAAACAAGAGGAGGAAGAAGAAGGAGTCTGTTGGTCTGTTTGTGTTTCCTGTTCAGTCTAGAGTGACTGGTGCTAAGTATTCGTATCAGTGGATGGCTCTGGCACAACAGAACAATTGGCATGTTTTGCTTGATGCTGGTTCGTTAGGTCCTAAGGACATGGATTCGCTCGGTTTATCGCTTTTTCGACCGGATTTTATCATAACATCGTTTTATAGGGTTTTTGGATATGATCCCACTGGTTTTGGATGTCTTCTGATCAAGAGATCAGTGATGGGGAGTTTACAAACTCGGTCTGGATGTACTGGCTCTGGAATGGTGAAGATTACCCCTGAATATCCCGTGTACCTGAGTGACTCGATCGATGATCTTGATCAAGTGGGTCGATTTGAAGATGATCGAGTTGCTGGGGTTGTGGATAAAACGTCCGAAACTCGTCAGGGGTCGCAACTGCCTGCTTTCTCTGGTGCCTTCACGTCTGCGCAGGTTCGGGATGTTCTTGAAACCGAGATGGATCATGACAACATCTCTGACCGAGATGGAACAAGCACCATACTTGAGGAAAGTGAGACTATTTCTCTTGGGGAGGTGATGAAGAGCCCGGTTTTCAGTGAAGATGAATCGTCGGATTGTTCGATTTGGATCGACTTAGGGCAGAGTCCGCTCGGATCTGATAATGCAGGTCAATTGCATACACAGAAACTTGCTTCTCCCCTGCCTCAGCATTGGTTAAAAGGCAAGAAGAACAAACTACTCTCTCCTAAGCCAACTTCTAAGATCCACAGTGAACCATCATACGACAAAGACAACGATTTTAACTCAGGGCCTTATGACGATCACCCTGTACTATCTTTTGATGCTGCTGTCCAGTCAGCATGTCAGGAACTCGACTTCGTCGATGAGGTTCCCAGAGAACTATTGGCAGAAACAAGTGCCATGTCAGCTAATAGCAAAAAAGACTCCAATAACCGAGTCGTTACCGAGATCCACGAAGCAACAGAAGCTAGTAAACCACTTTCCAACGGCGCCTCGGAAATATGCCCGGAGACGAAGGAGAGTGCCATTAGAAGGGAAACAGAAGGTGAATTCAGGTTGCTAGGGAGAAGGGAAGGAAATAAGCATGTAAGACGAGTTTCGTTTAGAATGGAAGATAATGGAAACGAGCACTTAAACCATAGCATCGAGCCAGGAGAAGTAACAATGACGAGCCTGGATGATGAAGATTATACCAGCAACGGAGAATATGAAGACGAGGAAACGTGGAACAGGAGGGAACCCGAGATTATATGTCGACATCTCGATCACATAAACATGTTAGGTCTGAACAAGACAACACTTCGACTTCGATTTTTGATAAATTGGCTCGTCACGTCGTTGCTTCAGTTAAAGTTTCAGGATTCGGAAGGAAACAACAAAGCGAATCTGGTTCAGATTTATGGACCAAAAATAAAATATGAAAGAGGAGCAGCAGTAGCTTTCAATGTGAGGAACAGAAACAGGGGACTAATCAATCCAGAATTTGTTCAGAAGGTTGCTGAAAGAGATGGCATATCTCTTGGCATTGGATTCCTTAGTCACATTCGGGTTTTGGACAGCCCGAAACGGCAACGTGGCGTTTTAAACCTTGAAGAACCGTCCCTGTGCAAGCAAGCCGAGAATGGAAGGCGTGGGGAGCACGGATTTGCACGGCTTGAGGTCGTAACAGCTTCGTTAGGATTCTTGACGAACTTCGAAGACGTTTATAAACTGTGGGCATTTGTGGCGAAGTTCTTGAATCCTTCCTTTATCAGAGAGGGAACGCTTGCTTTGGTTGAAGAAGGTTCCCAAACAACTTGAGTTTGGTATTGGTGATTTGTTCATAGAGTTAGAAGAATCATTTTTTTTTTTTTTTTTTTTTTTTTTTTAATTAGTTGTTATGTTGTTTGGAGAGGATAGGAATTATTTGAATTTCAATCTGTGCTCAGATTCTAAGGTTGCTCTTGGAATTCAAGCAGATAGCTTCGTCAATTTATGTTTATAATTGGTTAGATTTAGATTTTGTCTAGGAATTTGTCATCTTGAAGAGGCCATCTAAAATTTGTCATCTTGAAGAGGCCATCCCACGTTCTGGTGACCTACTCGTGCTCGTACCTCAATTAGAGGCTTATAGTTTTGCTTCTTGCTCGAAAAATGAAGAAATACTTGTCGTTCTTCCTTCTTTCACTTGGTAAATCTATTTTCCTGACCTTTGCAGTCTCGTTATGGTAGGTAAGAAATTGAGCACTATTTTGCAAAAAATAGCCCACTTGTTTCTCGAGACAAGTAATACTTGTAGAGATCGCTAGGACAAGTTAGGATGCGAGCATGATGAACCTTAGGTGGTTAGAATATGGGTCTATAGGACCTAGGATGAATAATTTGGATAATTATGACATGTATATTATAAAATTAGTGTAACGACCTACGTCCACCGCTACCAAATATTGTCTCTTTGGGCTTTTACTTTTGGGCTTTTCTTTTTAGCTTCCCCTCAAGGCTTTAAAACGCGTCTGCCAGGGGAAGGTTTTCACACCCTTATAAAATAAATGGTGGTTTGTTCTCCTCCCCAACCAATGTGGGACATCACAATCCACCCCCCTTCGGGGCCTAGCGTCCTCACTAATACTCTTTCCTTCCTCCAATCGATGTGGGACCGCCCCAAATCCACCCCTCTTTGGGGCCCAGCGTCCTCGCTGGCACACCGCCTCGTGTCTACCCCCCTTCGAGGAACAGCGAGAAGGCTGGCACATCGTTTGGTGTCTGGCTCTTATACCATTAGTAACGACCCAGGTCCATCGCTAGCAGATATTGTCCTCTTTGGGCGGAGGGGAACATCCGATAAAATTGGAACGATACAGAGAAGATTAACATGGCCCCTGCGCAAGGATGACATGCAAAAATCGAGAAATGGTCCAAACTTTTTTTTTTTTCACTCATCATTAAAGAAAAACAAAGAAAAATTTTAGAGTAGAAACAATATCGAGAATTTCTTTAAGATTCAAACCTATAACTAATGATAGAACTAGAATAGATATTTTTTGTTTCCTACTCACACACACTCATATCTTTGCTTCTCGATTAATCTCTAATTCTAATCTTCCTACCCAGTAAAATATTACGGTGCTGGTATAGACCCAAATTTCGTTATAGTCCAATTCTGACCGATAATAGATACCGGGGCTTTGCAATATTTGACTGATCACAATGAGATCTGGTATTTTAAAATGAGATTTTGAGGATATATGGGCAAAAAGGTCAATTAGTGAATCTTTAGCTCAATTTAGAGAATTTGATTTGGAGAACATATTAATCCAGTAGTTGTAATAGTGAAAGAAGGGAAAAATTTCAATTAAGTGCCTAAGTCATAAACCTTAGATGAATTATGTTGCGATGAAATTTTAGAAGAATGCTCAATATGACATGATAATGTTATGTACGAAATTTGGTGACTATTAGGTTATGATAACGGGCTAAATCAAGTATAGGTGTAAAATGACTAAAATGCCCCTAAATTATGTACCATTAGTTTATGACCAAGTGACCTTTAAATGACATGAACTTTGATGTGGAGCCTTATGTTATAGTGCAAAGGGATTACACAAAGTTACAAGACCATTGGAATATCACCGTCCAAAAATAAACAGAAAATTGAAAAAAAAAAAGTAAAATGGCTCTGAACAATAGCAGATTGCAGATTTAGAGATTTTGGTTTGTTATTACAGTAAAATCCTATCTCAGATTTCTTTTGTTTGTTATTACAGTAAAATCCTATCTCAGATTTCTTTTGTTTGTTATTACAGTAAAATCCTATCTCAAATTTCATTTAAATTTATAGTTATAGTTATAAGAAATTAATTTAGGATTGGATTTCTTTCCTCTATCCAATATTTGACCATATCATATAATAATCAAATCTCATAAGATTAGACAAATAATTGATTAAAATTGGCCAACAATGTTTGTTTAGAAAATAAAAACTGAGTTAAGAAGGTCTGTTTAGAGAATATAATCTATTTATACCATCATAAGTTAGGAGGAAAGATTTAGTCAACAGGATTTAAAAATAAAATGTTTAGAGGAATATAATCTATTTATACCATTAGAAGTTAGGAGGAAAGATTTGGTCAAAAAAATTTAAAAATAAAATCAGGAATATAAGAGGACAAGAAATTCCATTAAATTTTATCAAGAATATATTCCTTACCACAGTAATAATAGAAAATAAGATATTTAATGAAAATAACATTATATATATAACATTTTAAGACTTTTAAGAATGAACCAAGGTAGATTAGAGATAATGTTATAGAGTTTAAACTTGAAACTGATGTCATGGGCTCACATAGGCTGACTCTGATTTCAAAAAATGGAATCAAACTTTCATTAAAGATATATTCGTGATAACGACTTAAGCTAGCCACGTAAGTGACCTTACCATCGGCATGGTTATATTTGATGTTGACACGTGTCTGTGGTTCTACACGTGTCATATATACTGATATGTGTGAATTATCTGTGAATCAGTATACTTATATTATGTTTATGTTATGTTATAATATGTGGATGGTATGATAATAATTATGGTACGATGTGTTCAAGGATATGTTTGAGATAGGATATGAGAAAGATGCACAAAACAAAAATGTAACGATAGGAGTAAGATACGTTCATGAAATGTTAAGATTAGGTTACATACCGGAGTTCTATGGATAAGGGAAATTGATGAAAGAATATGGTTAGGATATGGTTAGGATATGGGTAGAAAGGGATAGATTTGTGATAGATTGATAGAACGATAGCATTAGGATATGTTCCTGTGATGATATGACTAAGGTACGTTCACGTAACGTTATGAGCGTTATGATACATTCCTATGATGATATGACTAAGGTACGTTCACGTAACGATATGAGCATTAGGATACATTCCTATATGACTGTGATAGGTATAAGAACGTTAAGGCTATGATAAGTTAGGGAACAATATGACCACGAAGTGTTTACGATATGACATGTTTATGATATGATATATTGTGATGTGATATGTTATTTTTAGATTGTTTTGTGTGATCATTGAGGTAGTTGTTGTATGAATTGCACGTTATGAAATGACATGTTAAAAGCATGGAGCGTTATATTATGTTTTCTAAATTGTGTGTATACAACATGTTATGAATGACATGATATCACGATAAATGAAATGAAGTGTAACCCGATTAGAATTCTGTATGATACGTAGACTGAAAAATGAGAAATGACATGTTAAGCATGAAAGATGATAGCAGGGTTATATTCATTAATGATAAAAGAAGAAATTTTTGCATTTAGGGGATACCCCTATTCCATCACGAGGGTACAAACATGTACATCCAATGGCAGGACAATGATCATTATATTTTGCATAATACTATCGTGACGGTTACTAGGAGCTCCTAGAGTATGCTCGCCCGACAAGGAAAGTGGCTCAGCGGTGTGCGAACTGACTGGTGAGCGCATACTCGCATGTATGGCGATGTGCATAGTATATGTTTCACGTCCAAATTACCCATTAGGACAGTACCATTGGTAAATAAATTGAAATGATAGGTCTCGTCATTGCATTCATACGTTCTTACATTTTCCCCAAAAGGTCTCACATCCAATGTGGGACACTTTCATCTAACACGGGTTAGACCTATGTGCACCTAAGGATTGTTAAGTCAAGGGGCTAACCCGAATGTCCTATAATTGAGAAATTGATTTTAAACCGCATGAATGCCCTTAAGAACCTAGTAGACTTCCATGATGTTTTAACATGATTTAAGTAGCTTACAGAATCACGAAACTAGTTGAGTTACGATTGAGTGTAGAATTGGGTCAGGGTGACATCCTGAGAGTTCCTATTGAGGAGTGTTGAAGTCCCGACTATTAATGAGTAATCAATTGGAACATGAAGACTTTTCCTACTTAGAGGTATAGTAATTCATTAATTATAAGTAGAGTAATTGAAGGGAAGAAAAGGGATAGGAAAACAAAAATGGTAGAACAAGATGGCATATGGGTCAGAGATGGTTTGATTAACAGAGAAAGATGGAAGCAAATCAAATCTTGAGAGCTATAACTGAATCCTTTTTTAAAAACCCTTCCATTGCTCCCTTATCTAACCTTTCCTATTCAAACTCCTCAAATTCCGCACCTCTCCATCTTCATTCATTCCTAATTAAATTTTGGATCAATTCAAATTTTAATCCAATTTTAACTTATTTAATCAACATCTATATCATACCCACTCAACATTATGGCTAGTGATGAGCTTCAGCTTATTTCAGCTATTATACTGCTCATTCTAACCTCACCTAAATAGGTTATAAAATCAAATAAAGATGTCAAATCAACCCATTGGACCAAAATAGATAAAAAAATTAGGGTTCATGTAAACGATAATCCAAAAATTAAGAAAAAAAAAACAAGTATAAATCAAAAAATCTAAAAAGATATGAAAACAGATCCTACAAGATTCAAAAAAAAGAATATCCTGAGAGGATTTCACGTCAATTAATTCAATTCAACAACAATTTGAATGATAACCCATCTCCCCATTTGATAAGTGAGAGACAGTTTGAACATTAATGAACCAAGAAAACTGCTGAAAACCTATTCATATCTAATCTTCCATCCAACGCCCCTCGCCCATGGCTTCCTCTTTCGAGTCCGCCACGCCCCATTTCTTCAAGGTCATTCTTCCACAGACCCTCATTCAATCAAAGCTCGTAAGTTCTTCATCTCTTCCACCATTGTTCCTTTTGATAATCCGTATTATCAAATGGGGTTTTAAAATTTTGTGTTTTTTTCAGGCTATTCCGCACAAATTCGTTAGAAAACATGGGGAGGCCTTGGAAACTGAAGAGGTGCGTCTTAAGGTAGCGAGTGGGGCAGAATGGAAAGTGGGTTTGACAAAAAACGATGAAAAAATATGGTTTGAAAAAGGATGGGAAGAGTTTGTGAAATTTTACAGCGTTGAAATTGGTCATTTTTTGACGTTTAGATATGAAGGAAACTCATGCTTCCATGTTGTTATATTCGATAAAACTGCTTCGGAGATTGAGTATCCATTAGGTTGTGGAGGGAAAGTTAAAAAAAGGGAGAGGTTTTCAATTACTGAAGAAGCCACAAAGTTCCAATCTTTAACGATGAATCCTTCATTTATGGTAACAATGGGAGCTTCGTATCTTCATACAGGCAAGAGCTATCTGGTAATGATCTTCTTATTTGTTGTTTGTTGTTATGAGATTGTTGGTTTGATTGAATTTGGGTGTTGTTGTAGAGTATTCCACTATGGTTTGCAAATGCCCACATGGAGAGTCCGAAGGAGATGAATGTTGAAGTTTCGGATGGAAGGGTTTGGAAGATCTTGTGCGGTGAAAGGTGGCCTCTTGGTGTGAAGAGGGTGGAAATGAGAGGGGGTTGGAGGGATTTTGCGAGAGATAATGGGTTGAAAAAGGGTGATATTTGTGTGTTTGAGTTGATGGAAACCAGTGAGCTATCGTTTAAAGCTACCATTTTTCGATCGGGGTGTCGAGGTTGAGTACTCACAAGAGCATGAATTTGGAGACTCATTTTGTTTATGGAACCAACTTTTTAATATCTCCTTACCCCTTTTATTTTTCTCTCATCAGTTTGTTAGATTGAGTTTTAAGAATGTTATTTTAAAGTGATTTAAGTTTTCCTTATTCATTTATTTTCAACTTTTCTTTGTATTCATACTTCACCGTTCGATACAAGAGCTTAACGGATGGATTATCGTAAAGTTAATGATACTAACACTTCAACGGATGGATAATCGTAAAGTTAATGATATTAACACTTCAACAGATGGATTATCGTAAAGTTAAAGATATTAGTATGTTAATGCTCCTTACACGTAGACTTGAAAATTTGAAGAAGGTACCATTAGTAGAAATCAACGTTAATTATAGGGCTATTGACATTACCGAGTTTGAATATATCAATGAATTAGAAAATGAGTTTATTGGCGATTTAGGAAGTCGTGGAAAATAAATGATTACAAATTTTAAAAAACAAAGAACATAAAGTATTTTCCTTGATCTAACCTAAAGGCTATGAAAGAAAAATAACATGGATGTAGCTACCTTAATTTTGGTCCCGTGGGCGTCATTGTGGAGTCATCAATCGGACATGGGTGTCTTACCTTTGTCTCAAAATATGACTTGACTTAGAGTATTTTAAGAAATATTCCGTAAGTGGCTCCACTGTGATTCCATGGTCGAAAAATGCATACACACGCAATCATGGTAGGACTTATTTTTTCCTAAAGCATTTAATGGCATTAAACTCTACTTTTCAATTCAAGCTAAAGTTGGAAGTATAGTACTTTTATACACGAGCCTCAAGTACGCATACATGGACCCACGAGGCGAGCGTCTACGTACCTTGGGCTTGCCCTTTAGATAGCGCAAGCACATTGCCAAAACCAATGAGGAAACAGGTGCCCACATAATATCATAGAATACATAAATATCATAAGAAAAAGGAGCCCACATAATATCATAGAGTACATAGATATCATAACGTAAACATTATAATGGGAAGTATCCTGATGAACATGACATAAAAAATGAATGAGGTCCCATAACGGTAAATCATGTCATAAATGTAAGATCCAATTCCTAAATTTGTTCTTTCATAAATATTTTCATGAATACATACTTGCGCATAACAATATTTCATAGTCATGGAATAATCATGCTAACATAGTTTGCATGATATATCATAGCATAGCGTAAGTTCATAACACATCATCACATAGTCATAGCATAACACAAGTTATAGTATCACATAATATAATGCTTGCCATAAAAGTCATAAAATATGACATGTGGAGGGTCACAAATCAAGTGTTATTCATACTTCATTCATTCCATCCAACCAAACCTCACCAATTTATCCTTGAAGCTAGTTCAACCTATGTAAGTTCATCACACCCACTAGTTTCTAGAACATGTTTTTATTTATTTATTTATTATTTATTATTATTATTATTATTATGTAAGTTCATCACACCAACTAATTTCTAGAACATGTTTTTTTTTTATACTTTAAACTTTTCTATGATTATTGTAAGAACCGGGCTGACTCGATGACTTTAAAAAATAGGTAAAATTTTTCATAAAATAAAACAACCCAAACTTAAAACATATAAAACATTATATTAAAATAGAGTTTACACAAATTATTTTAAAACACAACACAACAGTTAAAACATAAGTTAAGGGACGACACAAAAGGGTTGAAGGACGACGGGTGAGGTTTGTCTATGGCACTTGCTCCAGAGTCCGCTCCCGACCTCGACAAGCTCCTTATTTCCTGAAAAAAAAATGGAGAATAAGGAATGAGTACAAGACTCAGTAAGTAGCCTACTTGCAGGCTGTTAATTGTGTCCTTGATATGCTAGGGTACCACACTTTTTCTTTTCATGTTCTTGTTCTTGTTCTTATTGTAAGTTCTTGTTATGTTTCTTAATTCATTCTCTAAGACACTCCCCTTAGGATTTACGGTACTAGACATAAACTTGTCATCCTGTGTCCGAGGCTTCATGCGTTCCAAGCAACACAGTCTTAATACCTACTCTCAAAGCCTCATACGTTCCAAGCAACGTAGTCTAAGTCATAAACATGAAGTACCATGGGAGGTCTTAGGGGGTTCTTAATTCATGGCTAGGACAACTTACTCTCTTCTTGCTCCATCGTGGCCATAGGTTCTCCCCATGATAGACCATAAAGGTCACGTGATCGACACATGCATGAACATGGCATAGACCATAAAGGTCACGTGATCGATGCATGCATGAACATGGCATAGACCATAAAGGTCGAATAATCTAACATAGACCATATAGGTCGCGTGATCGATGCATACATGAACATGACATCCTGCAAATCATAGCATGACGCAGGGCATCTCATCTAGGTGAGGGGAATGAGGCCAAGCATGACATCCTGCAAAGGAAACACGGTGCAGGGCATCCCACCTAGGAGAGGAAAAAGGCCTCCTTAGAAAGCACCGCAAGGTGGGAGTTATGGGCCACAATTAGATATGCTTAGAGTAATACCTAGCATTCTTGAATTTTCATATCTAAGGACTTTGGTCCTCATCTTTGAGTGGTACCTAGCATTCTTCTTATCTTGGTAGTTGTAAAGCTTGTTTGGTAATGTTCTTGGCTCTTAACCTTGTAAGTTTCTAAGGTTCTTATTTTCTTGAAGCATAACTTGTAAAATGCATTCGTAATCATATGAACCCATCTTAGCGTGAGTTGTTCTAGAAGGTCATAGATTCCTAGGGAGTTCTTTAGAGGGTTCTAAAAGAGTCATGAATCTTGACATGTTTTCTTTAGGCGTTTCCTTAAGTTCCATCTTGGCTTACGTTCCAAACTTGCTCCAACCAACTTGAAATCTTGAGCTTATTCTCATGTCATATAAAGTAGACCTTGTAGAACATGGTTGGTGATTTGGAGCATATTTAGACCTTGAGCTAGGATATGACTTATTGTTTTGTTTTCTGGAACTAACCCATAGTAGTTGTCATGTCATATATCGTGTTTTGGTCCTGAAAACATTTTCAAAGTAACCCTTAGTTTTCTCCCTATGAGTGCATAGATGACATTATCATAAATGTGGCATCCTGCTGGCATATCGTGTTGTAGGGCATCTCATTTAGGTGAGAAAAATAATAAGTCCATCATGACAACCTGCTTGTGGTACATATAGTAGGGCATCTCACCTAAAGAGGAATAGGGATCTCGTGGTACACTTCGTGATGGGAGATAATGGTTACTCTGAGCATGGATCCTAGCAACTTGTTAAGCATACCATCTGCATTAACCTAGGTGTTTCCTTGTATTCTTGGGGATTCTAGGTTTATGCATAACGTCTTGGGTCAAGCTTGGAACTTAAAGGTTCTTCTTAGGAATAGCCCAACGTAACCTTGTGCATTATTAGCAAGCAAGGGTACCTGTGAGAAATCTCTTATTTCATGGGTACCTCGTTAGTCATCCTAGGAAGTAAAGTCATGTGGATCGTGATGTAGATTTTTCCTCATATCTTGCTTTCGTTATCTAACGTTTCCCAATGACTCCCAATTCATTTCCTTATACAACATCTTGAGATAAGGATTCATACAATATTTCATAATGTTGGGAGGTCATTTAGGGCTTAACCCATAGGTAGTCTTCGTTAGGGGCATTATGGTAATTTTCCCCTAATTCTTGGTTTTGCTACTTAACGAGTTCCAATAGCTTTCAAACTTCACCACCTCATCACCAATCATAAAATAAGACCTATAGTAGAGTTTCATAGCATTTGGAGGTCATCTTGGTCATGAACCGTAGGTAGATATCCTTAGGGGCATTATGATCATTTTTTCCCGTTTCTTGGTTTACCTACTTATCCTTATGCAATGACCACCAAATTTCATACATAACCTTAACATGATATATTATACTCAGCATTAAAATTTCATAGGCATTAGAGCTCATTTAGTTGTTTGTCTTAACGTTCCTTAAATCCCGAGCAATTTAATCGGTTTAGGGCCTTAACTCACAGTTCTTTGGATTTTTCTTTCATATATCCTTGTGTCATACTTGGTTTAGGGTTCATATGAAAATCTAAGCGATTCCTACAAGTGTTTCTTAAGAAAAAGTTCCAAGGTAGCTACTTATCTCATCGTCAACGTTTGGGACCTCTGTTCTTGAGCTTCCGGTATCCGAATTACTTCACATTTTCTTTCATAGACTTCTTATTGTGTCTAGTTTCTGGAACCATAAGTTTTGTTATGATAACTGGCCTGGAAGGGGGTTAAAATTGTGAAACACCGAGGGAAGGGCAGATTTTGGGCTGACTTGGCTAGTTCAACTGGACCGCCCACGTCATCGTCTTCTTCCTTTGGACAGGAAGAAGACGCGCGCGCCCTTTGCGCCGCCGTCTGAAAGTGGTCTTCCACAGCCCCGATATCTTCATTTCTACCCTCGATTTCTTCATGAAACTTAACGATGGTATTACAAGGAAGAGCTTGGGATTGATTTCATACCTTTTTGTTGATCATAGCCTAAGATATTCGTCTTCATAGTTCGTCCAAAAATCATTTTCCTCGCCGGAGCTAAAATAGGAGATTTCTTATTGGGTAGTCGATTCTAGGGATTTTCAAGGCCCGATTTTTTCATGAAACCTCTTCCATATCCTTTCCTCATGCTATAGGAATTGGTTTGGAGGAACGTCTTTGGGTGTGGGTCCTTAATTTTGAGAAATCATTCTCGGTATGCAACTCACCCGAAACGTTGGATTTTCGATCTCTTGGGTATCTTGTTCTACGCATTTCAACTCTTGATTCCTTCATAGAAGTTGTGGGTAATTTTCTTTAGAAACTATAGGAATAAGTTTGAGGAGGAATAGTGGAGAATTGCTCTCGAATTTGGAAGAAACCCAAGAGTAGAAGACCCACAATCTAAACGCTCATAACTCTCGAATGGGTGCTCGACCTTGCTCGAGTCTTGTTCCATATTGTTGCCCCTACTTCAGACTTTATAGGAGGAGCTTAAACTGACATTGAAAGCTCAAGAATCGTCGTGATTCAGAGATTGAACGTTCTGGATAATTCGTTAGAAATATCCGCTTCAGGGTTTTACCGACTTTAGTTTTGAATACTAGTCGTTGGATGTGGTGATTTGCCCATTTTCTAGATCTTATCCAAATTTGGGGAAGATCCAACGATTGAGATTTGATTTTTGAGAGATATTTCTCAGATGGTCACGGTAGATGCTCTGATTATAATCAGAGAGGCATTTTCGTTATTATACATTCTTCCAAGAGTATTTTGGTCATTTGCCACTTATCGAATATTTTAATATTATTTTTCTTGAAAAATTCATAATTTTTTTCTAGATATTCTTCTTCTTGAGCTTGGAAATAAGGAATTAAAAATCGAGAAAGGTCCTTAATAATTGGAAAAATGACCTTTTCAGTGACTTTCTTCCATTTCTCCCCTTTTGATACTTTAGGTTTTTCATGGGACATAATCTTATGAGAGCTATTTTGGGTGTACGATTATCGAGATAGGCATGTATGTAATCCAATATTTAGTTTTTTATGATCACCAATATTTTTACAATGTCGCAATTAAGTAATTAAAATCAACATTTAGATGATTTCTTTCCTAGCACCAAACCAACAAAATTAGAATTAAACCCGTATTAAGAATCAAGAATCTCCACAATAGTATGATATTGTCGACAATATAAATTCTCATGGTTTTGCTTTGGCTTCTTCAGAAGGTCTCGTACCAATAGAGATACTATTCATATATTATAAACCCATGATCATTCCCTAAATTATGGGACTTTCATCCTCCAACAAAACCAACAAAATTTAAAAGATACAACTTAATGAAATGACTTCTATGGATGACGACCCCTCTTCTCTTGTACCTGCGAAACCATGAATTTTTAAAAGTTTGAAAGTTTAAAACTATAGATCAAATAAATACACATTTCAAAATGAACCAAAAGTTTAAAATTATTTTTGAAAAGAAGTCATTAATTACTTGAGTTGAATCCATTTAATAGGAAGATTTTGTATATCTCTTGAGTTCACCCAATTTCTCAATATCCCCACAATGGGACTGACACATAATAATTCCGCTAAAAAGCTATCTGTAAACACTCCACCGAGTAGCAAACACGAGGGTGGATTAATTGATTTGAAGAACAGTAAGAATGTCCAAATTTCTTCAACAACAGCTCCCCGCTATGGCTTCTTCCAGTCAACTCTGCAAAGCCCCCGACAATCCCCATTTCTTTAAGATTGTTCTTGCTCATGCTCTCAAGGAACAAAAGCTTGTAAGCACAGTTATTGTATCTATATGTGTTGTTATGTATTTGAACACAAACCTTATCCTTCTCATTTGGTTTAGGAAATTCCGAAGAAGTTTGTGGGAGAATATGGTCTGAAAGCCTTTGAAAATAACCCAACAAGGCTTAAGGTGGCTGATGGGGAAGAGTGGGAAGTGGGTGTCACAAAGAGTGATGGAAGAGTGTGGTTTGATTATGGGTGGCAGAAGTTTGTAGAGTTTTACAACGTTGGATTGGAGTACTTTCTTGTGTTCAAATATGAACTCCGATCTTCGTGCTTCCATGTCGTTATCTTTGATCCTACTGCTACGGAAATCAAGTATCCACTAAAAAAGAAGCTAAAGATGGGGACAAATTTTGATGATCTTCACCTAATTTCTCACCCTCACCCTCAAGGTATGTTTCTTGTTTCAAAATGAGAATTTAGTTACTTACGACCGTCGATCCAAGCACACTAAAACGAATAATCGAAGTTGGAAAAAAAAAAAAAAACAAATAAATAATGTGATCACACGAGTAGAAAGTTTTTTTTTTTTTTTTTTTTTCTTTCAATCGTTCAAATTTTCTGGAGAGGATCCCAAACAGTCTCCCCTTAATCGAGACTCGACTTTTTCTTTAGAGCCCTAAAAAACTTACCACCATACAGTCTTCCCGAGCCTCCTTCTCTTGGAGAAGATCCAAAACAGCCTCCCCTTAATTGAGGTTCGACTTCTTATTTAGAGCCTTCGAACAAAGTAAACTTTCAAAGCTAACAATTTTTTTTGTTTGACAGGATTCCATTGCCATGACTAAGATGAGGGTATAATTCTCATATGGATTATATTGACATAACTAAGATAAGGGTATGACTTTAATACCATGGTAGAAACCACGAACCTCCACAATTGTATGATATTGTCCACTATAAACATAAAATTTTATGGTTATGCTTTTGATTTTTTCAAAAGGTCTGGTAATTAGAGGGATAGTGTTCCTTACTTATAAACTCATAATATTCTTTTTTTAATTACCCAATATAAGATTATAATCTTGAGCACAACATATAAGTAATAACTATTTATAGGAAAAAAAAAAAAAACACCGACCATTATTCTCTTAAAAATGCATAGCTAATAACTTCTACTCGAAATGTTGAACTATTAAGAACTTTTTCCACCCATTAATAACTTGGTACGATTAATAAATCATACAAAGATTAAATTATTTAAGCTTGCTTAGACTCACAAATTTTAATTGAAGAACTATTTTAATTCTTTTAACCTTCCAAGTGTCTACTTTTTACCTCTTTAATCTAGTAAAATTAGCTATTTTGATCATCGTTAGCTTTAAAGCATAGGCAATGTTAGCAAACAATCGAATGAACTTACTCAAATAAGCATTTGAAGAACTTACAAACCAAGATAAAAATGGGATTTTTATTAGATCTTTTAGTATCTCACTTTATTTTCACACAACCACCGATTAATTAACAACCAACTTACAAAAAAAAACCCTAATTTGAAAGTTGGGAAAGCTAGCTTTGGCGCCATGGAACTGATGAACAACAAGAGAAAGTTGCGGTTGATGACGAGAACGAGCGAACGAGCGGGGGCGATGGCCAAAGCTACTACTTTCCAATCTATGACTCCCAACCCTTCTTTTATGTGCAAGATCTATCCTTCACACATTCAGTCAGGAGCATATCTTGTAAGCAAACTTAAAATGATGGGTTTAGTATAATTTTGCATCAACAACATCTTGTATAATGGCTTTTAATTACTTGTGAAAAGAATGTGCCAAGAAGATTTGCAGAGAGGCATATAGAAGAGCCTACAGAGATGACTCTTCAGGATTTAGATGGAAGAACGTGGGGCGTTACTTACTATTCTTATTTGACTCCAAAAATGAAAAGGAGGGTTGAATTGAGAAGTGGTTGGAGGAAGTTTTTTGTGGACAATGACTTGAAAGTTGCGGACTTCTGTGTTTTTGAGATGATCAGCAAAAACAGCACAACAATCGCTTTCAAAGTTGACATCTTTCGGGCTTCTTGATTGATTACAAGGTTGATTTTTGAGGGTTTTGAGGAATTGGGGTATGTTTTATATCTTCATAATTTGGGGAACTTTGTGGTGTATGCATGTTTTTGTCATGGTTTTGATAATTGAAATGTATGATCGTATGTGTTTGGAAATTTGAAGATGTTTTCAAATCTTAGTTTGATTAGAACTTTGGTTTTTTAGTTTTCTAATGGTTTGATTTCTTAGAACATGAAATTAACCATTAAAAATTGGTTCTTATTGTAACCATTCAACTTTCTAGATGACGGAATGCATCTTGACATCATTTTTACCGATATCGATTTTGCAGCTGCGGCAGTGACTCCTTCGTTTCTGCACATTTGGGAGTGCATGCTGAGCTAGTGGCATTTCCTCTTGCACGGGTGTTCGAGGGACTAACTTAGGGGAATCTGGGGTCGGAGGCACTCTGTTGGCAATAGGACATAATGATATGATATTGTCCACTTTGAGCATAAAATCTCATGGCTTTGTTTTGGGCTTCCCAAAATGCCTCATACCAATGTAGATGTATTTCTTTACTTATAAACCCATGATCATCCCTTAAATTAACCAATGTGGGACTCGCTTCCAATAATCCTCAACAATAACAAAGTACACTATAAACCTCCCCTTAATCAAGGCTCGACTCCTTTCTCTGGAGCCCTCGAACAAATTACACCGTTTGTTTGACACTTTAGTCACTTTTGACTACACCTTCGAGGCTCACAATTCTTTATCCAATATTTAAGGATTCTTTTGACATGACTAAGTTTAGGGCATGGCTCTGATACCATGTTAGGAATCACGAATCTCCACAATGGTATAATATTGTCCACTTTGAGCATAAGCTCTCATGGCTTTTCTTTGGGCTTCCTAAAAGGCCTCATACCAATTGAGATGTATTCCTTTACTTATAAACCCATGATCATTCCCTACCTTAACCAATGTAAGATTTCTCCAAATTCTTCTGATCTTTCCAGTTTTCTCTCTCTGTTTCTAACACCTTACCAACTGTCAAAGTCCTACATTTTTTACCGTGCGGCGTCGTGATCTTGACACGCTCATGACTAGCATTAAGGGGAATTAAGCCCCATATATATTTTTCACCTCGGTTTCGTGGCTTCGTGGCTTCGTCGGACTTTAGGAGAGGTTTTTCTTCGCCAATCGAACATCGCTTGTGCGGAATCCAAGCTTGTTCAACCACACACGCCGCCTGTGCCTGCATGTTCAATCGTCTGCGACACATCCGACATGCCTTTACACTAGGCCAAGTCATTCGGCTCGACCTTTATGCAACGTTGCATCTCATCTTGTCATCTCGATCCTCATCGACAGAGTCCATATGTCTTGACGCCACCCTGAGTCTCGGGATGTTGTCGGCCATCATAACTCGCTCGGTCATGCCATTGAGAATGAGCCCGCGTGTCTTTCATCTTATCGAGATTTCCCAAACATCCATCCATCCGGGTTCTATCGAGGCATTGGTCCTCCCGTGCCCATGCCGATTCATTTACGAATACTGTACCGGATAAAGGGTGTATGTAGCAACCTCCAACACGTGGGCTAGGGCGCAATACCAGCATACCCATGACGTCCGGTACTATCCTTCAAAAACTCATTTCAAAGGAAGTCACCCGAGGCACTCGTCTCGGCACGCTCGCTCACACTGTAACACACGTATGTGCCACATGGTAGCTCACTTAGGCCACAGGGCCCAAGGGTGGTGGAGAGCTAACACCATAGTACCCCTATAGTACATTTTGAGTCATTTTCAATCTTCCAGGCGTAGACATGATTTTGTTGAACGGTCATAAGATGTCGTGCATTGTCCGTTCGGTGTCTGATTGACACCAAATTGGCAAGCATTCATATTTCATATGGATGGACTTAACTCCCGAACCGCATGCCCAAATTTCTTCCGAAACCCCGACTTTTGGGGTTAAGGCCCGAGGTCCTATCTGACCCTTCAACAAGCCTATCTTTGCACTGCATGTCTATTCAATGTCTTTGTCTTGCTTATGTCTCAACTTGTCTTCAATGCCCACTTCGCTTGGTGGTGTGTTGGATCATGCATCGTCCTCCTCGATCGCATCATGACACTCTTCTATATTGGCCCGCATGTTACCAGATGGGCGTCTCTTGAGAGACGCCACTTTGCTTGTCATGACGTGAGGGTCACAACCTACTCTCTTCATAGTATGGTTGTGACATTCTCCCCCACTTAACTTAGTTATCGTCCTCGATGACTTACTCGGGACACAATCGTATTGCAGATTGTGACATTCTCCCTCACTTAATTTAGTCAACATCTTCGATGACTTTCTCGGGGAGCATTCGCCCCACTGATTGTGAAATTCTCCCCCGCTCAATCTCAGTATCATCTAGATGACAATCCGAACTCTCTAACTGTTGCTGACTCGACTCGCTAGAATTGGTTGTATTTCAGAAAAGTATAAAATTATTAAGCACCTGACTATCTTTTGTCATAATGCTCATCTTGCTGAGGTCTTCCGTCAGCTTGGGGACAAGTTCGAATGGATGCTTCTATCTTTTCCTTTGTCATATGGCACCATATTCTGATTCTTGACTTGGTCAGTTGTTGGGTAAACTTGCCTCAACTTTGGCTTGGCACTACTCTTGGCCAATTTGTATACTTTCTTAGTGACACATAACGGTACACCCCACGGGGTGTGGCTCGCAAGTCAACCACGATATTATTCTTCACAGTACTAAATACTATGGGAGCGGAGTTTAGACGACATGTTATTGACTTGCTGGAAAACAAACGTGCTTCAGACGAATACGAAAATTTGTGCACACTATCTACGGGCTATCCCCCTTTGGACCTATTTCTGTTGTTCACCCATCTTGGAATCGGCCACCGAGACTCGCAACGTAGACATGGCTATTCAGTGTTTGCCATAGCTGTGGGTGAGGCTAACTCTCTCTACAGACACTCCCCAGACGGCTATGGAATTCAAAGGGGCACTTTGCCCTATTGTGGCCAACTTGGCCTCAATGTGTGTATTCTCTGAGTTGCACAAGGTGGGCTTGTAAGCCCAACCACGACATCTTCTCGTCGCAACCACTTCTTCTATTGAGTCAAGTCAAAACTTTTGACAAAGTCGCTTCAATTGTTGGCATTACCCTTCAGCCAACTCTTTGTATTTTTCCACCTTCTTGTGGCTATTGTTGCACTTGAACTTCTCACGACCTTCTCGCAGCTTCACTTCTCTATGTCCACTTTCAGCTTGATGCTCACTTCTCGAGCGGATACTGGTCTCAACATCTCTTGTGGAGTCATCCACCTTAGGCACAAGGTGGTGGTTCAAGGAATACACGTGTGCTCGCATGTTAGAGCACCTTTACGGGGTGAGAGACTTATTGATTCGACTCTCCCCACTCGAACATGGCTGCCTCTTTGTAGCAAGGTTGTCCTCACATAAGGACTTACATTGTACTCAACTTTCGCACTTGGCAGACAGCCTCTTTGCAGCAAGGTCGTCCTCCCATAAGAACTTACATTGTACTCAACTTTCGCACTTGGCAGACAGCCTCTTTGCAGCAAGGTCGTCCTCCCATAAAGACTTACATTTTACTCAACTTTCGCACTTGGCCGACGCTTGTCTTTTCTCGTCTCTCGGCTTCTTTGCTTGTAACCACTTACACTATTCCTCTAATGTGAACGGTTCTTTGGAGGGTTCCGCATGGTGCACTTTCTGTTTCATCAGTCTTGTCCACTTCGGAACTACAAGCTTTTGTCAAATGAGCTTAGTTTTACTTAACGAGTAGATCTCCCCATATTGAAGTGTCGACACACGACACTAATGAACTTCGGGTAGTCTTGGCTTCAACCTTCAACTTGGAATGGGTAGGCCAACATTTAATTCTGCTAGGACCATACTCAGCAGAAAGCCCCATTCTTCAATCATCTTATTGCCCCCATTTGGGTCACTAGCCCAATGTGGGACATCACAATCCACCCCCTTTCGGGGCTCAACGTCCTTGCTGAAAATCTTTCCTTCCTCCAATTAATGTGGGACTGCCCCCAAATCCACCCATTTTGGGGCCCAGCGTTCTTACTGGCACACTAAATCGTGTCTACCCCCCTTTGAGGAATAACGAGAAGGTTGGCACATCGTCCGATGTCTGGTAGGGGTATACATGGTCTGGATTGGGTTGCGTTGAAGGATTTTTTTGACCCAACCCAAAAGTTCAGGTTGGTTGGATTGGTAACCCAACCCAAAAAATTTCCCAACCCAACCCTCTATTTTCGGGTTGGGTTCGGGTTGGTCCAAAAAAATAAAAAAAATTAATTTGTACGACCTAAAATGATAAAACAATTACTACCTATAAGTTGTAGATCAAAAATATCAAACTCTCAATTGCATCAATATTATCACCTATAGATATGTAAAAAATATGAAATGAATCAATTCCAAAGTTACCACATCTAATTAAATTATCTACATTCACAATATATAATCAATCAACAAAATGCCTAAAAATTCACCTATAAATATGTAAAGAATATTCAATGAATTAATTCCAAAGTTACAACATTCAACAAAATGTCTAAAAATTTAAAACTATCCAACCCTCTATTGCATTCTTAATTCCTGCAAAAGAAAAATAGCATCTTGAAAGTTAGTACCGTTTTAAGATTGATTGGATAAAGCATAGTGTAACTTCAAATATTTTACTTACATTGAAAAATAATTATTCTTGCATGACATTGGTGGAGCTTGAAGGTCTTTAATCATCTGAAAATAAAATATAAATTGTGATATAACAATATAGAATACACCTTAACAAATAGACAATAAATAGATTTGGAGTTACCTGTCTCAATCTTAGAACAAATCTCCAAATCTTCATGTTGTTGAGGAATAACTAATGATACTGATGTACATGTTAGAGCTTCCACTGTTTTAGGTGTCAAAGAACTCCTAAAAGAATCAAGAATCCTCCCACCCGTACTAAATGCGGATTTAGAAGATACAGTCGACGCTGGAACGGCCAAAACATCTTGGGCAATTTTCGATAAAACTCTATGTTTAAACTCATTTGCTTTCCACCATGCCCAACATCAAAATTATCATCGAGTTCTTCACTAGGGTCAGATAAATATCGATCCATATCATTCTTTAACTTGAGTGAATTTTGCTCTTCTCTTCTTCGTTTGTATCTTGATAATACTAATATTGAACCACTCAAATTCTCTTCATCAATTGTGTCCATCTCCATACTCATAGACTTAGGAGTGAGTCTTGATTCAGATTGATGATGATCTTGAGCATTATCATAATACTTGTAGTAATCATGCAAACAAATTAAATAATTCTTTTGTCATCCACCATCACTTTAACCATAGCATCATCATAAATATTCGAAAAGCAAAGATATGTAATCCAATTTGTAACGAGGATCGAGTACCATTGCTATGAATATCAATTTATTAATTCTTTCCACTGAGCCCCAATATTTGTCATACTTAACTTTCATATTTGAACACATGTTACTTAAAACAGAGGTCACATTTGTACTCCACTGAATTAAAACTTCTCGAATACCCCAAAGTTCATGAAAATAAAAATTAGAAGTCACATATAAAGAACCACTTATCTTCGTAGTGACATCATAGAAAACCTTCAAAAACTTTACAAACACTGCAACATTTTTCCAATCATCAATGGTTGGTGGCCCTATTCTTTTGTTTCCATGATCCCCGAAGTAATCAACATAATCTAATTTTTCTTCCTCTAATACTTTGAAAGATTTTTCAAATTTTAAAGCATGATCAAGCATTAAATAAGTGAAATTCCATCCAGTCGCCATATCCAAACAAACAAATGCTTTACATTTAATTTTTTTTTCATGTTCAACACGATCTTTAAATTTTGTCAATCTCTTGGGGGATAATCTAACATACCTCACGGCATTGCGAACACTAGAAATGGAGTCATGCCTTTCTTTAAGCCTTCACTGGAAGTATAATCTGCTAACCATACAGGTGGATGTTGATTTCTCCCCTCCCCTATTTTCAAATATGGTGCAATAGTTACTGGTTCAATTATTTTAGCAACCAGTTCAGTTGTTTCTCCCATGATTTTCCTTCTTCGTTTTCAGCAACTAGTTCAATTGTTTCAGCAACCGATCCAGTCGTTTCCTTTGGGATTTCTGTTAGATAAAAGCCCAAGGTTTCCTTATTTAGGTTTTACATGTTTTAATCAGTTAATCGAATATTTTCATTTGACCATTTGACAAACATGTTGAGTACCAATTTTTTTTTAGGTGGCCATTTGGAGCGAAGTGAGACCGATTTAGTTAGCCACTCTCGGCCATTTTTAGGATAGGATAATTATTTAAATAGGTGAATCTATGAGAAATAATATAACGGCTTTTTTAAGCAAAGTCAAATCCAAGATTTCTCTATGTTATTTTTGTGGTATCCAAGTTTAATCCGTATGTCATTGCAGAGGAGCCGATTTTATGAAAAGTCAAGTTGAATAGCTGTGGTTAAATAGGTCTTAGGTTCAAGTAGAAGAAAATGTAAAGCACGAAAATACATATATTGTGGGGCTTCTCCATCACTGCAATTAAGAGGCTGATATCGCAAAGATGGACCTCGAGTTGTTGTCGTCGAGCGAGTGATTACAACCCTGTGCATGGAGGCCCATTACTTTTTAATTTCTCTATAATTGGAGCGTAGGGCTCTATCCATTTATTCATTCAAACAAGGTTTGGCCTAATCTAGTATGGTAATTAGAATTTTTCATTGATACGACATGCTGCTTTTTCCACTCATTCCTTTTAGGATCTGTCGCGGTCTTACAAACTCTATCGATAGTATGAACGAATCTGTTTCTTCATAGAAATGTGTAAAAGATGCTAGCCGCACTTAAAAGTCGAGCACTCTATCATTGAGTTAGCAACCCCAAAAATAGAAAAAAAAATTATGTGTAGATACAATCCACATTTAAATTGAGTTATCTCCGTTTTAGGACCTTCCACTCATCCAGGATCTGTCGCGGTCTTACAAACTCTACCGATAGTATGGACGAATCTGTTTCTTCATAGAAATGTGTAAAAGATGCTAGCCGCACTTAAAAGCCGAGCACTCTATCATTGAGTTAGCAACCCCAAAAATAGAAAAAAAAAAAAAAAATTGTGTAGATACAATCCACATTTAAATTGAGTTATCCCGGATTCAGGACCTTTTCTTTTCACGCACATGATGGTCTCTTTGTATTTTCTGTGATACAAATAGTTACTTTTGTGTGATATAAGAAGTTTTTTTTATTTGGAATATTTTTATTACGTGGTGCAATTTAATCACAAGCTGGGGAGCCAATTCAACTGAAGGAGGAGCAAGTGTTTGCTCGGCGAGAGGGGCGAGCAGCATGAGCACCGGCGATGGGTCCTCGACACAGGGGCAATGAACCATATGACTAGGGCTAGATCCACATTCTCCGAGCTTAACTCGGGATTCGCGGGACGGTGAAATTCATCGACGGCTCCGTCGTCGAGATCGAAGGACGCGACACCGCAAGCTGACCTGTGTCTACTTCATCCCGAGGCTCAAGGCTAACCTTGTGACCTAGGTCAACTCGATGAGACCAGCTGCTTCATTTCCATCGAGTGCGGGCTACTCAAAATCTGCGATGATCGACGACAGCTGCTCACACAAGTTTGGCGCACAACAAACCGTCTTTACATCCTGGAGTTGGAGATATAGCAATCGGTCAGCCTCTCAACCAGGACCGAAGAAGTATCTTGTAGGTGGCACGCAAGGTATGGGTACTTGAACTTTCCTACTCTACAAAAATTACACAAATAGGAGATGGTGTACGGTTTGCCGGCAATTGAAGGAGTGAATAAGCTGTACGACGAGTGTCTCATCGGCAAGCAATGGCACACCCCCTTTTCCTCTCAGGCATCCTATCGCTTAGGTGAGCCATTAGAGCTCATGCACAGCGATATCTGCGGGCCCATCAAGCTGGCGACCCCAGACGGCAAGACCCTCTTCCTCCTACTAGTCGATGACAAAAGCCGCTTCATGTGGCTAATCTGCTGCAAGCGAAAAGTGAGGCGGTGGAGGCGATTAAGTGAATTCAAGCGCGAGCGGATTGGCCGAATGCAGGAAGAAGATGCGAGTGATGCACGCACACCAAGGTAGAGAATTCACCTCAGCGAGCTTCAGTAAGTACTATGACGAGCTCGGCATGCAGCGGCAACTAACGTGCACTACTCCCCTCGACAGAACAGAGTGGTGGAACGCCAAAATCAGACCATCGTCGGGACACCAAGGTAATTGCTAATGACGGCCGGGATGCCTAGGAGGTTCTGGGGAGAGGCAATAATGATGGTCGTCTATCTTCTCAATCGATCGCCAACGCGAAGCCTTGACAGAAAGACGCCACATGAGAATTGGTAGAACAAGAAGCCAGTGGTTCATCATCTCTGAGTGTTCGGCTACGTCGCATACATGAAGGTAGTGTTAGATAAAACCTGAGTTTTTACAATTTTTCCTTATTCACACGATTTCAGAATCTTCGTTTGACCATTTGACAAAACACGTCGAATGGATCACCAAAATTTTAGACAACAATTTTGTAGGGAGAGTCACACATTTAGTTGGCCACTCTCCAGCCATTTTTAGGATAATTTATATTTGCATTTTTCTTCCAACAACTAATTTCCTAAGGCATCGGTGTATATCATTGCAAAGGAGCCAACACAAGTTGAATAGCTCAAGTGGTTAGAGCGTTGACCTAACAACACATAAGTCTTAGGTTCAAGTAGAAGAAAATGCAAAGTGTAAAAACACATACATTATGTAGGGCCATTTTATAGGCATTCTCCTTTTCCACCATTGTTTTGAAACATTTGAAATGATAAAATGTTTCTGTTTTTTTTTCAAGAAAATAACTTCATGCCTTTCTTGAAAAATCATCTATAAAGCACAACAGGTAGTTTTTCTGGCCACTTGAAGCTGGTGAAATTGGACCACATAGATCTGCATGAACGAGAAGTCTGATGTTGCTTGCCTTTCATACATGTCTCACAGGTGGTGTTTGGAGCTACAATCTGCAGCAGATCTTTCACCATGTTTTTGTGTTTCAAGATGCACAAGCTTTGTAGCCAAGATGACCATAACGATGGTGCCAAAGTGTTGACCGATCCGTATTTGAAACTTGGATGCATCTTCCTCCATTTGTTGTGGTAGATGATTCAGTACGCAAAATAAACAGCCGATTTGCGTTCATAATTGATTCTACTATTTTTCCTTTTTGTGGATGATAAATGCTACATACTCCATCTTTAAACAAGACTGCTACTCCTTTTTCTTGTAGTTGTCCAACGCTCAAGAGATTATTTTTGAGTTCAAGTACTTAATACACATCACTAATAGTGCAATGAACCCCATGCAAGGTTAATTTTACTACACCCTTTCCCATAACTTTCATACTTGTATTATTTCTAAGTTTGACAATGTGGGAAAATGTCTTGTATAAGCTTGAAAAAATACCTTCACTTGCACACATATGGTTTAAGTAACTATGAATCTAAGAACCAAGCATCACTTCTTTTTGCTTCATATCTTTCCATATGAGCCATTAACAACATTTCATCCTCTTCTTCCAGCTCTGCATAATTCAATTCCTTATTCATTTGGAAATTCATATTGAAAATGACATAAGTCATGAAACCTGTAACATTCAACAGTTGATTTGTTGAAAGTTGGTCTTCCTCTTCTGCGTCCTCTGCCCCTGTAAGTTCCTCTTCCTCTATTACTTATTTTCGTTCGTCCTTCGACTTTTAGAACTTGCTCCTCTCCATTAATGTTGGATCTTCAAAATTTTTGTTCATGCACCACTAATGAACTTTGTAATTCATCAATGGACATGTTATCAGTATCTTTGGATTCATCAATCGAACTAAAACATAAGTAAATTTTTTCGTCAGGGTACGCATAATTTTTTCTACAATTTTCTTGTCTGGCATATCTTCTCAATTGCTTCTCATCTTGTTGAAGATTATCATCACTCTTGCAAAATAATTTGTGATACTTTCATCCTTCTTCATCTCTAGGATCTCAAATTCTCTCTTTAATGCATTAAGAAGAGATTTCTTCACTTTTTGGTTTCTGCCAAATTTTCGCTTCATTGAGTCCCAAACAATCTTGGCTGTGTGACGATCCAAGATTTGTTCAAAGACAGTACGACCAATTGCCTGGAAGAGATAATGTTTTACTTGGTAATCTTCGAATCTAGCATCATCAAGGTGGCCCTTTTATTCCTCAGTTAGCATTGTTCCTTCCTCAGGTTATAAGAAACCAATCTCCACCACACTCCATAAACCCTTTGCTCTGAGAAAATTTTTCATTAGCTCACTCCAATGATCATAGTGACCATCGAAGTGAGGGATCTTCGCTAAAGTTTTGTCTTCACTCATACTCTATGTTTGATCACTCAAAAACATGATCTTCCACTAAATTAACCAATGTGGGACTCACTCCCAATAATCCTCAACAATCCTGAATAAGGTGTTGTACTGTCTGATGCCCTCCTCGACCTTTCTCCTACCCCTCTTGGGTCCAAGTCCGACGTAATTCTCCCTTTTTTAAGGAACCATAATCTATCATAGACAACAAGCTGAAGTTACTTATTATCCTAGTACATCATTCAGTCAATGGAAATAAAGGGTAATTGTAATACACATGTTTCATGACTTACATCACCATAAGACTTATATTCTATAGTATGAGTTCAAACAACCTACCTAGTTGAGTGAGACGTGTCGAAGAGCTGAGTCACAAAAGTCTACAGGATCTAAAACCTGACTACTCTGATAGCAATCTGTCACGACCCGATTTTTTAGGCTTTGAGAAATCGGACCAGGACAAAAAGAGGAAAATTAAAATAAAAAGAATGAAGATAAGGGCAAAAACAAACAATTAAAAATATGGTAAAATTGCACCGGATTGAAATAAAGAAACACCATTGTCAAAATCTAAAACAATTACAAAAGGGAATGGATGAGGGGAAAATTAATACAAACGACAACCCAAAATAAAATATAAAATAGACGCTTCAAGTCGACATCTCTCTGTGATAGCGCAGCTCCTGAGCACTTCTCCACCCTGACTAGTACCTGAAAAAATAAAGAGAAAAAGGGTGAGTATAAAATACTCAATAAGAAACCTACCTGTAGGCTCTTGTCGCATCTTTAACCTAATATGTTTTCACGGGCTTATCATTAAGTCATAAAAAGTTTGGCCTAGTTCAAGTATCTCCAAATTACCTCACACATAATGGTGTCTATCATGAGCTAATCTATTTGTGTAGTCCCTCGTCTCCTCTCAGAGTGGGTTTCCTCCACACACAATAGTAGCTCCTTAGTATACTACTTATGTAGTCTTTTGTCCCCTCTTAAGGTGGGTTTATTCTCCAGACAATAGTATATCCTCAATCATCTACTTGTGTAGTCCCTTATCTCCTCTAAGCGAGTTATCATACATACAATAGCAATTTCTCATGTCACCCACTTATGTAATCCCTCGTCCCCTCTTAAGATGGGCTATTATACACACAGTGGTAGTTCCTTAAATCATCTACTTATGTAATACATATTGGGTGCCGTGGAGATATATATTAGGTTCTAAAGCGTCAAGGTGGATTAGGTCACAACAAACGTTTCTAGATCACTCGGGGTTAGCTCCTTCGAGTGCATCTAGATCTTTGATTGCTGCTCCCAATCCGAGGGTGCTCAACGTACTAGTAACGTTTAAACCTAAGACATTGCAAAACCACTTTGGTTTTGCGACCCTACTTATAATTATATATGCATGCTTTACTAGAGATAATTCTATCGATCACCTAGTACACAAGAACCATAATCTAAACGTTTCATGTAAGTTCAATAAACGAATATTCCTATCAAAAAAATAAGCACGGCCAATTCCTACATACATTTACCTAAATCTAGCATAATTTAATCATACATTTCAAACATGTTCAACGGGACGATAACATCCATCTAGCACCTAGAGTGCAGATCACAACATTTCCATCCACCATTCTAGTGCAATGGAAAATATTCAATGGGCATGCATCATCTATTTTCATGCAAGGGAATTTTCGTAATTTTCCTTTACAAACATGCACACCTAATCATATTTGTTCATTTACGTTCTAAACATGCATAATCTAACCACCTAAGGTATGATAAGCTCGCATGCTAGCATGTCCAAGTGAATCGTACAGGTATTTTCCTAGAGTTTGTGTGGCAACTTACCGGAATGAATCGTGCCCTCCCAAGCTTGCGTTTCTGCATGTTGGAGGCTCCAAATTTTTTCAAATCTCACTCGTATGTCTTGAATCAAGCTTAATTAGGGTCCGTGTCGAAACCAGGACGAAAAACAATTGAATGGAGGCTAAATGGACCATAAATACCCTATGCACGCACCTCACACGTTGAGAGGAAGTCCCACGCATGGCTGTCACGCGCTCGAAAGAGAAGTATGCACGCCTCAGGTGTGCAACGAGTCAGCAACTGGTTGGCGGGATCAGGTCTGATAGAATGCGTTCGAATCCATTGGCAGACGACTCTCTTCTGATTTTTCTCCTATTGACACGTGTAGCATCGCTTCGAGTCTCGGGTGCGAGTGCGGTTTGTGGGTCGGTCTAGTAAGCGGTTCAGGTTGGCTCACGTGTTGGACAGCTATGTGTCGCCTATGCCTCAAGCCACATTTCTACACCCACTACTTACCTATGTCAACTTCTAGGCCAGTGGCGCCTTCCAGTCGTTGAGCAACATGGGTCTTACCCTATTTTGCCTGCAAAATTTTGTTTTTAGATTTCGGTGAGTTTTCCGACTTCTTTTTATTTTTGTACATATTACTACAAAATCCATCTCTATTTCATATTCCATATACATGAATATATTTTTCTTAGGATTTTTCATCAAATTTAGGCAAATTTATTCAAGGCCAAATTTGGCTAGAACCAATTCTCTTATCGTCGTTGGAGATTCTCTTAACTCCTACTTCCGACGCGATTTGATTTCAGATTTGAAATGTGCGAAAATGTGCCAAGATCATTATACTAAATTTTCAGAGACTAATTACTTTCATATGATCACGAATTTCGGGAAAATCGAAACCTAAAAATTCATGAGACTTACCTTCGTTCTTCCTCCATTCTTGACGAAATTGAATGAATCTGATGCCCAGGTTGAAGCTCCTTTTTCTATTGAAAGTTCTTGCAAAGGACTCTTGATCTAATCCTGCCTCCTCTCGCTGAATCGGAGTTTCTTCTTCCTCCTAAACCCTAATATTTTTTTCTTTCCTTTTTTCTCTTTTCTTTTCCTGTCTATTCTCTTTCTTGGCAGGTTTTGTCATGAGTCTGTTAATTCTGATTGTGGCTGTAAAAAGTCTACTATACTACTTTTAGTTGGCTATCGTATCCATCATTTCTTGTAGTGAATTTACTCTTGAATTGATTGAAGATCTAACATGATAACGGAGCTCAAAACTTGCGATAAAATGGTAGATTTAAATGATAGTTTAGTGGTTGCCACCCACTCAAAAACCCATACATCATCTTTACTTAAGCTATTATCCCTAGCAAATGCCCTCCAACCGCCTCTCATTTCTACCCAGAATCTTCCAAACCCTTCCATCTGAAATTTCAACAATCATTTCTTTCGCCTTCTTCGCAAACCATAGAGGAATACTCTACAATAACACCATTCGAGGCAACGCATGTTCATGGCCATACATACAATGGCTTACAAGCTCTGATTGAGCGAGTGTCTGAGAAAGAATGAGTTTGAAGAAATGGGGCATGGTGTCACAATCGCACTTTTAATGGCAACGAACTTGGGATTGTGCAGCACTCACTTTCCAATGACAAGTGAGCTAAGTCAGTTCGTTCTTACGTCGCCTACGGCCAAGCGACGTATGCTCGAGCCTCTGGCCTCAGTTTTAAGAGGTTTTAGAAAACGAGGGCACAGAGAGATTTTTGAAAGAGACGTTATATAAGCAACCAAGAGAGAAATAAAAACGGCTCACAGTATATAACCTTGGGTAGGGAGAAGTTGACAACTAGTCGTATGCCCCTATAGTACATTCTAAGGCATTTCATGTCAGACAGGCCTAAACATGATATTTTAGAAACGTCATGTTTCTTAGAAATACAAAAGTAAAACACTAGAATATGAAAAGACATGAAGGGTTAGGTTTGTCATTGGCATGCGGCCATGGGCAACATGCCTTGGACGAGCATGACCGTGACATCCTCCCCCACCTAATTGGTTGACGTCCCTGTCAACCAACTACTTTCAAACTTGGTGATGTGGGTGGTGGCGGAGTCCAGATCTTCGGCGCGTTTCCAACTGGTTTCCTCTGTAGGGAGATTCTTCCATTTGACAAGGAATTCGCGAATCGTCTGTACAGGTCTTCCTATCTTCATAACTCTGTCGGCTAGGATCTCTTCTATTTCTTTGCGGTCTCTTTGTTTCAGATCGTTGCTCGATCTCCTGATTACATTTCATTGGTCGTCATCCGGGTCAGGGTGATAGGGCTTCAAGTTGCTCACATGAATTACTGGGTGGATTTTCATCCATGTGGGTAGCGCAACTCTGTAGGAGGTCGCCCCGATCTTTTTAAGAACCTCAACTGGGCCTTCATATTTTCGAACTAGTCTCTGGTCCTTTCGACTGCGAAATCTGATATATTCTGGTCTCAACTTTATGAGGACTTGATCTCCTACTTGGAATTGGAGGGGGCGACGCTTCTTATCCATCCGCTTCTTGTCCGTCCGCTTCTTCATATGCTTGGAAGCTTTCTCTAAATATGCCCGGGCTATATTTGTTGTCTGTTCTATTCTCTTGTGAAGTTTTGAGCTTGAGGGTTTTTCCCTGCATAAGGATGATCAATAATATGAGGCAAGGCCAATTGTCGTCCACTTCCAATTTCAAACGGACTCTTCCCCGTAGACGAGCTCGTTTGACAATTGAAACAGAATCGAGGGACATCTAGCAGCTGTATCCAGTTCTTCTGGCGAGCGTCGACGAAGTGACATAAGTATTCTTCGAGCAAGGAGTTGAACCGTTCGATTTGTCCATCAGTTTGAGGATGATAGCTCGAGGAGATGTTTAAAGTCGTTCCCAAGAAGGCAAATAGTTCGGTCCAGAATGTGCCAATGAATCTACCATCCCTATCAATGATGATGCTCGACGAAATGCCACATAACTTGACAACGTGATTGAAAAATAGTTGGGCTGTTAGTTTAGCCGAGCATAATTTGGGAGTGGAGACGAACGTCGCGTATTTTGAGAATCAGTCTATGATAACCAAGATAGAGTCATATTCCCCGACTTTTTGGGAGTTGTGTTATGAAGTCTACAGATACACTTTCCCAAGGCCTTGTTGGCACAGGTAAAGGTTCCAAGTCCCGAGACTTTGGCTTTTTCAACTTTGTCTTGTTGGCAGATGAGGCACGTCTTGGTGTACTACATGATGACGTCCCGCATATTCGACCAGAAGTAACCCTTTTTTATTAGGGCATATGTTCTTTGCCACCCAGGCTGTCCGGCCCATAAGATATCATGACATTCCTAAATGAGCTTCTTTCTCAGTTCTCCCGTTCTTGGGACGTATAATCTGTTTCCTTTAGTCATTAGAAGGTCTCCCTCGACCCAAAACTGTCGTGTCTTCTCGGCTTTAGCTAGCTCAACAACGGCTTTGGCGGATGGGTCTTTGTGTAAATGTTCTTTGATGATGTCGCGCATCGATCCATTAATCTTACTTGAATGAATATGGGCTAACATGCACAGGGCCGCATGTTCGCCCTTTCGACTCAGCGCATCGGCTACTTGATTACTCTTCCCTGCCTTGTGTTTGAATTTGAAGTCGAATTCTGCCAACGACTCTTGCCACCGGGCTTGTTTTGCCGTCAATTTTGGTTGATCGAAAAAGTGGCAGATGGTGCTGTTATCCGTCTTCACTATGAACTGTGATCCCAAGAGATACTGTCTCCAGATTCGTAGGCAATGGACTACAGCCAACATTTCTTTTTCGGAGACAGTGTATCTCCGTTCGGTACCATTGAGCATTCGACTTTCATAAGTGATGGGGTGGCCTTCTTGAATAAGGACACCGCCTAGGGCAAAGTCGGAAGCATCTGTTTCTATTTCAAATGGCTTTGTAACATCGACTAACTCGAGGACAAGACCCCTCGTCATGGTTGCCTTCAGATCTTCAAAGGCCATTTGACATTTATTTGACCACGACCAAGAGGTGACCTTCTTGAATAAGGACACTGCCTAGGGCAAAGTCAAAAGCATCTATTTATATTTCAAATGGCTTTGTAACATCTACTGACCCGAGGAAAGAACCCCTCATCATGGTTGCTTTCAGATCTTCAAAGGTCATTTGACATTTATTTGACCACAACCAAGGGTGGTCTTTCTTCAGGAGCTCCATTAAGGGGGCGGCTCGTCGTGAAAACCTTTCGACGAACTGCCTATAGTAGTTTTCTAATCCTAAGAAGGACCGCACATCAGATACGGAAGTAGGGACTTTCCACTCTTGGATAGCTTTTATCTTATCGCTTTCCATCCCGATCTGTCCACAACTGATGACATGTCCAAGGAAGTTGATGCATGTTTGTGCAAAGGCACATTTTTCTTTCTTGACGTACAAATGATTCTGTCGCAGCTTGTCAAATACCAGCTTCAAGTGCACCTTGTATTCCTCTAGGGTTGTCTTGTATACAACTATGTCGTCAAGGTATACTATGATGAACTGATCCAAGTATTCGTAGAAAACCTAGTTCATTATCGTGCAAAACGTAGTTGGGGCATTTGTCAAGCCAAAGGGCATTACCAGGAACTCGAAGGCCCCATATCTTGTTACACACGTCGTCTTGGGCTCGTCCTCCTCGGCGATACGTACTTGGTAGTACCCTGATCGTAAGTCCAACTTCGTGAAGTATTTGGCCCCGTGAAGTTGGTCGAACAAATCGGATATTATCGGCAGTGGGTATTTGTTATGTACTGTCACCTTGTTTCAGGCTCTATAATCTATGCACATACGCAACATCCCATCCTTCTTTTTCTGAAATAGTACGGGGGCTCCGTAAGATGCCTTTGACGGGCGGATGAATCCTGCCGTCAACAACTCATCTAATTGTTTCCTCAATTCGGCTAGCTTAATGGGAGCCATCCGGTATGCGTTCTTCGCTAGGGTTTAACCCTAGAAGGAGTTCAATTTCATGATCAATGCCTCGACGGGGTGGTAATGTTTGTGGTAAGCTCTCTGGCATTATGTCAGCATAACTGTCTAGCCATAAATGTAGGTTTCTCTCGTGCGAGTCCTCTTTTCAATTGTATGGTCGAGATCATTCTAAGATTACTTAGCTGCTTGATGCTTGCAGGTATTACTGTGAGGTTGCAGTCGATGATCACCAAGCATTTTGCCAGTGGCATTGGAATAACTTTGTGTTCTAGGAGGAACTCCATCCCAAGTACCACGTCAAAGTCATCCAGGCGGACTACGACAAGGTCCAGCTCTCCTGTCCAAGCCCCTAATTTCAAGGGGACTCTTTCGGAAACTCCCACAATAGGCAAGGCCTCGGAGTTGACAGCTTTCATTTTTCCAAGGTCTTTTTCTATGGTGAGTCCAAATCTTCGTGCTTCTTGATTGGCGATGAAGTTGTGAGTCGCTCCTGAGTCTATCAAGGTGCTCTTGCTCAGTCGAAAGTTTATTGTCGCTGTTGTTTTTCGACGGCAACAGAAATCCCTTTTCACAATTGGTGTGAGAGGAAATCGTTTGACAGGAAGAGAGAAGAAAGTTGTTGAAAGAAAATAAAAATGTGAAAAAATAACAGAGAGAGAATTGCCGTTTGACTTTGCTTAAAAAGAGGTGATGTTTTCTTCACCAACAGATTCACCTATTTAAATAATTAACTTATCCTAAAAATGGCCGAGAGTGGCCAATTAAATCTATGTCACTTTCTTCAAAATGGCCACCTAAAAAGTTGGTAATCCATTCAACGTGTTTGTCAAATGGTCAAACGAAGATATTCAATCAACTAATTAAAACTTGTAATCCTAAATAAGGATACCTCAGGCTTTTATCTAACAATTTTCTCTTAAAACCTGTGGTATATCTACCTTATTATTTGAACTCCTATCTTTGAACGAAGTTCCTCAAATTTTACCCGTGCCAGAGACTTGGTGAAGATGTCTCCAAGCTGTTCCTCTGTTCGAATGAAGTGAATCTTGATAAATCCCCGATCTGTACACTCCCGAATGTAATGGAACCTGATCTTTATGTGCTTGCTTCGGTCGTGCAAAACCAGATTTTTGATCAGGGAGATCGTAGCTTTGTTGTCCACATAAAGCATTGGCGGATCGCCTTCTTTTCCGATGAATTCCTCCATTAGCCCGCAAGTCAGACCCCCTATGTTGCTGCCGTCGAAGCGGCAATTTACTCTGCTTCTCAAGAAGATAAAGCAACTACCTTTTACTTAGTTGATTGCCAGTAGATCGCGTCGCCTGAGAGGAAGTAAATTATCCAGCTAGTGCTCGTACGATCATCAACGTCACCGGCCATGTCACTATCACTGTAGCCGACCAGCTCAAGCTTCTCCTTTCCTCTCCCTACGCAATATCTTACACCCTAGCCTCTGGTTCCGGCTATATAGCGCAGGATGCTCTTGACAGCCACTAGATGCTCCTCCCTTGGTGCTTCCATAAACCTACTCACGTATCCAACTGAATAAGCGAGATCAGGGCAAGTGTTTACCAGATAGTGCAGACTCCCGAAAATGTTGCGGTAATTGGTGGAGTCAACTGCCGTCATAGTGCCAGCCTTCCTCAGTTGGAGTCGGGCCTCCATTGGCGTTCTTGTAGGGTTACTGTCTACTAGCCCAGCACTATCCAACAGCTTCTTTACGTACGCACTTTGACAGATGGTGATGCCGGCAGTACTCTGTTGCACTTCGTTGTCGAGGTAGTAGCTGAGTACACCGAGATCGATCATCTTGAAGTTCTTTGACATCTCCCTCTTGAACCTTCTGAGGACTTCCATGTCGCCTCTAATGATTATGAGGTCATCAACGTACACTCTCACAATCAGAGGCACAGCGCTTGAACTTCAATGACAGTAGGGTACTGTCGAGCTTCGCATTCCAGGCTCGTGGTGCTTGCCGAAGCCCGTAGAGTGCCTTGTGCAGGCACAGTACCTTACCCGGGTTATCGTTGTCCAGGAAGCCAGGTGGTTGTCGTACGTAAACGGTCTCCTTCAGCTCTTCGTTAAGGAAAGCAGACTTCACGTCCATGTGGTGGACCTCCCAAGAGCAATGTGCCACGATTGCCAGCAAAAGGCGGACGGATTCTAACCTTGCCACCGGCGCAAATACCTCTTCGAAGTTCACTCCTTGCTTCTGGATGTATCTCTTCGCCACCAGACGGGCCTTGTGCTTCACGACTTCTCCCTTTTCATTGTGCTTTAGTTTGAAGACTCATTTGAGACCTATGGCTCGATGTCCTGGTGGCATATCCTTCAGACTCTACATCTGGTTCTCAGTGATGGATGTCATCTTCTCCTACATTGTCTTCAGCCAACCTGGGTTCCTTTCTGCTTCGGTGAAGGTGTTCGGTTCATCTGCGCTGATGGCATGCAGTTTGGCAACTTCTTTGAGCTCACGCGCCACCAGTCCAGGTCCTTCACCTCCTCCCACTAGGTCGTCCATCCTCTGGTACCTGGCCATCAGATAATCATCGTGATCGGCATCTAGCATCGAATTCGCAGTCCGTGGTGTTGCAAACTCCACTGGTTTAGGAGTTGCAACTGCTAGCGACGATGACAGTTCCCGATGCTGAGCTCCTCCTCCTGGCTCGGTGACGAGGTACTCTACTGTGAATTGATTTGGGTTCTAGTCTACCTCGATCACGTCGTTTCACTGCCAGAAGGTGCTTTCGTCGGAAATGACGTCGCGAGACACGTGAGTCTGTACGTCTTACTCCTGGGTTCATAGCCGATGAAGACGACCTTCAGCCCCCTAGGATCGAGCTTGGCGAGGTAGGGACGCGCTACCTTCATGTATGCAATACAGCCAAACACTCGGAAGTAATGTACCACTGGCATTTTGTTGTACCAGGCCTCATATGGCGTCTTTCCGTCGAGGCTTTGGGTTGGCGACCGATTGAGGAGATAGACGGTCGTCATTACCGTCTCTCCCCAGAATCTCTTAAGCATCCCGACCTTCATCAGCAAAGACTTTGCTATCCTGACGATGGTCTGATATCGGTGTTCCACCATTCCGTTCTGCTAGGGGGAGTAGGGCGCCATTAGTTGTCATTTGTATACCGAACTCATCACAGTACTTACCGAAACTTGTTGAGGTGAATTCTCTTCATCGGTCTGTAAGCAGCACTCGCATCTTCTTCCCGCGTTCGGCCTCCGCTCGCGCTTGAATGCGCTTAACCGTCTTTGCCGCCTCACTTTTCGCTTGCAACAGGATCAGCCACATGAAGCGGCTCTTGTCATCAACCAACAAGAGGAAGAGAGTCTTACCGCTTGGGATCGCCGACTTGATGGGCTCGCAGATATCGCCATGTACAAGCTCCAACGACTCATCGGCGCGGTAGGATGTCTGAGACGGAAAGGGGGTGCGTCTTTGTTTGCCAACGAGGCACCCATCGCACAGCTTGTTCACGCCTTTGATTGTCACCAAACCGTGCACCATCTCCTCCTTCTGTAGTTTTCTAGAGCAGGAAAGTTTAAGTGTCGGTACCTTGCGTGTCACCTCCAAGATACCTCTTCAGTCTTGGCAGAGAGGCTGATGGGTTGCTCTATCTCTAACTCCAAGATGTAAAGATGGTTTGTCATGCGCCGAACTTGCGTGAGCAACCGTTGTCGATCATCGCAGATTTTGAGTAGCTGACCCAGACTCACAAGGTTAGCCTTGAGCCTCGGGATGAAGTAGACGTCAGTCAGCTTGCGGTGCTCGCCTCCCTTGCTGATGAACAGAATGGTGTCGTGCCCTTCGATCTCGACGACAGAGCCATCTCCAAATTTCACCGTCCTGCGAATTCCCGAGTCTAGCTCGAAAAATGCAGATCTAGCCCCAGTCATATGGTTTGTTGCCCCTGTGTTGAGGACCCATCGCTGATCTGAGCGAACACTCGCTCCTCCTTTAGTTGAATTGACTCCCCAACTGGTGCCTTTGCTACGCCCAGCTGGAGCTCAGGTTCGACGCTCACATAGGATCAGTTATGCCGTCATCGATTACCTCCACCTCCGTGGATTTGGAATCGAAACTAGGGACGCCGAATAAGACCGATGCACTTACCATGAAGAGGGCTAGCTCGTCCTCTCCTCGGATTGAGCCACATAGGTCTTCTCGGCCTTCTCCTTGTTCCTGAGCTTGCTCCAGCAATTCTTGCTTAGGTGACCTCTCTACCCACAGTTCGAGCACTGGATCGGCTTGCCAATTCTTGCTTAGTTAGGTGACCTCTCGTTAGGTCATGACCTCTCTCTTCCCACAGTTCGAGCACTGGATCGGCTTGCCAATTCTTGCTTAGTTAGGTCATGACCTCTCTCTTCCCACAGTTCGAGCATTGGATCGGCTTTCCATCGATCGACTCCTTTTTTTTATCACCATCTCTTTCCCGCGCGTGCGCCCGTGAGACTTCCATGGCTTCTTACCGCCTTTGCAACTAGAGGGCCCGTTGCTCTCGCCGGTGTTGTCGCGGAGCTTTAGGCATGCAAGCGTCGACAGCTGAAGCGGTATTTTTCTTCTGCTACTCGATGTTACGCAGTCTTCCGATCACACCTCTTCCACATTAGGTTGTTCACGTCAAGCAATGTCTCGATTGAAATCGCAACTCTTGCTCGAGGTGTGATCGGGGACTACCTCAGCATCTTCTTCATGGTTTTTGTTTCGCTATTGCTCCCACCTAGAGTGGTGATGCTATTGGCGAGCCCCNTGATCCGCATTGAAAAATCATCGACCTCTCTTCCCACAGTTCGTGCACTGGATCGGCTTGCCATCGGTCGACTCCTTTTTTTTATCACCATCTTTCCCGCACGTGCGCCTGTTAGAAACTGCTCGCAAACCTTAAACAGATATTCGATAGCTCCTTCTACAAATGCTCGATGTTAGATTCCCGCACTCGCTTTTACCCATCATACTTACGTGCATCATTAACCAATGAGATTAGAGAGCGGGAACTAATAGTGGGGATTGATGCATTTCAGTTAAAAAACCTAAAGTAGAAAAACCTTTAAAAATCGTACTTGGTGCAGTTATTGCGCTTACACTTACATGGTTTTTATATTTTGGTAAATGCCTCAAATAAATCCAACGAGTAATGATTCATGCATCAATCCCCACTATTAGTTCCCGCTCTCCAATCTCATTGGTTAATGATGCATTTCAGTTAAAAAACCTGAAGTAGCAAAACTCGAACCTAAGACCTATGCATTGTTAAATTAACATTATAACCACTTGAACTATTCAACTTGACTATTAGAAAATTTGGCTCATTCGCAATGATATACCACCGATGGCTTGACGGGAAGAGAGAGGAAAGTTGATGGAAGAAAATAAAAATGTGAAAAAATAACAGAGAGAGTTGCAGTTTGACTCTTAAAAAGAGGTGATGTTTTCTTCACCAATAGATTCACCTATTTAACTTATCCTAACAATGGTATGAGACTAGCCAACTAAATCTGTGACATTTCCTTCAAAATGGCCACCTAAAGAATTGGCAATTCATTCTAAGTGTTTGTCAAATGGTCAACGAAGATCAATCAACTAATTAAAACGTGTAATCTTAAATAAGGATACCTCAAGTTTTTATCTAACAGTAGCATCCACAAACATGAGCCCTTTCTCTATTATCTCCTTCGGGTCGACCTTCCGTTGGAGGGCTGACAAGAATTTAAGCGCGCCCATTTAGGGGTTGTCTTGATCTTCCTTCTTGTCTAGCATAGTCTTGACTCTTGTGTCGTTGCTCTCTTGAATGGACACTTGGAGTGCAGTGAGAGAGGCCCGATGAGGATAGTAAAACACTTTGTGGGGGCCTTTACACAATATGCATTGTAAATTGTAAAGGTGTCATCGAGTGGTTCCTTTGAGGGTAAGGTCCTCAAGATGTCCCCGCTTGGTTGTTCTGAGGAGGTCTATCTGTCCACCCGCTTGGTCTGTCGTTACTTCTGTTTGGCCTGTTGGGGCTTCCATTTCGATGACCTAGCGGCTTATATGTTTTGCCCCTAGTGTTTGGGGCCTGTGTTGTTTTTCTTTGGTAACCCGCTTTGTTCCCATAGTCTAGGAGTCTCTCGGCGCTGGCAATTGCGGCAGCTAGGTCTTGGACCTTTTTCTCGTGTACTTTTATTTTGGCCCACAGTTGTAACCCATTTATAAAGAAGAACCTTGTTCTTCTCTGATTTTCCCCTGATCTCTAGCATTAGGGTCGAAAATTGTCTGACATAGTCTCTTATGCTTCCAGTTTGCTTTAGGGCTATTAGTTTTTCCATTGCTAGATGGTCTACATTTTCTGGGAGGAATTGGTCCCTCAACTCTCTCTTGAGGTCTTCCCACGAGTCTATGGTGCACAATCCATCCTCGATGTTTTGCACCTTCGTACGCCACCAAAGTTTGGCGTCATCTATGAGATACATCGAGGCTACTGTCACCTTTATGTCGTCGGTACAAGCCGGTGTGGCTTTGAAGTACTATTCGACATCAAAGATCAAGTTCTCCAACTCTTTGGCATCCCGGTTCCCTTTGAAGGTCTAGGGTTTAGTTTGTTGGATCTTGTATTAGTTTGCCCAGCCGAGATGTTCTCCACGACTTTCATGGTCACCTCGATTCGAGTGCTCATGGCGGACATCTTTTCTTAGATGTCATCGATCGCTGTTCTGAATTCGTCAGCTAATCCATTGAACGAACTTATCATTGTATTTTGTAGCACGTTGAACTCTTCGCCACGTACCTCCTTGTGCGCGACAGAGCTACCGGGGCTACCAGATGGTCTTGGGCTGCTCGTAGGAGCAACTTTTTCTTTGAGTGAGGTCACTCGAAACATCAGTTCTGCGATTGGCAACCCATCCAGGCGGTTACCCATTGCGACGATCTCTACGACTTTTCGTGGAGGGTGTCAGGGACTTCTTTGAGGAACAACATTTCCTCCTCTATTAAAGTAAGTCGGTCGGCTTGTGATTTGGGTGTCGACTTTGTCGTCAACATGTTTTCGGTCTTTTTTATTTCACGGTGCTTACAAAGCTCTGATACCACTTGTCACAATCGCACTTTTAATGGCAGCGGACTTGCGATTGTGTGACACTCACTTTCCAACGACAAGTGAGCTAAGCCAATTCGTTCTTACATCGTCTACGGCCAAGCGATGTATGTTCGAGCCTCTGGCCTAGGTTTTAAGAGAAGGTTTTAGAAAACGAGGGCAGAGAGAGATTTTCGAAAGAGAGTCTTTTTAAATAGACATTAGATAAGCAAGCAAGAGAAAAATAACAACGGCTCACAGTATATAACCTTGGGTAGGGAGAAGTTGACAACTAGTTGTATCCCCCTATAGTACATTCTGAGGCATTTCATCTCTGACATGTACATTCTGAGGCATTTCATCTCTGACATGCCTAGACATGATATTTTTAAAACGTTATACTTCCTAGAAATACAAAAGTAAAACACTAGAATATGAAAAGACATGAAGGGTTAGGTTTGTCATGGGCATGCGGCCGTGGCAACATGCCTTGGACGAGCATGACCGTGACACGTGGCAGACTCAAAAGAGGAAGCCATGGCTTGAGAGCTCTGAATTGTGATTGGGATATAAAGAAGGGGGATGGGGAAAGTGCCTTTTCAGTGATTGGCAGATTGGAAGAGGGAAGTGACGACCTTCAAGTGGCGTACATCTGACCACACGAGGACCTAGACTGTGACCAAAGGGGACGATGCATCAGCAAGCACACCAAACAAAGTGGACACTGAAGAGAAAACAAGTCATCAACGATATAAATGCAACAAGTAGACAAGAGTGTCAAAGATAGGCTTGTTGAAGGGTCGAGTAGGGCTCCAGGCCTTAACCTTGAAAGTCGGAATTTCAAAGGGATTTTAAACATGCACTTTTAGAGTCAAGTCCGTCCATATGAAATTTGAAAACTCGTCAAATTTGATGTCAATCGAACATTGGAGGGATAGTTCCATGTCAATCAGACATAGTTATCCATCATTGACATAGTTTTTTTTTTCAGACGGTTTACTAAAAATAGCATCGCTGTATTTTTTATAAAAATATTAGAAATAATGATAATAATAAAATTGGTTATTTATAACTATATGTTTTTATTTATTTACAATTTTATTACAATAAAGGGTGCCTATAATGAATTAATTAAATCCTTTTTTTAATAACAAATGAATTAATTATATCCTTAATAGTTAATATTTTTCTAATTAATTGGATTAATATATTTTATGGCTAAGAGCATGCTTAATTTTGTAGTTGGATTCATTTCAATATTTGTATAATCGTACGATTTATGAGTGGTTCACGAATAATTTTGTAATTTAGTTCCGGTATCAGATTAATTGCAATATTTTAATTAAAGGTTGAATTTGATGAAAATGATTTTGTTTATTAATTTAATTTAATTTAACCAAATTGCTGCTACCAGTTAAGAATTAATTAATATCTCAAAATCGGCTGTTACTGTCCTCGAATTACGAAACTGGGAGCATTTACAAAGAACCCGCTGCCTGAGGGCGATTCCGCCAACTGCTGCCCCGGACTTTGCTCGACGGCCGGCGGCTGTTCCGACACTCTCCATATCTTCACCGACTTATCCAAACTCCCACTGTACACAATCCACCGCCGCTCGCCTTCCCCGGCTTCACTGTCCTTTTCAACGGCCAAGCATTTCACTGGCCCTGTGTGGGCCGTCAACACCGACAAGCAAGCATGCTCCGCCGCCGTCCTCTGCCAGACGCATATCCCCATATCGGCGGAGCCACTCAACAACAACCGCCCCGCCGTCGCCAAACAGAGAACAGCAAGCTTATGCCCTCTCAAAGTGCCGCCGTGCGACAACGATTTCTCCCTCTCCCAAAAATTAACCACCCCATCGGAGGAGCCGCAGTAGATGAAAGTGGCCTCGTCGTTGACAGCCAGAGCAGTAATGGCACATTCCTGCTTCACCAATGTCTGCGAGAAAAAATGCTTGGTCCCCTTCCCCTGCAGCTCCCTCCGCCAGACCTTGACACTGCCGTCGGCCGATCCAGTGAAGACCAAACCATCAATACTCGAAACCAGAGTGTTGACGGCGTCGTCATGAGCCTGAATGGACTCCAAGCATTTGGAATCGGAGACCCTCCAGACCTTGAAGGTTTTGTCCCAAGAAGCAGAGTAGAGGAAGTTTTGGTCTTCGCTCAAACTCAGAGACGAAATTGCATCGAAATGCTTTATCCACAGGTTCCTCCGCCGTCTCCCCTCCATGTAATTTCTGGGTTTCATCGAACATTTGATGTAATCGCCTAACGTGGGGAGCGTTCCAACTCGTTTGTGGACGCTTGGGTCTTTAGTCGACACCTTCCAGACCCGGACCTTACCGTCCTGGTGGCCGGTGAAGATCTTCTGGCCGCCGATTACAATGGATTTGACCAAGCCGCTGTTGGATTTGAACCCGGAGAATTCCTTCTGGGCCTTCCAGACACGGATGTTCTTGCTGTCGGATCCGGTGTAGAGAAGGTCCCCTGCGGCGGCGAGAGAGTAAATGTGGCCCTCTTCGCGGACGAGGGAGCCCATTAGGATATTGGGGAGGAAGGAATTGTCCTCGGCTGTGGGCGGAAGGTCGGTATTGAAGTGGGCGGACCATGGGGATCTGGCGAACGGGGAGGTGGAGAAGGAGGGGTCCGGGTCGGACTCGGTGTCCATTGAAGGGAGGATGGTGTGGTCGAGGTTGTGGGAGTGGCGGGTGGGGAGTCGGAGGGAGATGTCGGAATCGTGGAGGCAGGATTTATTGAGTTTGTTGAAGCGTGTTTTGTGGACGCTGTTGTTGTTGTCGTCGTGTTCGGAGAAAACTAGGCCGCGTCTGGATGAGCCTCCGCTGCCGAACATTGCGCGGTTCTCTCAGAAAGAGAGAGAAAGAGAGGGAGGGATTTTAGGGTATGTGAGGAGGAGAAATTGAGGAAGAACAACGGAATGTGGAGAGCGGACTCATTCTTAGGCTATCGAAACGGCAAGGATGCTGTATGTATTTGTACGATCCTCCTGAGTCCGATGCACATAATACTTTCATGACATGATCACGCTATAGGATATGCATATATATATATGTGACATCACATTTATACTCATCATTAATATTTATAACATACTATTTTAAAATTTTATAAGGTTTAAAAAATAAAATAAAACTCTTTTTTGTACCGCAGTCTCATCATTCATCTCCATGGAGTTTAGTCATCATTTCCGATAAATCAGCTTTTTAGAGTCTATCCAAAAGTTCTCAGGTCACTAATTTACTCCTAAGCCTAATTTCAGTCCAAATATTGTATAATTTTGTCATAAGTTTATCACAAATGTTTCTAGTTTTGAAGCTCTTATCTTATTTAATCATAGCCCAACTAGGGCTTCTTCTTACTCACTCACTCTCATTGATCTCCTTTTGAGAGTTTGATCGACATTATCCCCTTCAGAACTTGTACTATATTCAAGCACTATAACTTGATATCAAAGCTTGCTTAGACTATCTCTTAGGTTCTACTTGTCATTTCTTCTCACATTTTAGTTTTTAGTTGGCTAACTTCTAACTTTTCAACTCCACTTGTATCTAAATTCGAGTCTTGTTCAACTGTGCCCACAGACCCGTAAGCCCTCCAGGCCAGGCGAAAAGGAAGAGATGCTTTGATTTTCTTTAGTCTTGAAATCGCTCCCTTCTTGAGGCATGAAGAATGAATGAATGTTGTAAACTTTCTTAGTTGTGCATGTTTGACATCGAACTCTTTGAGGGTTTTTCTTTATCCATTCACACTAAAAGGTAAGGAGTGGAATCAGACCAAACATCTATTCAAATGTTAGATGGAACAGTCCAACAAAGTTTGTTCATCACTTCCAAAGCTACATAATTTATCCAATATTTCTACAACATTTCGTTCAATAATATTATAAACACAAACCCCAGCAAGAAAGCAGTAAACAAACACTAAAATTTAGGATCCAATACCCATTTAATTTTAACTCTGCCCTTCAGGACCCAAAATACCATTAACAATCGATGTAGCAACAAGCACTCCGACGACCTCAGCTCCAGCGACCGCTCCGGCCTGCGACAGAGCTCCGAAATTCACCGCTGATTCGATTTCTTTCTCCGCCGTTTCGATCCCTCTCTCCGCCGTTATAATGCCCTTCTCCGCCGTAACGATCCCTCGCTCCGCCGTCTCAAGTCCTTTCTCCGCCGCCTCGAATCCTTCCCTCACGATCTCTTCCGCCTCCTCTTCCACCTTCTTCAGCTTCTTCCTCAGCCCGAACAGAGGAATGTTCTCTGCCATTGACGGATTTTCTCTCCCCACTACCGCCGCCGTCGCCGTCGCCGTAAGAATCAACAGTGTCTGTCGCCGAGTTCTGGCAGCAGAGAGAGATTCCGGCGGTGGTTTCACTGAGGCGGCGCGTACGGTGATGTTTAATCGGCATCGTGGTTGGAGGATTTGGAGAATGGGTGAGATTGTGGAAGCCATAGCTTCGTCTCTCACTGTCGACTTTTTGAGCAAACTTCTGATCCTTTCAACGCGGCGATGCAATGTTAGCGGTTCGTTTTATTCATTAATCAGTTACCGAAAATACCCTTGCGTTGAACCGTCAAATATCTGACACGTCAACAAATGGAAGGGTATGAGTGGGGTTCAAGTGCAATACATTTGTGTTCACAAAGAGGGGGAGGCTTGCCCCTATTGGTGAGGATAAAGAGGAGATTCGTATTCAGCAAGAAGAGAGGATGGAAATGGTGTGAGAATCTTAAGAGTTCTATAAAATTCTAGTGAAACTATGGCTTTGATTATTTGTGTTGGCATGCAAATTTGATCGGTCGAGTCAACGGACCACGTTGTCAAGTTGTAACCTTCCTGACCGCGTTGTTGCATGTATTCACTATCCTCAACTTGGACAACCATCGAAAAAAATTGAGCTTGAAAGGGCAATAAGGAAATAGAGTTATCGGCTGAGATGGTCTAAATATCGAGAAGACACACATGGTCTTCAACTAAAGTATCATGACAAAGGATGTGCTTGAGGATGTGCACGATGATAAATACAAATTCGTCAAAGAAGTAGCCTAGATTCGTACTAAATGTTTAGGTAAAACATGAGTTAATAGTCTCACCACCAAGGTGCAATATGTTGACTTGGGAGTATGGAAACCGATATGCGAATGAACTCCCTGATGGCTGTATTAAGAAATATAATCTCTTTAGAATTAGAAGGACTTTAGTACGTCGGAGGGGCATGAAGTAGGATATTAAGAGAAGAACACACTTGAAGTAGAGTGATATCTCATACGCTAGACCAAGTGCTTAGGGCAACTTAGGCAAAAGTGGCAAATCCACAAGGGACTTTAAACATGGAGCTTAGAAGACTGTCATGGGATGTGGAGTCCGATATTTTAATGTTGCATTAGATACAGACGCTAGTAAAACCTTGGTCGATTATAAGGAAAGAAATAGAACAATAAACACACCATAGGAGGTGTTAACGAGTGAACGAATAACTTGTCACCCCATGGGCAATGATGATGAACTTTGAGTATCATTTGAGAGGGTGTTGCGATTGAGGAGGTGATCTAGATCCGTTCTTGAGCGGAGTATGGTGTGAAAGTAGATTTTCTCTAATAGGGCTTGAGTTGAGTACTACAAGAGGGTACAAATCTCGAGAAGCACACAAGATAGGTCACGATAGGAAGACAAGTAGGCTCGATGAGATGTAGGATGTTGTGAATAACGGGTATCGCCTAAGAAGGAGAATAATGTAGTAAGTTGTTGCTTATGCTTTGTCCTATGAGAAGAGTTGAACTTAGACACCGACTCAAAGATTAAGGATGTAGAGGAACTATTGCACATGGTTAAATGATCGATGCAAGAGTATCCCAGGAACGCAATGTATTTTTCTAACCGAGAATGAAGTTACATATAAGTCAGCATAAGTAGTGACAAAAGGTCATCATTGTTAGGTTATAGTCGTCACAAATGCTGATTGGTGGCACGAGATTTGTTAACATCTAAAGGGGATATGATGGAGCGCGAAAATCGAGTAGCTATCATGCCACAAACGACCTTGGGTAGTGTTGAGATTTGGCGTCTATTACCAATCACAACAAATTAAGGACCCTGATGTGAGTGCATCCAATCCAAATGAGTTAATAAGGATCATATAAAGCATAGGACTTATGAGCCAGTGAGCTTCGATATGTTGTCTAACTTAGGCTTTGAGGATTTTTCTATTGAGTGGATAAAATCTTTGGTCGAACATACCTAAAACTTTAGATAAAAGTCATATGATCCACTCGCGTGTACAAGTGCATGAAGTAAATAGATAATATTAAATACAAGTAAAGGAATGATGCATATTGTCTACGATGACTTGACAATATTGAGATCTTGACAGACCTTGAGCGAGTCAAGGAGGAATACGAGAGAACTTGAAGACCTATTCCACATCCAATGACCTAGGACGATTGGGGAGTAACCACAACTTGAAAGGAGATTTTAAAAGCCGATAGAACATGATGACTAGTGAATGAGGATAATTGGGTAATCGTGCTATCAAAGGTTGGATTGATTTGAATTTTCGGATTGTCGGGTTTAATGTACACACCCCCTAACAAAAAGTCATGTATGTTAAGAATGAGAAACATAAATAGGATCTAACGTTCGAAAAACATGAGTGGAATCAAAAGTCCCCATGGGATCTAGAGTCCAATTTTTATGAATATTCAAATAATAAAATATATTAAAATCTTAACGGAATAAAATATATTCAAATAATACAGTCACACACCCAAATAAAATATATATCTAATATAAAATCTTAACAGATTACGTCTATATAAAATATATTGAAATAATAAAAATCTTAGCATTTAAATGGATTAGAATTTTATAGAAGGGATTAACCATTTTAAAATGGATTTGAATTTAAATGAATGTATAAATTGGATATTGTGCAATTTTTTTTAATACAATTTTTGTTGTCGCGTTTCCGCCCAAAAAGGATTTTAAAGCTTGAAGTGCGGACTCCTCTGCTTAAACCTCCATTTTCTCCAAGCTTCGAAACTATAGCCATGGCCGACGAAGATCCACCATCGGAGCTCTCAGTGACGTTGCAGAAACCGAAACTCGACGAAATCCTGAACGTCAGTAAGGCCACCACTGAGTCCGATGTTCTGGGAGGCCTCGAGTCGTCTTGCAATTGTTCCAATGAAACGAAGCCCGGTGCTGAATCCACTGCTCAAACCTCGGATGGAAGTGGTGAAAAATCGTTGGAGCTGGCGGAAGAGTTGCTGGAGAAGGGTTCCAAGGCTATTAAGGACAACGATTTCGTTGAGGCTGTCGATTGCTTCAGCCGTGCCCTTGAGATTAGGTTAGGGTTTGGTTATTTTTCACTTTCTCTTCAGTTTCTTTTTGATTATGAATTGAATTCTGGAACGAAGATGAAAGTCGAGCTTCTATTACCCTTGAAGTCTTAAAGTTGATTTGTTACAATTGCTTCACTCTGTTAGATCACATGTTTCCACTTATCATTTTGTCGGTTTTAAGATTTTCATCTTGGGTAAATTTTAATTCCATTTTCTTTAGCGGTGGGGGAGCTTTTCGTTGCTCCAGATTCATTTTCGGAACTTTATCTTTCTTTTATTGAAGATCAACCGCTCGTCAGGATCACCGAACAGTCTTGGTAGATATGAATTGAGTTTTAACGAGGTTTTGTAATGTTGTTAGGTTCCAACTTTATTTAACTTTTGCATATAAGAACTTGTTGCTCATTTTTTTTTCTTGTCTATATCATTGGATACCTGTTGCGAACATGTCTCTTTTACGATGTGAAAAGTGTATTCTTAAATCAAGCATTTGCATGCGTTTAGTTTCATCCTTTGATTTGTTTTTTCTAGCAATAATCTTGAAAATATTTCACTGCAGAGCTGCGCGATATGGTGAACTGGCTCCGGAATGTGTTAAATTGTACTACAAATATGGATGTGCTTTATTGTACAAAGCCCAGGAGGAGGCAGATCCACTGGGAGCTGTCCCAAAGAAAGAAGGTGAACCCCATCAACAATCTTACAAAGATGAATCTGTTAAGAGTGCTGAAAATGGCGAGTCATCAAAAGCTTCTGTTTCCAGCAATGCTGAACTGGTGGATGGAGTTGCAGATGATGGTTGGTATCTTCCTCATGATGTCTAACTTATCTAGTTCCTAACATACATTTCCTTTCTCTTTTCCTTGGATATTTTCTATTTTACATTATTTAAAATCTACATGAAACATGGCATGTTGCAGCGTAATGAATTCCCCTTTAATATTTGACTAACTTGAAGAGGATTCAACCTTGATTTACTTATTCTCTCGCCTTTCCCTTCCTTAAAGATAGAGAGGATCTTATATTATATACTTGAGCATTGAGAGCAACATGCTTCTGGTTTTATTTTATCTTTGTTTCATTGATGTATTTCTTGGTAACCTAAGCAATGAATTTGGTGCTACAGAAGCATACTGAGCATGAATAAATTGCTGCTGGTTTTATGGTGTCTAAGTTTCATTGAAGTAGTTCAACTGAATACGAAGAGATCAATTACTTTTTTTCAATGTATTGTTTTATTTCGGTATTGAGATGTTACAAGCTCTATAGCTTTTTTTTTTTAATTTAATTTTATTTTTTTATGGACATCAGAATGTGATGATTTTCATTGTTTCGTGAAAAGCAGGATTTTTTATATATTGCTAAGTTAGAATGCATACACGTTAATCATTGATGACTATCATCATTTCCTGTTTAGAACACACCTACATGTTCGCTAGGCTTCCAGCTCTAATTGGATAGGTATCTTGCCTTCTGTGGAAGTCATTTGACTTGAGTCTAGGTGACTGACATACCTTGGCGTGATGACTTATCGCAGTGGACATTCAAGTACCCTTCCTTATGTCTTGCATATAAGTGCCTTTACGGAAGCTTTGTCTTCCACTTTAGTTTCTTGTTTCCTCCTTTCACTTTGTCTCTATCGTTTCCTTTTATTCTCTCTTTTCAAAGTGCTTGCAGCAACATTTTATGAATTTTTATGTCCTGTAATATTTCAATATTTAGAATGAATTACTTTTCCATGTGATATCATGCACCTCACCTCATCTTGGCTTGCATCTTCTTTTTTTGCATCTCCAGTGTGGCTCTGTGCATCTTTTTTCATTTTTCAATCCACTTAGTGCTTTAGAAAATGCCGATCACTTTATACATTATTTTAGAATTTGATGAATTATAAATTTCTGAAGTTTTATTGTTTGAGTTGCAAATGGGAATATTAACTACAGGTCTTTAGGGATCTTTACAACTTGTGTTCAACAAATTATTGATGCCTTATTGCTTTACTTCTGGATGTGTCCCCACTGTCACACTCGTCAATATTTACCTTCTCATGTTGTACATATTATCTTAAGAAAAAAAAAAAAAAAAAAAAATTAGCTGCAGTGATACAGCCACCGTCCAGTTTTATTACAAAAAAAAGTTAATGCTATCATCATCCTATGTAGTCGTTTCAGAGCTTTGGGGCCCTAAATCCTAAGAAATAACTTGAATAAATTTTTGGTGATTAAGACGAGACATCTGCCTTGGAATTCTTTGCTAACTTGCTGATGTCTATCTGGCCATTTAATCTTAACTTCCCTTATGTGGTCAAAATACTTTTTTAAGAAAAGTTTTTGCATTGAATCATCGTGTTTGCAACAACAGATTTTTATTGTATTCAATTTCAATAATTTTATAAATTTCTATCTATGTAATCAAGCACTTTGAATAGAACAATTTTCTTGGGGCTTGTAGTTTACTGCTTTACTCATCATTTGAATGAATTTGCTGTTTCTTGTTTTTAAAAGTACAATTATGTAGATTTGATGGTACCTACTGATGCATCAAAAAGAAGTTGTATCTTATCTTCCTTTATAGGAGTTTTGTTTGATGTATAACGTACATGGAATCTCAACTTCTATCATGTATCATTTTTACATGCATTAACTGTGAATCACTTAAATTATGAACAGTTACTAGGATGACAGTCGTTTTCAACTGTGAAGAGGCATGTATAAATGCTCTTCAATTTTGAATGATGGACTATCATGCTTAACATTTTGTTCCGCTTGATTTTGACTGTGTTATTTTATTGCTGGTCTTCGTTTTAAGATTATCCCCATCTTTTATCTATAAAAAATGTACATTTTTAAAAAAGTTATCTCATTAGGAGATTTTTGACCTTCCATTTTCCCTTTTTTTTTTTTTTCTTTGAGACAGTTTCCAGTAAGAAAGATCAGGATGAAGAAGAGGGTGATGATAGTGGTACTGAGGACTTAGCAGATGCAGATGAAGACGAATCTGACCTTGATTTAGCATGGAAAATGCTAGACGTTGCCAGAGCAATAGTTGAAAAAGACTCGGGTGATACGATGGAGAAAGTAGACATATTGTCAGCCTTGGCAGAAGTTGCTCTGGAAAGAGGTATACATGCATTTTATTTGCTCTGTTGTGATACACATTCAGTTGGTTTGTGTTTCTTTGATATTATTCCCCTTTCTTTCTCGGGTTAGAGGGTTATAGGTTATCCTTTAATTTTAATTTTAAAGTTCATTTTTTTTCTCTCTCCTTCATGTAGAGGACATTGAAACTTCCCTCAGTGACTACCAGAAAGCATTATCAATTTTAGAAAGACTTGTCGAACCTGACAATCGACAGCTTGCTGAACTGTATCCTTCTTTCAGATTCTAAATCTCATATAAGTACGTAAATAGAATATAATATATACGTAAAAATCTGTTTTCAAAATATTCTAACCGAGAATTCAAGATAAAAAGAAGAAAAAACATCCTGTTTTCAAGGTAGCCGACTTCAATTCTGTTTATAATAGTAGCTTATAAATTCTGGGAGCTTGTTAGTCTATGTTTCTACCTCGTTTATAATAGTATCTTATAAATTCTAGGAGCTTGATGATAAAAGTTTAGTTTTTATTTTAATTATATATTGCTTTTTCTTAAGAAAAAGAAAACCGTATGAATTGCTATTATTGACATTTGAACCACATCACTTCCTTTCAAGTGAGGAAAGTGTCTTTTGCAACCTTAAACTGAAACTTCCAGAAACTTCCGTGTATGCTTGTGCCTGGAGTTTGGTTCTCAGCCGCAGGAAGCCATTTCATTTTGCCAGAAGGCAATATCAATTTGCAAGTCACGTGTGATGCGGCTTACTGATGAAGTAAAGGGTATCATTGTACCGACCACAGCTTCTTCTACTTCTGGGTCAGAACCAGAGGTCCCACTATCGTCCAATGACTCCCAGTCTGACCATGCCAATGCTGCAACAGAGAAACAATCTGAGATTGAAATTCTATCTGGGCTTTTGGTCGAGCTAGAAAAGAAGGCGAGTTTAGATTATAACTTCTGCAAGTAACTGTGACAGAGAAATGGAAAAATCTAACCACTGTTTTGTGTTTGTGCAGCTTGAAGATCTGCAACAGCTGGCCTCAAACCCAAAGTCAATCCTCTCGGAGATCCTCGGGATAGGAGCGGCGAAGGCAAAAGTCGAAAAGATCGCTCCTCCACTTCCAGCAGTGTTGAACTCCTCACAGATGGGTTCAGCTAACAGCAATGGAGGATTTGACTCTCCAACGGTCTCAACTGCACACACGAACGGCGCGGCTGGAGTGACGCACCTTGGCGTCGTTGGAAGGGGAGTCAAACGAGTATCAACAAATTCAGAGTCTGCTGACTCCTCCCACCCAACGAAGAAACGGGCAACAGATTCATCAACACAAGATAAAGGTGATGGCAGTTCCGCCTGAAGAGGTTGTGTTCTCGAACTCATTTTGAAATTAGATATATCACATAAGTGCATAGCAGTAAAAGTAGATTCAGAATCATCCTGCCTGTGGCTGTTATCATTTCATGTATGTTTGTACTATGTTCGACTAATATCTTACTCTGAATGATGTTTTTCCAGACCTCCTAAATCCAAGTTCTAGTAATCATCCAGCAGTTTTATGTTTGTCACTTCACTCTTTGGGGCAATTCATGATTATACTGATTTATTTTTGTAATTTGTAGAAGTCAACCTAATAATTTGTAATTTGTGTCATATTGTTACAATATTATATTGATACCCGTGGATATCTATTTAGACATGACTCAACCAAGAAATCAGAGGTCGAGATGAATTTAAAAATAAATTTTTGATGGGTCAGGCATATTGTTAAGATAGACCTAGTTTTATCATGTTGAAAAAATTCAATCCACCGTCGAAATGTGTTCCAACCTGTTTACCTGTCTTGACTCTTCAAAATTTTCTTTAGTTCATGTTATATTAGCATAAACCTTATAAACCTAAGTTTATGATTTTTTCTATCGGAGCTTACACTCCCTTTGTTTTGGGTGTATCAATGGAATCAAACACGATTTATTTGGGACCTATATATCGATCAAACCATCGATAGTTTTAATATAAAACATGGACTAGATCAAATTTGGGATTTAATGCGAACAAATTAAGAATAAAAAAGAACCAAATAATTATGAACAAAGAAGTAACAAAGAGTAGGAAATGAAATAGGGGTTTGGAAATAACTATATCTCTTATTTTGAATGAACAAAAAAAAAATGGCAAGTGGGGTATGATTGAAGTATAAAAAGAGTGAAATGCATGAAGTTGTATGCACTTGGAGAAGGAAAATAATCTGAAAGCATTGTTGTCCTTGCATATTGTGGCATAACACAGCGATGGTGATCTTGGAGCACGCCCTGTTCGGCACTTTCCCCCACGCAATTTCCATCATGCATAGAGCTGAACACACGGCCTTCTTCAAATGCTCTCCAACCCTCTTCTCCATAATGGTCCTCCAAATTCGCCCTTACGCCGTTTTTGTCTTGAAAATGACGCCTGAATTCTTCCCCCAATACGCCTGCGACCAACACCACTACGTTCAATTCAGCATCGACGATTTCTACATGACAATCGTGGAACAGCGAAGCAATCGCTTTTCTTCCCTCACCCTCTCTATTGCGGAGAACCAACGCCATTTTGCCATGGAATTTTCCCCTCCTAGTAATTCATTCATTCATTATATTCTTCCTTTCCATCAATCTTTGCTTTCTTGTTTCTTCTTGTTTCTTTACATGTCTTTCTTGCAGGCCTCGTACATCCGAGGACCAAACTGATACCCACGTCGCCTCCTGAACGGGATATCAACGAGGGTGCAATTGACTATGCATCCTTTGTGTCCTTTGATTTGTTTCACTTTCGACGCCTTGTGACGGGTTTAGAAAATAATGAACATGGTAATTTTATCATCATTTTCATATTTCTTGAAACCAAAATGTTTCAACTTCTCTAAAGCAATCATTATTTGTGATTTGTGATAGCTTATCTCACTATTACCAATTCACAAATCAAGTTGTGGGTGGAAGATTTGGAGGTGGTTCTTACAACTCAGGTATTTTCTTGTAACCATGTCATGTCCAACGTTTCTTTTAGTTAGGAGTGTATGATATTGTCCACTTTGAGTATAAGCTCTTGTAATTTTCCTTTTTGTTTCCCAAAAAGCCTCATACCAATGGAGATATCCTCCTCTCGATCAAAATATACCATAGAGCCTCTCCTTAGTCCTATAAAGCCCTCGAACAGCCTCGCCTTAAATGAGACTCGACCCCTTTCTCTAGAGCCCTTAAACAAAGTACACTCTTTATTCAACACTTTTTTACTACACTTTCAAGAGTCTCAACTTCTTTCATTGACATTAGAGTTTTTTATTAACATAATCATATGATATTATTGCGAATGTTTTGCAGAGAAATGAATGCATAATTGGAGGTTTTGCAGCGGGAGATGAGTTTGAATCCGCAATGTGTTTGTGTCCATGGGAATTCTTCTACAATTTCACGTCGGAAAGATTATGGTTGTTCAAGTCATATGATCCAAAGGGTATGACACTCATTGCTCCTATGGGATTGTACGTTCACATTTCATCATATTTCCCCGAAGATTTCTATATGCCAAATTTTTAATGTCAACTTACATTCTTTTTCTATGAATAATATGAAACGTGGATGAACAAAACTTTATGCTCGTGGATATCTTTTCATTTGATCAAACTTTTCAAATTTTAAAATATTTCATAAATTTTGAAATTTGTTCTTCACAAATTAAATCAATCTCTTAGAAAAATTATATATTAAATCTTCTAAAAACTAAATCCGGAGTAAATCAAGAAATAATTATGAATAACTTCAAAAGATATAGTTTTTTGTTCTTATTTCATTTAGATTCTCAAAAGATATTAACGTTAAGAGTGAATTTGATAAGATAAAAATGGGTACCTCAATTACTTGCAAAATCTGATGTTCATGCACGAAACATGTCTTCCAAAATTTTGTTTAAGCGTTTAGTTTGACCATCTATTTATTAGTAAAATATCGTATAAAATTCAAGTTATGTATTCAACATCCTTCGAAGATTCTATCTCATACTAATGACATGGGTATTTTGTTATCTATTAAATATGAATACTTTATTGCTTAAGAAGATAAAAATTAAATTACCAATGAACTAAAAAACTTTAAGTGAAGCAGCCGAAGAACTTCCAAATGCCCTTGTTGTTTGTCTTCTCCTTCTCATCGCTTAACGGGTAGCTTCTCAAATACCTTTGCCTCGAATGGTTAATTGTATCGTTACTCCTCTGTGTTTCAATCCCAGATGAAGAAGAAGAAGATGAAGATGCCATCTCTGTCATGTTCTTCTTTGTGCTTAGTGCTAGCAAAAATGTTGCATCTGCTTCTGCCCATTTCTGTTCCTTCGCAAGCTTTGCACTTTTCGACGCATTCGAATCCGTCATCGTGAAACGTTAATATCTTTGAAGATCAAATCTAAAAAGGGGAACAAAAACACTTTCGGAGATCGAGATTAGATTCAAAAATATTTTTCAACCACACCACTCAAAGACTCTAAAGTTAGGAATCACTTCACATATTGTCTACTTTGAGTTTCGTAGTTCCTTACTTACAAATTCGTGAATGTGGGACTATATTAAATTCACGACTTACAAAATTTTTGTTCAATACTTGATGATTCTATTAACACGATTAAACTAAGATAAGGATGTGACTTTGATACCGTCTGTCAAAAAAATAACAAAATTCTTTGCTTACCTTTTCTTTGTATAGCTTGGAGTTCTTGCGTCAGTAAGACTTTCCAGATTCTCTACTAATTTGGTTTGGGAAGCCTCCTTTTTATAAACCAAACAAGAAGATCAAATGCTTTTCCTAGTCGACCATGGATTTATTTCGTTAATAATAAAGTAATATCAGATAGATTCTTTATTGGATTCTATCTCATATTACGTGGGTTAGATATTATAATAATTTAATAATATTTGAAATTTTTAAAAACTTTTTGCTGAATCTATCTAAGATTTGTAAAGATTAAAGAGTAATTTGAAAACAATATACAATATTAAATAATTAACACTAATCTATTTATTAAACCGAATAAGACATCTCATTTATATATCCATTAAATAATAACCCATCATTTTTGTTGCAAAACAACAACCTTGACTTTACCCTTTTTGGGTTTGATAGAGAAAAGTTCATGTACGCTGTCGATTTGGTTCGGTTTAACCCTAGAAGGTGTCATTCATGCTTGGTTTTGTGACCGACCGACCAACGTTTAGTTCGTGAACCCTCCCTTTAGTCTTTTCAATGGTACTTGTCAGGTTAGTATGTGTGAAATCCCAATCGGTACGAAACATTTCTTGTAACGGTGTGAAAATCTCTCCTAAGATCTCATGTCGGTTGGAGAGGGGAACGAAACATTCTTGCTGATAACAGTGTGTAAACCTCTCCTAAGATCTTACTATCGGTTGGAGAGGGGAACGAAACATTGCTTATAAGAGCCTTATAAGAGGTTGGAGAGGGAAACAAAACATTGCTTATAACAGTGTGGAAACCTCTCCCAAGATCCCATATCCTAGTTTAACAGATTGAATAGGGGAACGAAAATTTTCTTATAACAGTGTGGAAACCTCTCCCAAGATGCCACATCAGTTGGAGAGAGCGAAACATTCTTTGTAACAGTGTGGAAATCTCTCTCAAGATCTCATATCGGTTGGAGTGGGGAACGAAACATTCCTTATAAGAGTGTGGAAGTCTCTCCTGAGATTTCACATCGGTTGGTTCCACCCTTTCCCAAGATGCCACATCAGTTGGAGAGAGCGAAACATTCTTTGTAACAGTGTGGAAATCTCTCTCAAGATCCCATATCGGTTGGAGTGGGAAACGAAACATTCCTTACAAGAGTATAATACGTAACGAAGTAATACAGACAATGATGATAACAAACACAAATAAATAATAACTACTAACAATGGGCTTGGGCTTGGACAGGTAGGGCTGGAGGAGGGAGAAAATGGGTGAGTGGGAAGGAGATAGGTGTGAAAGGATAATCCTATAAATTGGGCGAAGGAAAAGGTCAAAGAATAGTGTTAGGGGAGAAGGTTTGTTATTTAAGGTTGTTTTGTTTTAGGTTGGGGGTGGTGTTGGAGAATGGATGACAAGTCGGTTCCTTATAATCTCCGACTGCGGAAGGATCACAAGGCGTCGGCTGCAACGGAGGGTTCGAAAGGTCAAAAGCAAGCAGAAGAAGTGTTGTTATTATATGGATGTCAAAAATGTGGATGCTCTTTTGATGTTCAACCCTCTCTTCGTTCACACCATTGCAAAGTAATTATTGTTCTTTTCCTCTTTATATTTCTTTTATTCATTTACTTATTTTACGGAAACAATTCCTTTGTGCAGAACAATGATAAAAGCGAGAAAGAGGCAATGCAAAATGAGGTGGAGGAAGGGTTGGGGAAGGACAAGTCCCTCAGAAAACGAACCAGGAAGGGAATACCCACACGGGCTCCTTTCTTCTAGATTCTTTTTTTTTCTTTTCATAACATTGCAGTATACGTGTGTGTACTAATCATAATGAGAAAGTATCCCACATGAACATACACATCTATGACAGGAGCACATTTGTCCATATTTCCATCGAGCCCGGCTAGTATACAACCACGTTCTTATTAAACATATGCATGCATATATATGTTTAGATATTTGTATAAAAGGGCCGAAGCCCAAGTGAGTTGGGCTCTGAAAGTTGGTTGATCCAAGAAAAAAGGGCCGAAGCCCAGATGAAGTAGCAAACACAGGGGGCCCAATGAAGTTGATGATTTTAAGCTTTGATAAAATATATGTGGATTTAATTAATTAATTAATTAAATATAGGAAGGTTAGAATGGTAGCCCAAGTAGGCCCATACAAAAAGGCTTCTTCTCTAATCTGGGCCCACCCGCCACAACAACAACAACAACAACAACAAGGCTGCAAAACAAAAGAAAGCAATTCCCTCTCATCTCTGGTTGGTTGGTTTGTTTGTTTGTTTTGTTTTGTGAACAGGCTGTCATCCCTGTTCTCTCCTGAAAGCTAAATAATGTTTGGACCACAATTCCCATGTGGCTATCACCACCCCTTGCCCACTCTGCCACGTGGACCACCAAACACATAAAACATTATCCTTTTTCTTTTATGTCTCATATCCTTGCTTTTTAATTATTTCTATCTCCTCGTTTTCTTCTTGCTTTTCTTCCTCCTTTTATGTATCCCTCTCTATTCTCGACGTTTTCAATTCTCGTAGTTCTATGCCCATAACGTCTTCCACGACTCTCCTCGAGTTTCAACGCTCCATTTATAGAGACCTAGAGCTACCGCTAACCAAAAGCGTAAACGAGAGCATAAGAATGTTGGTCCCTAACAAATAGAGACAGGTGAGCCTTTGATTCCCATGTCCCAAGAAGAAACAATTAACAAGATCAGCTCTCAATTAGCCCTATATAATTAACCAACTCCTTCTTAACATGTCATATTAGTGGGGTTTTGGCATGTTCCATTAGGATATCTAAAGGAATGTGGTCCAAAAAGACACCAAATTTTGGACTTATTGTGGCTTCAAAGTGCCCTCTCTTGGTTCATTTCTGGTTTCAAAAAAAAAAAAAAAAAAAAGGGACAAGTGCATATGTATGGTTTGTGAGATCCAAGTTTCTCTTTTAATGCAATTCGTTCCTTTGCCTTTTGCTCGATTGTGGTCCATCCTAATACAAACATCATTCTAGGTTTCAAAGTTCGAAGACGTGTTTGATTGGTTGAAATTTTTCGATCAATGTGAAGCAAACTGTACCGATCCTAGATTTCTACTAATCTAAAGTCGTTACCGTCATTATAACCTATGTTTTTATGCGAACTTAAATCTTTAAAACTTCATCATAACGCATAGGGTATGATGACAGTAATGACTTTAGGTTGGTAGAAATTTAGGGTCGTTATAATTGGTATAAGAGACAAACACCAGGAGATGTGCCAAACGAGGAAGTTGAGCTCCAAAGGGTGTGGACAGGAAGCAGTGTGCCAGTAATGCGTTGGGCCTTAAAAGGGGTGTGAATTAGGGTTCCCACATTGATTGGAGAAGGGAACGAGAGAACTCTAGGCCACGAAGGGGATGGATTATGAGACCCCATATCGGTTTGGGAGGAGAACGAAACATATTTTGTAAGGTTGTGGAAACTTATCCCTAACAGAAAAAGACAATATCTTGTAGGGATGGACTTGAACGGTTGCATAAAAACTAGAATTTAGTGTTAGATAGGTTAATGATGAAAGGTTGAAGATTTTTGGTTGCTTTAAACATGGAGTAGTGTCGGTCATTGAAACAAAATGATTGGTAAAGCTTTAACATCTCATTAGGTAAAGAGAGAGTAATTGATTTCTTTGGATGAGTTCTTAAGCAATCATGAGGAGTTGAACTAAATTGTTTCTTTACTTATGATGTGTGTAAATTAGGTATCAAATTTCTCAAAATTCGATATTACTTTTCAAATGTTACCCATCAAAATTATTCGTTTTCCAAGCTTTGGATTCAATTGTTTAAGCCTCCAAATTAATCTTATACTTTCTAAAAAGTATTTTCAATATTAAGTTAAATTGTATTTTATTATAAAATAATGTTTGTTCATCAACAATTCCTCATTCATCCATTCATATAGGACTTAGGAGTGTTCATATGACTAGATAGTCGTTCAAAGAGAAAAATTTTAAATTGAAATAATGGTATATAAAGGGAATGAGAAGTAAAGAGAAGCTATCAAGTAGTTAGTGTTAACTTTGTGTACGAACCACGTGGCAAGCTTACCATGTGATAGTGAACCTTCAACAGACAGCCAACTACCAACTGTATTTGTGTCTTCAAAAATAAAAAGAATAAAAAATTAAAAAATTTTAAAAACTTTTTAGACTGTTTTATCGATCATAACATTAAAATTTCAATAAGAAAGAATTTGACATGGAGAGGGGTATTTAGTAATTTTACATGTTTAAATTAAAAAAAAAAAAAGTATTATTGCCATTTATATGTCATTTATCATATTATGATCCTAGATTTCTACTTCCCAAGAGTTATTACAGTCATCATAGTATAATCATTTCTATGCAACATAAATTTCATTTTAAAACATAGGACTTATATGTTCGAAAATATCTTTAAAACGACACAACAATACACTTAATGAAATAAATAAATATTCAAATTAAAAACATCTTAGTCTAACCGAAGTGTAAGAAAATAAATGCGACTATCCTATGCATGTACCATAGTCTCGAGTTGCGTTGTCGTCATTAGCCATACATGGTTATATCTTGCTTTACCTGAAATAGAAGTATCATGTGGTTGAGTATTTTTACCCAATTATTAGGGTTAGATGCAAACACACGAATGGAATCTATCATATCAGTTTATATTCTTTAGGCGGCTATCTTAAACGGGCTAATTGGATGTGTATTTACAGTTCTACACACAGCTCATATATGCGAGTATGGACTCACCAGCTGGTTCGCACACCTCTTTGACCTCTTTCTTGCTGTTGATGTCGGACACCCATTTAGGAATAGCGACCATCGCAGCATTATGATAAACATAATGATCACAACAACTCTACTCACATCTCTAAGATGTAACTCCCTGATTGCCTAAAAGTTCAAAGAGTATATTATTATATAATGAGAGAAACATAGTAAATAGAGTTAATCATAACATCTCTAAGATTCCCGTACACGAAGAGTCAAGCTTCATAGAATTGACAATGTGTGATGGTAAACGAAGAAGAACTTAGTTATAAGGGTTAAATAAAAAAGTATGTACCAAGATCAAGATAGGAGTAAACTAGAACCACGAATGATAATGTAGAGAAGTAAAATGTTATGACTCACTTACCGGCCAAGAGATGTTATGATGATAATCCAATGAAAGGTATGAGTAACAGCTAATGAGATAACACTACACTGTGACCGGTGGATGAGTGCTCATAGTTATTCTATGTGACATGACTGATAAGTTACGAGGAGAGGTGTGAAATGAGCTCCAAAATGGTTGTAAGAGGTTAGTAAGAGTTAACTATGATAACGGAAACTAAGGATATGAGCTACCTAAGAGCCTAATCAAAGGTGATTATAGAATGAAATTCATGTTATAAGTTTGTAGCGAGTTACTTATCAAGTATATTAAATTTTTAAACGAATAATGTTGTAATATTAAATTTTTAAACGAATTTTGAACTTGATTTAATAAAGTAATTAATCAAATTAAAGATGGGTAAATTTTGATATTCTAGAAGTTAATAATACAAATATTTTAGCCATTCTTTTTAATTAAAAATAATAAAGTAAATTATAAAAATTGCAATTTTTAGCGTGTGGTTGAAAGGAGGATAAAAAAAAGAAAATGATAATTTGATTTTTTTTCTTATAAAAAGGCGGTGGGGCCGTTCCAGTTGCCTTACACGTGCCGCATTTGGTAACACTGAAATGGGCAAAACAAAGAGGCAAATTTGGCGTTGACACTTCCTCGTACATCACTCACTTAATATGTATAAACATATTTATACACAAAACTGTCTTTCCTTTTCTCACCTTTTATTCTTTTTATTTATTTATTTATTTAGGGATTAGGGTTTAGAGAATATATATATATTATATTAATTCTAAAATAATCATTTTGACAACATGTATGTCGAATGTACTTTCTATATTCTCAAAACATATCACCTTCTTCCAATGACCTACGAGGTAAATGATATTGTCTTCTATTGTGTTTTGTCTTTGAATGATAGACTAGGTTTTTTAGTAACTGTATAACGTTTGTCTTGTCTCGGTCCTCACTTGGTATGTTGGACGCCATTTCTTATCATTGTCTTAGTATGGTTGCGTATATCTTGTCTCATACCCTAATTGCATGTAACGATCACAAACTTATTGTTTTCATAGATTGTGATATTTTCTCACTTAATCTCTGTATCATCTCGATGATGATCCAAACGTCAGATTGACTACTATTTGACTCGTTAGAAATAAACGTGTCTCTAAATGAATACGAAAATTGCGTACTACTACCCAATGACTATGGGTTATCCCACAAATGGACCTGCTTTGACTCACAACGTAAGTATGACAAACTACCCAATGGCTATGGGTTATCCCACTTGGGACCTACTTCGCCCTTCTCTTGGACCCGACTCAAGACTCACCAGATAAACCATGACACAACTAGCATAAACATATCCTTGCCTGAGTTAGGGGATGCACCCCAAGCGTGACCATTTTGGCCTCAACACAAGTATTCTTTGAGTCGAACAAATTAACTACAATATTTCATTGTCATGGTCACGTCCCTTACTAAAACAAAGTTCAGAAGCTTTTAACACATTTCCTTCCGCCAACTTTTTACTTAACCGCCTTCATCTGACGATTGTTGCTCTGACGCTCCTCTTGGTCTTGTGCATGTTCATTTTTTATATCTTTTACATCTAATCTAGTTCTCCTTCTTGAATGAATGTTGGTTTTTGACATTCCTTGAGAAATCACTCACCTTAAGCATGAGACGATGACTCAAAGAATACACGTGTGCTCACTTCTTGGAGCGCTTCTATGAGCTTGATTGCCTCTCTTGTGCTAACTCTACTTGAAGAACTTCCACATGCATCACACCTCTCTCTTGTTTACTCATTTTAGAGCAATTCCAACTTCTTGCTTCATTGATGGATAAGACTACTCCTAACTCAAGGAGTCTGACTTCAACTCCTAAAGCTATTTTGATTCTGACGCATTACTGTCCTGTCCAATTTAGCACTCGTGATGCACTTGTGAAGTCTTCAATTAACCTTCTAGTCTGTCTAGTTTACTGTTTTTCATACATATTCAATAGCGTCCATAACATATCCAAAATTGTCTTTTTTTTGAAGATCTTGAACGTCACGTTTCTAGATAGCAGCAATTGGATCAACCTTAGAGCCTACTGATCCTTGAGCTTCACTATGTTTCTAAACGACATCAACTAGATCAACTTTGAAGACTATTGATCCTTGAGTTCCACTAAATTTTTGGAAAGTGTCGACTAGATTAATCCTAGAGACAATCGATCCTTAAGCTTCCAGAACGTTTCCTTGCACGAGGATCCATCTTTTGGGAGGGCATTGATCATGCGGGTAACAAGTAGGAGCTGACATGTACCAAGGGTAGCCCCACCGAACCTTAGGTTACTTCATGACCTATGGGATGGGTGCACTTGCTATCCTCACATAGATAACGAGTAGACTAGCACTTACCATTTTGTCTCCCACCTGGTATATAGTTATTTGGGGTAATGCCTCATCTTTGGATAGCGGTTTGTGCTATATTGGCTAAGCTAGCCACCCAAAACCGTGCACAACAAGAATAATAAACCTAGAACCTAGAGTAAAATTCGTGGTCTCCTACTAGGTCAATGATGCGATGAGACTATAAGTAGTTTGCTTACTAGTTATATTTATATATTCACCATTTCCCCCCCTTTTTTTTTCTAGGTGTTCGCAAGGGGCCTGTCAAGATAAGAAATGTTTGAGAGCTACACAGTCACAGAGGGAGTGTTCTGGATTGTTAGTCCATTTTTGTATTTGAGTCTTTTCTTTTTCATTTTGTAATTGTATCTCAAACCCTTTTCCTAGTCGGTAATAAATTTGACCAACACGGTCTTATAATTGAATTTTATTTTATATTTAATGTTTGTGTTGTTGGTTGTCTTTATTTTCATTTAAATTTTATTGGATTTTCATATTTTATTATTATTATTATTATTATTATTTTGCTTTAGTATTTTTATTCACGGTACTAGATTCAAAGCCTAAAAAATTGAGTCGGGTATCATTCCAATTAAAATTGCACGCGCGAAACTGTTCTTTTTTTTATTATTATTTTTTTGTTGGATACAATTATTTTTTATATTCTACATCTATCTTATCTTATTGGTTACTTTTATTTTTATTTATTTTTTATTGTTTGTAAGAAGTTCCATAATTAAGTAAATTGAAAAAATTGATAAACTTTATTGCATGAGATATTGCGAAATTAGTAGTAAATAGTGTTATTGAAGTACAATATTATGCTTATTGTAAGGCTAAAATCAAAACTTATTTTTAATCATGGACTATTATTATTATTATTATTATTTTATTTTATTTATTATTATTATTATTTTGTGAAATGTGGTTAAAGATCCTTATATTCTCATTAAAAAGGTTAATGATAATGATGTGTCTAAATATGATGACCACAATGATGTGAAAAAGTGTGTTTTTAATGGTAAGAGCTGTTGTTTATCTCGATAATCCCCCTGACTGATTCAAGTATCGAGTAGCTAGGTCTGTGATGACTTTATTATTTTGACAATTATTAATAATTGGGAATATTTTTTATGCAATATACTCTTGTTATAAATATAATACGCAACAATATGTATCATAGAAAAATATCATGTTCAAGAAATATTTTATAGAATCTATAATGTATGGATAAAATTGGGTGATTCATTCTGATACCACTTTTAGGGTCTGGTGTGTACTTTCGCAGCATGGATACGTGAAACACGTTATGCCTATACTACTTTGTATACTCTGCTTAATTTTCTATATCACTGCGTTGGTGACCTGAACCAACTTTGGTCCTAGTAATTGCTATGTGAAATCCATGACACAGACTTGCAATATATTGCTTGGGATCTCATTCAATCTCTTAGTATGCCCATTAGTCAGTGGGTAGAAGGCCGTGCTAAATCTTAGCTACGTTTCCAGCAACTCCAGAAGACTATTCCCAAAACTATAAGGTGAACCTGGTGTCTCATATTGACAATAGAGACTGGCACCTTGTGCAGGTGTACTATCTCTCTGACCTATAAATAAGTCCACCGATCCACTCGATATGTGGTCTTGCTTTGAATGAAGTGAGCTATTTTAGTTATTCGGTTCACAACTATCCAGATTATGTGAAAACTCTGCTTGGTCTTGGACAAACTCGAGATAAAACCCATACACACTATTTTCCATTTAAGAGTTGTAGCAATCCTATTGGGCGTTGTCTTAGGTCCTTCACTTGTTGGCAGTTCAAGCATTGACTTATGAAATCTGCTTAGTTCTTTTTCATTCCTGGCCACCAATAACATCCTTTCAGATTCTGACATATCTTCGACTTCTTGGTTGGAACGGAACGTATAAGATGTATCATGAGCTTCAGTCGTAATCTCTTTTAGGATTTTATCATCCCAGGAAACACTCAGGCATTTTTGCCATAGCAGGCCTCTGTCTAAGAAGATCGAAAACCTTGCTGGTGTCTCTGTTTCTATCTAATTTCATACTTTGCTGGTGGTGCTAGTCAGACTTCTAGATGTCAATAACTCGTTTTCGTAGGGTGGGTTGCACGTCATCTATGTTATCTGAGCGATACCACTTTTGACTACAACCTCGATTCTAGCCCTCTTCATCTCATCTTGTAACTTCTCTTGCTTGGTGATCATTGTAGAAGTATGAGCGGTCTTTCTGCTCAAAGCATCAACTATAACGTTGTCTTTGCCTTGATGATACAGAATCTCAATGTCATATTCTTTTACCAATTCTAACCATTCTCATTGTCTCATATTTGGTTCCTTCTGGGTGATTAGGTACGTGAGGCTCTTATGGTCAGTGTATAATTGTATTTTTTTCTCCATGCAAGTAATGTCGCCACATCTTCAGGGAAAACACTACCGTTGCTAATTCAAGGTCATGAGTAGGGTTATTTCATTGGTGATTCTTTAGTTTCCTTGAAGCCTAAGCTATTACCTAACCCTTTTGCATAAGCACGCACCCTAAAGCCTTACCTGAGGCATCTCTCTACGCTACAATGTTGTCTGGCCCATTTGGTACTATGAGAACTGATGCAATCACCCACCTTTCCTTAAGTTTTTGGAAACTGTTTGTATGTTGGTGTCCAAACAAAGAGCTTGCCCTTCTTGGTTCCCTATGTAAGCGCTGCAGAGATATTGGAAAAATCCTGTATGAACCTTCTATAATACCCCCAGAAATTTTGAAACTCAGTGACTGTGGTCGGTCTTGGCCACCTCATAACTGCATCAATCTTAGCGGGGTCCACTGTGATCCCTCTGCTTGACACCACATGACCTAAAATGTCACCTCAAATAGCCAAAACTCGCATTTGGAGAACTTATCGTACGATTGATATGTTCATAACACCATCAAAACTCCCTTCGGGTGTTCCCTGTAAGCTAACTCCATCTTGGTGTATACTGATATATCATCCTAGATGACTATAAAAATGATATTGAGAAAGTCTAATGAACATTCGATTTGTCTAAAGCTAAGCCTCCACAGGGCATTGATCAAGCTGATGGACTTTACAATAAACTCTTCTTCCATATGATAGCTTCTAAAAGCAGTCCTCGACATGTCCTTCTCTTTGATCCTAATGGGAGATATCCTAACCTTGTCGAGACCCTTATGGTCCTTACATCTTCTCCAAAAATAGCCTCGTAGTTTCATCTTATATGGTCAACACAGGCCCTTCGAGAAAGACGCTCAGACACATAGCCTGCTTGACTACTAATACTCATTTGGGCTAAGTACAAGCTCTTTTAAAATTAAAGGATCCTTGCATAAGTCCTCAGCATTATGAATATTATAGTCACTCAGCGTTATGACTATTCTAGTCACGTCTCCTCTTGTAGTGATATCTCATCACTAGCTGTTTTGAGCACGTAAACCTCTCATGTTCTTATACATAATCCTAGGGAACTCTTCGAAAACTCTTGTTTGGTGGCTAGCCTTCCTCAAAATCTGAGGATGCTTCCTCTACAGGTAGATATAATATCCTATGTCAAGGGTTTTTTCTAAGACATATCATGCCTTCTGCTGGCGTTACCTATTTACAAGCCACCATCTCACTACTCGTCAAGTAGTTTCTAGAATCATGTCGTCTAGAAGCTTGAACTCTATTTGAGCATGCTTCACAAGTATAGAGTCTCATTTATGTGTTAAACTGGAGTTCTACTCTGTGTAATCCAAATAACCTATATGAGGGTGAAGGTGTGCCATAGCTTGACCATCTTGTCCTGCTATTCTCGACCCAAAGGTTCACTGGACTACCTTGACAGTTCCACGTTCTTCACTTTGTGAGCATGCTTGTACTAACCTAAGGATAGTTTAGAACGGGGTATATATGATCTTGATAACCACATATTGCTACTGGACTTGGTTCTCTCCACTAAAGTCCAAAACTACTTGTCATCTATTGGGTGATTCTTCAATAGGAATACCCTACACCTCAAAAATCATTAGTAGCGTAAAGCGCACATCACGCTTTTGGAAATTCATAATCTTGAACTTTAGCTCATGAAGACTCCATCCAAACTTTGAAGCTATGACCTCTATGGCTTCAATATCAAGATTGGTGAATCTTATTTCTTGAATTTTCAACTTAACCAAAACTTACTTGAAGTAATGGTTTGCTTGAGAGGTGCTTAATTCCTATAGTGGTTGCCTTTTCCTTAATGAATAGTATTGTCTGGTTCTACTATGTGATCTACACCAAGGCGTTTTCTATATTGTCTAGGCCTACTACGGGGTCTCCACTGAGGCATGCTTGACATCTAGAATTATTCTCACGGGTGACTGAGTCATAGGTGTATAATCTTGTACTGGGCCTTAAGAAGTCTCATGTCCATCTCTAAAGGTTGGACGTCACTCACTTTGCGACGTTACCTCTCTATCTTTCTAAGGCAAGTAAGCTATCACATGACCCCAAGCAGCCTCATCACCATATAAAAATACAATGAATCGAATCCAACATCAATATATAGAGTAAACGTTTACCATTTAATGTCTTAAGGCGTAATCATGGCTACAACCCAAAACAAACATCAACTATGGGCCTTACAACATATCATAGACTACTAAACAAAGTTAGATTGCATAACTGGCCTCGACGAGGCGTGTCGTCAAGTTGAGTCACAAAGGTGTACAACTCTTTATCCTAGAAAAAAAGTCTATAGAATCTAAGACCCAACTGCTCTGATACCAATATGCTACGACCTAATTTTTTAGGCTTCAAAACTAAGACCGTACTAAAAAGACGAAAGCTAAAATAAATAAAAAGAAAAGTAGAATTAAAAAAATCTAATAAAATTAAAATAAAAGGAAAAGAGGTATGTTGTTTCAAGTACTAAAAGTAAATACAAAGATAAAAGAAAGTTCGAGGGACTCCAAAATCTAAAAAATTGATTGGCACTCTAGAACGAATCCATCTGTGACCGCATAACTCTCCAACGCTCTTTCACCTCCACCAACGGTCTGCGAACACTTAAAAAAGAAAAGAAAACAGGAAAATTATAAAATTTATACTCAGGAAGCCACTTACTTGTAGACTTTCATCGTGTTCTAGGCTTAACAAATTCTCACGGGCTTCTTATTTGCTCTGGAATGTCTGGTTCTTGTCTTAACCCCTTGGGGCTATTCTAGCTCTCCGCCCTTTCATTTAATTACTATGAGTTCCTAATACCTCATGCATGGCTCTATGAGACAGTATTGTATCATACCTAGGAGGTGAGCTGAAACTTCCCAAGTTCATAGAGTTACCCTCATTAAGGGGCGTGACCCCTCCCTTATCTAATGCACCTAATAGGTTGTACAACGTGGTTCTCTCGTTTTCCATGCGAAACAGCTTGAGTAGTGGGTTTCGATCAGAATCCCCAGGTCCCCCATGAAGCTATTGACACCGTTCACATAACTTGCAACACAAGGGCAACTCAGTGGTTCTTAAGCTATGGTGGCTTGTTAGGCTCCAAGAGGAAAGATTAAGTATAAATTTAGTGACTAGTCACCATAACCACATATCCCTAGTCTTAACATAATACTTAATCGGGAAAATTAACTAAGTGTGCACACAACCATTAACTAGCATAATCATACATAATTCATGCAAAATAAACATAGACGCTCAACAGGACGATAATATCCATCAAGTTTCCGAAGTGAAAAATTCACAAATTCCTGTCCTCCTTTCAGCATGAATTAAACATATACATATATAGCAGAAGTTTAAAGCATAATTTCAATACTTAGAAAATTCTCACAATGCTTCACATATTACATCCATACTCTTGATAATCATATTACCTAAATTCATTCATGGAAAAGCTACCATATGAGGTAAGTATACTAGAATGCATGCATTCTAAGCGAATCATACAAGTATTTCTTCATAATTACCGTGTGGTTACTTACATGGTGGACGCGTGCAATTTCGCTTAGCGTTTCTACAATAATAGGGTGTCCAAATATATAAATTTTCCAGAATTAGGCCCTAATTCACATAAAAATATGCTTATAATTAAAATCGGGACGAAAATCAAGCAAACAGAAGTCAAACAGATCGAAAATTGATCATCACGCACCATCCACGCACTAGAGTGACTTTCAACACGCATTGCTACGTGCGAGTACATACGCGCCTTAGCAGATGATGAGTGCCTGGGTTCAAACCAGGAGGCGCACACACTCAAATTGGGACGAAAATCAAGCAAACAGAGGTCTCGCGTTCTATTGTTGCCACATGGCATGCTCGAGTTGGTCAGCCGATGACGAGTGCGTGGGTTCAAATCAGGAGGCGCACACTTGGAACTCAAATTTTCTTGCGTTGATGCATGGCACACGTGGATCGAGTCAGAGCGTCTTTTAGGTCGGATTGGGTCTGACGTGTGTGCAAGTCGGACCAAGTGCAGAAGCCACCGCTTGTCAGCCTCATAGGTTGGTATCGCCAAGATAAAGTACGAACCCAATTGTACTCTTCCAATCTTCATGTCTTCTAGCCCAATCACTATCGCTAAAACCAACTAACTCAAGTTTCAATTTGATGTGTCATACAATCCATGATCTAGTGTTCCCTTTATGTAATCGAGTATGTTCTTTGTTGCCTTCAAATGTGAGGTTTTCGGTGTCTCCATAAACCTACTTGTAAGTCCTACTCCATATAAAATGTTAGGGGAGTGTAAGTCATGTACCTCAAATAACTCATTAGACTTTTGAAATTATCTAGTTTACCAACTTCCCTTCACCTTTCTTTGTTAATCTAAGATCACAGTTAATTGTGTCTATTGGCAGGTAAACCAGAATTATCTCAAATATTTCTTTATCTTTTTGAATCTAAATCCCTCGAAAGTACTTCACCATTCATCATCATCTTGGACTTCTTCTCCATTGAGCGCTTGAATTCTTGGACATTAAGTTGTTGTTTCCCGTAAACATCAGGTCATTGATAGACAAAAAAAAATCATTATTTTCGGCCCGTTCGACTATTGTTTGCCTAATTTTTCAACCCGATTCCAATTCTAACCCAATTTTTATGTGATTTAGGACCTAGTTGGGCATGTATGCTAGAATATTTTTCTTAGATGTAGTTTTCTTTGAAAGTATTTGGATGAGTTCATTAATATGAGAATGGATGTAATATGCGAAACTTTGAACTGTCTGAGTGTGCGAATATGCTTTAAGCTTCCGCTATATATATGTATATATTAATTCATGCTGAGAGGAGGATGAGAATTTATGAACTCTATGCTCTGGGAGCTTGATGGATGTTATGGCCCTGTTGAGCATGTTTGTTTATTTTTTGCATAAATTATGTATGAAGATGTTAGATATAGTTGCATGCACACTCAATCAGCTTTCATGAACTAGTGTATCGATAAGTCTAAGGTCTTGTGGTTAGAGTGACAAGTCACTAAGTAAAGACCTAACCCATACCCTAGGAGCCTAACAAATCACCAGGACATACGAACCACCTCTAGACTACCCTTAGGCTACATGTGTGTGATTGGTGTCAAAGCTTTGTGGGGGACTGGGGTAGTTCCTGATCAGGACTCGACTACTCCTAGCCGTTTTAGCATGAGAAACGTGAAACCCATGTCGTATAGACTATTTAACTGGATGGGTTAAGGGGGCTAGCCCTACTCGATCAGGGGGGCAACTATGGACCTAGGGTGTTGCAGCTCACTTCATAGATAAGATATCAGGTAGCCTTAGAGCCATGCCGAGGTAGCTACTCGTAGGGCACTAGTCAAACATAGGTTGGCATAAGGGAACTCTTAAGGTTTAAATGGAAGGACAAAGAACCAATGAAGCCCCAAGGGGAAAGTTCCAACGGGCAAGCCCCAAGGTACTAAGAGAAGTCCGTTAGGACCTATTAAGTCTAGGATGTGATAAGAGCCTACAAGTAGGTGGCTTATTGAGTATAAATTTTATATTCATCCTTGCTATATCTTCCTTTTTCAGATGCATGAGGCGTCAGGTCAAGAGAGGGCACGCTGAGGGATGTTGATTGTCACAGAGGAAAACATGTCCTGGAGCGTCAGTTCGGTCTTACCTTTTTGTACACTTTGTCCTTCATGTTTTCTTCCATTGTCAAAATCTAGTCACAATGAGTTCTTTTTATTAAAATACTCTTATGATGAAATACATGATTTTCTTTGAAATGATGTTTTCTTTTGAATTTCATGCATACATACTACACGTCATTGCCATTTAGAGTCACGACTCGTTAAATATTGGGTCGTGACAAATTTGGTATCAAAGCACTAGGACATAGGTCCTATAGACACCTAGGCTAGAGAGTCGTATCCTCTGTGACCACGCCCATCAATCTCGTGCCGCTCGCGACCAGATAATTTCTGGGATTTGAATTGCGAAGTCAAAAGTTAATTTGTTGTTTAAAAGAATATACCATAACTTTTTTTTGTTTTATAATTTCACATTTATTGGAGGATGTGCTTTGAATGAATTATAACCGCTATTTTTTTGTTGTGGTAGCTAATGGCACCAAAGAGACGTGAACCCTATCTCAGGCCTGGACCCAAAAGGGGAAGAAGAAGAGTTGATCAGGACACTGCTATTCCATCACCTGAGGTGGAACAAGAGGCACCAAGAACTGGAAGGTTGGTGAGATGCCCCAAGTGAACCACAAGAGGAGGTTGGTGAGATGCCCCAAGTGAATGAGAATACTATGCCACAAGAACCAACAACTAGAAGGGTTGAAGAAAAGCAGTGACCCAAGACTTACCTAACACAGACTCTACTGCTCCTCTACTCGAGGCGGACCCACTGGCGCCAGCCACTAATATATAGGTCCCACCTAATCAGCAAACAACTAATCTCCCTCTATATGTACTACAAGCATTTATGCTCACCTTTATGGAAAATCAGAACCAGATGACCCAAATGATGTAGGCATTTGTGGCTAACTAGACAACAATGCAAGGGATCAGAGACTTAGGGACTTAGACTCTAGAGTCCCGTTATCTGAAAGATATGCAGAGGCATAACCCGCCTTCCTTTGAGAGCGGTAAAATAGATCCCATCGACGTGGAGACCTGGCTTGAGGCTATTGAAATTACCTAACTTTACATGAACTATCCGCTGGAATATTAAACCCATTACAAAACTTACATGTTGAAAGGAGAGGTGCATTTTTAATGGAAGGGCGCTCAAAGAACTATTACACCACATGGAGAGTCCATCACATGGTGCCAGTCAAAGAAGCCTACATCTACAAATACTATCGTGTCACTGCTAGAATGAAATTGCAGGCAGGGTTCCTTAAGTTTAAACAGGGTGACAAATCAATGGAGCAGTATGATTTGGAATTCAACAGGCTGGCATGGTTCTCTCTAGCTTATGTCAGCACTAAAGAGTTGAATGTCGAACTTTTTATCGCTGGTCTAAGGGAGGACCTTAAGGGGCACGTGGTAGCCCAGACATCCTCAGATTATGCAGAAGCCCTCAGAGTGGTGATCCACATTGATATGCCTCGTATTGACAAATTATAGTCAGAATCAGCTCCAACATCCTACACCGCAATTCAAGGAAAAAAGATAAACCAAAACCATCCCCAAACTGGCAGACTGCCCTACGGTGACATTGCTAATCAAGGAAGAGCCCCAGGCCAGAACAAGAATTATTGTCCTAAATGTTAGCACCCTCACCAGGGGAAGTGTCGAGTAGGAATTGATGCATGCTATAGTTGTGGTCGAATAGGGCACTTTGCAATAAACTGTCCTCAAATGAAAGATCAAACACTAACCAACCTGCAACATAGAATCAAAGGGGCTGGGTTGCCCAACAGTAGTAAAGACTAGCTATATCACAGGCAGCAACAACCAGGCAAGCCGACGCACCTGATGTAGTTGTTACAAGTACACTACCCGTATTTGGTCATTTTGTTTTAGTTTCATTTGATTCGGGTTCTACACAGTCGTTTGTGTTTGAGGAATTCATTGAGTTAGCACACCTAGAAATAGAACCCTTAGAGACTACCCTATCAGTGTCCACCCCTACTCATGAGCTGTTGATGGCTACTTATAAAGTTAATGGAGGTAGTGTAATAGTGTCAGAACGTGTCATAGAAGCCTAATAATAGTTATGGAAGTTTTCCATAGGATTTCTAGGTTTGCCCCAAGTTATGGAAGTTTACTATGGGATTGATCTAGAACTAGAGACTGTGCCGAACTCTAAGGCACCCTACATAATGGCACTTGCAGAACTCAGGGAATTGAAGGAACAGTTACTTGATTTGTTTGATAAGGATTCCATTCGACCCATAGTATTGCCCTAAAAGTCCCTACATCTGTGTATAGACTGTAGAGAGCTGAATAAGGTCACCATAAAGAATAAGTAGCACCTCCTGATAATTGACGTATTGTTTGATCAACTACAGGGAGCAACAATTTTCTCCAACATTGACTTGAGGTCAAGGTATCATCAGTTGAGGATAAGAGATGAGGATATACCCAAGATGGCCGTCAAAAGTCGTTATGGACATTACGAGTTTCTTGTCATGTCCTTTGGACTTACTAATGGGTCAACAGTCTTCATGGAGCTAATAAATAGGATGTTTCAGGAAATCGTAGACACTTTTGTTATAGTGTCTATTGATAACATTCTAGTGTACTCTAAGTTAGAGACAGAGCACGAAAAGAACTTAAGAAAAGTTCTGACATTATTGAGAGCTTAGCGACTGTACGCCAAGTTTTCCAAGTGCGATTTTCAGCTGTTTGAGGTAGCGTTCTTAGGTCATGTAGTGTCAAGCAGAGGGATCACAGTGGGCCCAGCTAAGATAGGGTAGTGATGAGGTGGCCAAGGTCGACAACAGCCACTAAAGTGCGGAGTTTTCTAGAACTAGCTGAATATTACAAAAAGTTTATCCAGGATTTCTTTAAAATATCTTCGATGTTAACACTGTTAACCAAGAAGGGAATGCCCTTTGTTTGGGCAACAACTTGTGAACAAAGTTTCCAGGAACTCAAGGAGACGGTGGTGACAACACTAGTTCCCATAGTTCCGATGAGTCAGAGAATCTATTGGTGTACAACGACTCATTAGGAAAAGGTCTAGGGTACGTGATCTCATGCAGAAAGGTAAGGTGATAGCATATGCTTCTAGACAACTGAAGGAATATGAATAAAACTGCCCAACTCATGACCTCAAGTTAGCAGCAGTGGTGTTCGCATTGAAAATATGGCGACACTATCTGTATAGGGAAAAAGTCCAAGTATTCACTAACCATAAGAGTCTCAAGTACCTATTTATCTCAAAGAAGCTCAATGTGAGACAAAAGAGATGATTGGAACCAGTAAAGGATTGTGAAATCGAGATCCTATACCATCTAGACAAAGCCAATATTGTAGTTGGCGCATTAAGCAGAAAGACTATTCATACTTTCACGATGATCACCAAGCAGGAAAGATTATAGGATGAGATGAAGAGGGATGATATCAATGTTACAATTATAGGTGGTACTACTCAGATAACACAGATGACCATGCAATCCACCCTATGAAAATGAGTTATTGACGCACAAAAGTCTAATGAACACCTCAATAAAGTGTGGAGTCAGACAATGACAGAGAGACCAACGAGGTATTTTATCTCCTCAGATAGGGGCCTACTCTGGCAAAACCACTTGTGTGTTCCCCGAGATGAGAAAGTTCTGAAAGATATCATGACTGAAGTCCATGATACTTCTTACACGTTCCACCCTAAAAGTACAAAGATGTATCAGAATCTGAAAGGATATTGTAGATGGCCAGGGATGAAGGACATAACAAATTTTGTAAGTCGATGCTTGACCTGCAGCAGGTGAAAGCCCCGAGACAGGTACCAGCAGGATTGCTACAACCCTTGAATATCCCTCCGTGGAAATGGAAAGCATTTTGTAGACAGACTTACCAAGAAGGCCCACTTCATCCTAGGAAAATCCACGTATCGAATGGATTAGTGAGCTCAATTGTATATCAGAGAGATAGTACGCCTACATGGGGTGCTGGTGTCAAAAAGCATTGAAAATAAACTAAGGTTTAGTACAACTTTTCATCCTAACACAACGGACGGATCGAAAGACTGAATTAAATCTTAGAAAATATGTTGCGAGCCTGTGTCATGGATTTCGGTGGGTGTTGGGATGAACATCTACCTCTGATGGAATTTGCCTACAATAACAGTTATCAAGCGACTATCCAGATGGCCCCCTTTGAGGCACTGTATGGGCGTAGGTGTCGAACACCAGTATTTTGGGAAGAAGTAGGCACGCGCAACTACTAGGACCAGAGTAGGTTTAGGTCACCAATGCAACGGTGCAGAAAATTAAGCAAAGAATTCACACTGCACAGAGCGAAGAAAGCCCCTATGAGGGGGTGATGAGGTTTGGAAAGAAGAAAAGTTAAGCCCAAGGTTTACAGGCCCTTTCAAGATTTAGAGAAAGTTGGGATCGTGACTTATAGAATTGCTCTACCACCAAATCTCGTCGTCGTACACAATGTGTTCCATGTTAGATAAATCCCAATTTTTTTCAGCTTAAAAGTCATTCCGAATTTTTAGTTAACTTTTAATGCGAATCACAGGGCTCGCCAACAGCATCACCACTCTCAGTGGGAGCATCAGCGAGATAAAAATCATGAAGAAGATGCTGCAGGTCACTCCCGATCACCTCGAGCAAGTCGCAATTTCGATCAAGACATTACTTGACCTGAATAACCTAACGGTGGAAGAGGAGACTTGAAGACTACGAGTCGACATGATGGCGGCACGAGTCGCAATTTTGATCAAGACATTACTTGATGTGAACGACCTAATGGTGGAAGAGGTGACCAGAAGACTGCAACAAGCGGTGGAAATCACGCGTGGGAAAAAGGAGATCAAAAGGAGTCAACATGATGGCGGCGTGGGCCAATCCAAATTTTAAACTGCGGGAAGAAGAACCACCTTGCTGGAGCAAGCTTAGGAACAAGGAGAAGACCCGTGTGACCCACACGCCATCGAGTCGGAGGAAGGAGAAACGATCAAGTATTTGGAGGATCCGTTGACGTCCGCTTCAAGGACGACGAATCTATCGATGATTTTTCACTGTGGATAACGGGGCTCGCCAACAGCATCACCACTCTTAGAGGGAGCATCAACGAGATAAAAATCATGAAGAAGAAGCTGCAGGTCACTCCCAATCACCTCGAGCAAGTCGGGATTTTGATCATGACATTACATGACATGAACGACCTAATAGTGGAAGAGGAGACCGGAAGACTACGCAACATTGAGTAGAGGAACAAGAATATTGCTTCAGCTGACAACAAGCAGGGTCGTTTTCTCCTCACTAAGGAGGAATGACTTGCACGCTTGAAGCTCCGCGACAACTTCGACGAGAGCAACGGGACCATTAGCAGCCATCCAAAGTAAAGGCGGCAAGAAGCAAAGGAAATCTCATGGAAGCACGCGTGGGAAAGAAGAGGATCAAAAGAAGGAGTTGACTGGATCGAGCCAATCCAATGCTCAAACTGTGGGAAGAATCGCCACCTGAGCAAGAATTGCTAGAGCAAGCTCAAGAACAAGGAGAAGACCCATGTGGCCCGATACGAGGAGGAAGACCCGTTTTTTTCAAGGTGAGCGCATCGGTCTTATCCGATGTCCCTAATTTTGATTCAAAATCCAGGAGGTAATCGATGACGGTGTAACTGCTCTGTTGGGCATCGAACCTGAGGAAGAGCTCCAGCTGGGCGTGACAAAGGCACTAGCTGGGGAGCCAATTCAGCTAAAGAAGGAGCGAGTGTTCACTCAATCGGTGACATAACCGAGCAGCAAGAGCACCAGTGATGGGTCCTCAACATAAAAGAAACAAACCATATGACCGGGGCCAGGTCTGCATTCTCCGAGCTCGACTCAAGGATTCGCAGGACGGTGAAGTTCGGCAACGGCAAGGGAGGTGAACACCGCAAGCTGACCGACATCTACTTCATCCTAACACTCATGGCTAACCTTGTGAGCCTGGGTCAACTCGATGAGGACAGATGTTTCATCTTCATCGAGCGTAGGCTACTCAAGATCTGCGATGATCAATGACGGTTGCTCAGGCAAGTTCGATGCACGGAACACCCCTTTACATCATGGAGTTGGAGATAGAGAAATCAATTAGCCTCTCGGCCAAGACCGAAGAAGTAACTTGCAGGTGGCGCACAAGGTACGGGCACCTAAGCTTTCCTGCTCTACAAAAACTACACAATTAGCTTGCAATTAAAGGCGTGAACAGGCTGTGCAACGGGTGTCTCATCTACAAGTAGAGGCACTCCCCCTTTCTATCTAAGGCATCCTACCGCGTCGGTTAGCCATTGGAACTCGTGCATAGTGATTTTTGCGGGCCCATCAAGCCAACAACCCTAGGCAGCAAGACCCTTTTCCTCTTGCTGGTTGATGCAAGAGTCGTTTCATGTGGCTGGTTCTGCTACAAGCGAAGAGTGAGTTGGTAGAGGCGATTAAAGCGCATTCAAGCGCAAACGAAGGCCGAATGCGGGAAGAAGATACGAGTGTTATGCACGGACCGAGGCAGAGAATTCCCCTCAACGAGTTTCAATAAGTACTACGACGAGTTCAAAATTTGACTATCGTCGGGACGGCAAGATCACTGCTAATGATGGCAGGGATGCTCGGGAGGTTCTGGGGGGAGGTAGTCTGAACGCCGTCTACCTCCTCAACCAGTCACCGCATACATGAAGGTCACGCGTCCCCACCTCGCCAAGCTCGATCCCAAGGGCTTGAAGGTTGTCTTCATTGGCTACAAACTCGAGAGCAAGGCGTAAAGCTCTATGATCCTGCGAGGGGCGAGCTCACGTGTAGCGCGACCTCGTCTTCGACGAGAACACCTTCTAGAGGTGGAACGACGTGATCGAAGCGAATCAAAACCCAAATCAGTTCATGGTGGAGTACCTCATCACCGAACTTGGAGAAGAAGGAGTACAGCATCATGCATTATCACCGCAGCTAGCAGCTGCACCGGGCACACCTACACAAACACCGACCGCAACTCCTACTAAGTTCCCTAAACTAGTGGAGTTCGCAACACCACGTACTACAGACTCGACGCTGGATGCTGATCACGATGATGATCTAGTGGCTAGGTTAGAGGATTGAAGACCTATTAGGAGGAGGTGAACCACCAGGACTGGCAGCGCGCAAGCTCAAACTACATGCCATCATTGCGGATGAACCAAACTCCTTCGCCGAAGCATAAAGGAACCCGTGCTGGCTGAAGACAATGCAAAAAAAAATGGCGCCCATCATTGAGAACAAGACGTGGAGTCTAGAGGACATGCCATCAGGACACCGAGCCATAGGGCTCAAATGAGTGTTCAAACTAAAGCGTAACAAAGAGAGAGAAGTGGTGAAGCACAAGGCCCATCTGGTGGCGTAGTGCTACGTCCAGATGCAAGAAGTGGACTTCAAAGAGATATTCACACCGGTGGCAAGGTTGGAATCTATTTGCCTGTTGCAGCGATTATGACACATTACTCTTGAGAGGTTCACCACATGGACATGAAGCCCGCTTTTCTCAATGGAGAACTGAAGGAGACTGTGTACGTCCGACAACCACTTGGCTTCCTGGACAATGAAAACTCCGACAAGGTACTACGCCTGCACAAGACACTCTATGGGCTTCGACAAACACCACGAGCCTAGATCGTGAAGCTCGATAGTACCCTACTGTCACTAAAGTTCAAGCATTGTGCCTCTAAGCATGGCATGTACACGCACAGCTATAATCATGGGAGTGTACGTAGATGACCTCATAATCATTGGAGGCGACATAGAAGTCCTTGAAAGATTCAAAAGGGAGATGTCAAAGAACTTCAAGATGAGCGATCTCAGTGTGCTCAGCTACTACCTCGGCATCAAAGTGCAATAAAGTACTGCCGACATCGCCATATGTCAAAATGCATACGTGAAGAAGCTGTTGGACACAACTAGGCTAGAAGACAATAACCCTATAAGGACGTTAATGGAGGCCCGACTCCAGCTAAGGAAGGTCAACACTACGACGACAGTCAATGCCACCAATTACCGCTGCATTGTCAAGAGCCTGCACTATCTAGTAAACACACACCCTGACCTTGCTTATTTCACTAGATACATGAGTAGGTTTATGGAAGCACCTAGGGAGGAGAATCTTGTGGCTGTCAAGCGCATCCTGCGCAATGTGGCTGGAACCAGAGGTTGGAGTGTGAGATACTATACAGCGAGAGGAAAAGAGAAGCTTGAGTTGGTCGGCTATAGTGATAGTGACATGGTCAGTGACGATGATCGTAAGAGCACCAGCAAAATGATTTACTTCCTCTCAGGCAGTGCGATATGCTGGCAATCAACACAACAAAAGGTAGTTGCTCTGTTCTATTGCGAAGCAGAGTACATCGTCGCTTCAACGGAGGCCACATAAGGAGGCTAGCTTGCGCGAGTGATGGAAGAGCTCATTGGAAGAGAAGGCGATCCACCAATGCTATACATGGACAACAAAGCTACGATCTCCCTGATCAAAAATCCAGTTTTGCATGACCAGAGCAAGCACATAGAAATCATATTCTACTATATCCAAGAATGTGCAGATCGAGGGCTCATCAAGATTGATTTCATCCGAAAAGAGGAACATCTTGAAGACATCTTCATCAAATCTCTGGCGCGGGTGAAATTTGAAGAACTTCGCTCGAAGATCGAAGTTCAAACAATAAGGTGATATATACTACAGAGGTTTAGAAGTAGATTGTTAGTTAAATTTAAATTTTACGTTCAAAGTCCTTCCTAATTTTTAGTTAGGGGTTTTTAGTTAACTATTTTTAGTTAAAAGCCACACCGTTAAAGTTAGTGGAATGTCCACATCAAGTGAAATGGCTTTAGTTGAGTTGCCACTCCTTTACATTTTATGATATAATTGTTATTTAAATAACCCAATAATTGTTATTTAAATAACCCAATTGAATGAGAAACATAATCTAAAATACTATCTCTTATCTTGTGTTTTTCTATTATTTTCTTCTTCCAACATTTTCCTTTGGCTTTTTTCCTCCGTTAACGATTTCCTCCGATTTGCACAGTAAAAAACAACATTCCACATGTCTATGCTGCGAAAGTACAACTCAGACCCTACTCATGTGATTAAACACGAAACGCTTCCTCTTTGGAAAGATTTGTCCTACGAGGATAGACCTAGCTGAATTTTGGCTCGAGACACTAGGCGACTGTGCAACAAAGTTATTCACTTGGTGAAGGTCTCATGAGGTAACCACTGAGACGAGGAGGCAACTTAGGAATAGGAAGATGATGTAAGGAGAGCCTATCTCGAACTCTTCCAAGAGATGCCAACTTTCAAGGACAAAATTTTCTAAGGAGGGGAGAGTTTGTAAGGCTTAATCAAAATCAGAGGGGCAAAAGGGGTGTTTTTCCACTCAACCCATTATAGGGCTCTTGAGGATTTCCATAGAGTACCTGCAAAAGAGAAAAGAGAAAGAAAGAAAGTTGAGAGAAAAACTTGAGAGGACAAAAGTAACCAGCCTGACTTCTCGTTGGAAAACCATCATCGAAGTTCATTCTCAACCTAGACTTACACTCAGGAACTTCTTCTTGAAGAAAAGGAGGACTCGTGTAGTCGAAGTTCCGTCTTCCGTCAAGATCCACGAGGAAGCGCATGGTAAGATATCGAATGTTCCTCTTCAGATTTGAGATCTTCCATTGTGAATAGAGTGTTCAGGTTTTGATATCTTCATCTAGGGAAGATCTGCTTGCTGATTTCATGAAGAAATTTGACTAGAAACGTTAAGATTTGAGAATTATTCCGAGAATCGTAAGGGAGCTAATGGAGCTCCTTCCAAGCCTCATAACTCTTCGTATGTTTAAACAAAAATCAAGAAAAAAAAAATACTAGCACATAGTTTGTAGTACTATCTAAACTTTGATGAAGAAATCATTTCGATTTGGATTAAAAGTCAGGAGATAAAAAAAATGAGAACGTCGGAAAACTAATAAAAAAATTCATCTTCTGTTAAGAGGAAAGAGAAGGCAACGATGTGCCACGTCAATCAGTGAGAGGCTCCATGTGTGCCAATAGCCACCAGACACACGTCGATCGCCGCTTGGAGCGACGTAGTTCCATTCGTCCAGTAACACGCGTCCACGGCAGCGCCAATCCGACCCGCGCGACGAATTGAACTGCAGCGACCCATGGTCCAACCGAACCACCTTACCCGAACTGAACTGGTAACCCACAACTACCAAAAAGCGTGCACGCGTGGCACTCGCACGTGAAACCTGTAAGTAGACTCATCCCGGCGCGTGGCTAGCGTGTGGCAGGTGAATGCCAGCGTATTTTTGGCCCGTTCGACTTCTGTTTTCCTGATTTTCAACTCGATTCCAATTTTAACCCAATTTTTATGTGATTTAGGACCTAGTTGGGCAAAATCCGTATTTTTGGACACCCTACTTGCGTAGGAACGCTAATGTAAGGGCACCGTCAACAAAAATAAGTAACCACACGAGATTTAGGAAGGGATACTTGTAGGATTCGCTTGGTTAGCATGCATGCTAGAATATTTTCCTTAGAAGTAGTTTTCTTTGAATGTATTTGGATGAGTTCATTAATATGAGAATGGATGTAATATGTGAAACATTATGCGAACTATCTTAGTGTGCAAATATGCTTTAAGCTTCTGCTATATATATGTATATATTAATTCATGTTGAAAGGAGGATGGGAATTTATGAACTCTACGCTCTGGGAGCTTGATGGATGTTATTGCCCCGTTGAGCATGTTGGTTTATTTTTGCATGAATTATGTATGATGATGCTAGATACAGTTGCATGCACACTATCGTTACACTAGTTCATGAAAGCTAACTAAGTAAAGACCTAACCCTTCTCTTAGGAGCCTAACAAACCACCATGACATACAAACCACCTCTAGAATACCTTTAAGCTACATGTGTGTGATTGGTGGATAGCTTCGTGGGGAACCAGGGGGTTCCTGATCAGGACTCAAGTGTTCCTAGCCGTTTTAGAATGGGGAACGTGAGATCCAAGTCGTACAAACCATTTAGCTGGATGGGTTAAGGGGGGTAGGCCTCCCCGATTAGGGGGACTATCATGGACCTAGGGGGTTGCAACTCACTTCCTAGGTAAGATGCCAGGTAGCTTCAGAGCCAACCGAGGTAGCTACTCGTAGGGCACCTGTCAAACACAGGTTAGCATAACAAAACTCTTCAAGTTTAAATGGAAGGACGAAGAACCAATGAAGCCCTAAGGGAAAAGTTCCAAGGAGGAAGCCCCAAGGAGCTAAGACTAGAATTAGACGTCCTAGAGCCAAAGAGAAGTCCACTGGGACCTGTTAAGTTTAAGATTCGATAAGAGGCTACAAGTAGGCGGCTTACTCAGTATAACTTTTACACTCATCTTTACTATATCTTCCTTTTTCAGGTACGTGAGACGTCAGGTCAAGAGAGCGTGCGTTGAAGGATGTGGATTGTCACAGAGGAAAACATGTCCCGAGGCGTTAGTTCGGTCTTAACTTTTTGTACACTTTTTCCTTCATGTTTTCTTCCCTTGTCAAAAACTAGTCACATATGGGTTCTTTGTATTGAAACAATCTTCTTATGAAATACATGATTTTCTTTGAAATGATGTTTTCTTTTGAATTTCATGCATACACACTACACGTCATTGTCATTTTAAGTCACGACTCGTAGTTAAATATTAATTTGTGACATATTATTACCCAGACTACGTCGTGGGGGACGCATGCAATCCCAAATGTAGGTATTATGATCAGGTTTATGCTGTTCACAAACCATATGACCCTGTGGGTCATCTAGAGGGAGTGTTTAAGGGTTAGGACGAGTATAATATATTGTGTATGGAGTCGAAGTGGATAGCCGGATGGGATCAATTTTAAATAAACCTACCCAAGGGCGAGGGTGGAAGTGGACAACTTGATAGGATCCACTCTCCTTAAATCTACCGAATGGGGTACTTAGAAAAGAACTATGCTTATAAACCCAAAACCCCACGATTAAGATCCTAAAAAAAAAAATATGCGGTACCTTAAAGTCCATCATGGACACAATTAAGAACACATTACTAGAACCGGCCTTTAGAACAAAAACTATGAAAAACTTATAGTGGGGCACCTTAAAGTCCATCATTGACACAATTAAGAGTCTACAAATACAATGTACATATGTTTTATGTTTTAAACATCATTATTTATGCTCTAGAAAACCTTAAAAATTGGGTTGTGATAAATGTATTAAAGAACTTCTAGGGTCGAGCTTGGTCGAGGTTGAATAGGATAGCACACTGATGCTATTTGAAGAGTTACTATTGTATGTAGAAGCAGGTCAAAGGTCGAGACTCTATAGCCTATTTTAGTTAGGGATATGAGACTTAATAGATTTAGTTGGACTGTCATGCACGTTGGATAAGGTCCGTCTTATGGGAGGGCATGGATCATACAAGTAATGAAGGGGTGTATGAGGTAATGAAGATGAAGAATTGATTAGAAGTATTAAAATGGAGTGATAAGGGGGAAAGTAAAGAAGAGAGACACATAGGGGTAGTTTGAATGGAGCAGCGTGTGTTGATGGATGGTCCCGGGGGAGGGGGCGGAGAGAGTTGATTGATATGTAGAATTGGGTAGTAAGTCGGGATTTGATGTCCAACAGACAACTTGTGGGCCGAACAGTCGCTATCCAAAATCTGCAATCTGCAATTTGCAATCACTATATAAAAACATCCATCACTGCCACACTAATAATAATAATAATAATAATAATAATAATAATTTAAAATAAAATAAAAAGACATGTCAGTTTTTGGCACTGAAAAGTAAAGAGATCTTTAAATATTCTCTTAAACTTCGATGATTGTGCTTCTTTTTCATTGATCTCCCCATTATCATTTTCATTTTCATTTTCATTTTCATTTCATCCATATATTACCTTTTCTTCTCCCAAATAATTTCCAAATATTTTTTGTTTTTAGTTGGGTTGTCAAGTTCTTACACCAAATTATATTTAAATCCAATCATTAGCATTGGTTACATCCGTTACGTTCTTTTAAGAGTACGGTGAATTATGTTGGGTATAAATCTAAAATTGAAGTGAAAAATAAAGACAATTTGATATAAGAAAATATCAGCCTTCTCCTCCATCTCTCATTCCAACCTGGTTGCCATTGCCAATAGTAATCATCTTCTAGTACCATCTATTGCCATCCATCGTCACTCTCAACCATCTTCTTGGAGATTCACAAAGATGATAGGTATATAAATAAGAGACCTTATCTCCATGGATAAAAAACAAAGTCACACCAGGCTTAACATAACAATTGTTTTGGAAAGCTAAAAATAGAGAATAATATCATAATACGATTGTGGTTCGTCCTTACTCTCTTTTTCACTATTCCTTATCGATTTTAAATGAAAAAAGAAAGTTATTTGTGAAGTGATTTTAGGAAAATTGGTAATAAGTATGAAGTATAGAGTGTGTTTATGTAGGAGAATTGTTGGTTGAAATGGTTGAAGTTTAGAGTGGTTGGTTTGGCTAGAAAGATTTAAGAGGGTGAGGAAGGTGCATGGTGGTTACTTGGATTTAAATCAAACTCCCTAACCCCTTCTTTTCCATTTTTTATTCTTTAGAATTAGGGTATTAATTAGTATCATATTCCCCAAAATAATCCCGAACGGAAAAGGGACACGTGTAGAGGATTGTTGGGAGGAGCATTCCCGCGTCCCCTAAGTGAGGGGGTGTTAGACGAACACGACTCTCCACAATGATATGATATTGAGGGGTGTTAGACGAACACGACTCTCCACAATGATATGATATTGAGGGGTGTTAGACGAACACGACTCTCCACAATGATATGATATTGTCCACTTTGAGCATAAGCTCTCATGGCTTTGCTTTGGGCTTCCCAAAAGGCCTCATACCAATGGAGAGTGTATTCTTAGATTATAAACCCATGATCATTCCCTAAATTAACCGATGTGGGACTTTTATCATCCAACAAGGGGAACATCATGGGTATATAAGTAAAAGACACTGATTAAATTATATTAATGAAATATTATTGTAGAAAAATAAATAGGAGAAATTGAGGAGCGGGTTGAAATGTCACAAATCAATCCGGTTTGCAGTTGGAAACTAAAGTAGTTTTGATTTTGTTCTTGATTTGGGTTTGGTAGCACAGCTTCAAATATTATTTATTTTTAATTTTCTTTTATCGATATGTTTTCTTTAATTTTAAGAAAACTCTTTTTTTTTTTTTTTTTTTTTTTTTTTTTTTTTTTTTTTTTTTTTTTTTTTTTTTTTTTTTTTTTTTCTTTTTTTGATTCCACTTATTTCCATTTTTTAGTTTAATAATACATAATTACAACACATTTCTGGAAAACTTTTATATAAACCACAAAATTCCAAAATATTCGTTGACTCATTATATGTATACTCTAAAATAGTATTCTTTTTAATTCTTTACTAATTTCTTTACTAATTTCTCTTAAACTCTCCAACTTTATTTAATTAATTCAAATTTTGAACATAAATATTCTCTTCTTCTCTAAAACAAAAATTTAAGGACGTTATTGACCCTTTCTGTTGTAGGGAGAGAATTTGGTGGATTAGGGTGTGGGAGCAGGGTAGATTGGTAATTTAGAGAATCCCAAACCATGAAACGGTTACGTGTGGCTTTCACTGCTACAATCCCTTTTTGAGTTTTGTCTCTTCGGGGTTGCTAATAATTCCCTCTTGAAATTACCTTTTTGCCCTCGCTCAACACAGCGGATTTAACGATCGGGGTATGGCATTACCGACATTTCAGAAGCCGGATGATTGAGGGGACTTTGTACTATCCTTATCCCTTTATTATCATATGTTATAATGATTTAACCTTTTGTTTACTGACGTGTCTGGTTCGGTCAATGAACTGGGAAGGAGGGTAGGGTAGGGTAGGGTGGGAGGGCATATTTGTAGAGAAATATAATAAAAATTAAAAAAAAATATGAACGGAAGGATGAATGAATACATCTTCATTGATACGAGTCGTCTTGGTAAAGCCAAAAGTAGAGTTACGAGAGCTTATGTTATGATACCATGGTTAATAGAAGGTGCTGTCTCTCCCTTTGCATAAGGCTAATGGTAGCCCCTTAAAAGAAAAGATAGGAAGGAAAGAGAAAGAGAGAAGGAGAGGGAGAGAGAGAGAGAGAGAGAGAAATGGGAAGAATTGAAGAACAACCTTTCAATTCCAGTGTAATGAAAATGATATCTCAAGTCCTTTGCCTCCTCCTCCTCCTCCTCCTATCAAGTTCTCTTTTTTTTGTGTGTTGAAAAATTTGGAGAAAGACGACGAGGACGAGGACAATGAAAGGGAATTATGAGGATTTTATGATATGGGAATTGTAGCCCACCCTCTTCAATTCTTGTTTTTCACCATTTTTCTACAACAATTTCAACAATTTCATTGTGATTCTATGTCACAACAAGACTACCAGCAGGCCGCGGCGGCGGCGGCGGCGGCGGCAGGCTTCTTCACGCCCTTCTCCAATGGCTTCGATAGATCCTCCACTGCCCACCAAGACCCTCAGCAACACTACCAACACATAGCCCACCAGATCCGTAAGGAGAAGCTTCGACTTCAAGGCTTCCACCCGCCGCCCCATCCGCCATCGTTAGTCGGAATTGACGACGACGAAGATGACCAATCCGCCGGTGCTGCGGGGCTCCACCACGTCTACGATTCGGCTGGAATTTTATCGGAAATGTTCAATTTTCCCCCGCCTCCACCCCCACCGCCGCCACAGACCGAGTTGTATGGGAATCGGGAAGCGATGAACGCAGCTGACTCAGCGGTTGCCATGCAGCTTTTTCTGATGAACCCTAACCCTCGCTCGCCGTCTCCACCGCCGCCACCGGCAGTCTCGTCCACGCTTCATATGCTTCTTCCAAACCCAGCTTCAGGAGGGTCTTTTGGACAATTCACGTGGGGTGTGGTTCCGGAGCAACAAACAGGAGACCATTCTTCTTCAAACCCTAATGAAGGCCGTCTTTCGCTGTCGTTATCATCCTCTTTGGAGGCTGCAAAAGCTGAGGAATTGAGAATGGGTGACAGCGCCAGTGGGTTACTTTATCAAACCCACCATCACCCCCAACATGTTCATGTCGGAATTGGGTCGTCTAATCCACTGGGAGTTGTCAACTTGTTGAGAAACTCAAAGTATGTTAAAGCTGCACAGGAATTATTGGAGGAGTTTTGTAGCGTTGGAAGAGGTCAGTTTAAGAGGAACAAATCAAATTTGCCCTCCAACTCCAATTCCCACGGCGGTGACGGCGCCGGAGTCTCTTCCTCCGCCGCAAAAGATCATCAGCTGCAACCAGCTTTGTCAGCAGCTGATAGAATCGAACACCAGAGGAGGAAGGTCAAACTGTTGTCTATGCTTGATGAGGCATGTAATCTTTGTCCATCTCTTTATTAATTTTTTTTCCCTCATTATTTGGGGAATTGTATAATTAAAGGATTGATTGAAGAAATTTGGTGTTGGGAAAATGCAAATGCAGGTGGATCGACGATACAACCATTACTGCGAGCAGATGCAATTGGTGGTGAATTCATTCGAGGAGGTGATGGGGTTGGGGGCGGCGGTGGCATACACGGCGTTGGCGCAGAAGGCGATGTCGAGGCATTTCAGGTGTCTGAAGGACGCAATAGTAGGGCAGCTGAAGCAAAGCTGCGAGATGTTAGGGGACAAAGATGGGGGAAGAGCCTCTGGAATAACAAAGGGAGAGACTCCAAGGCTTAAGCTGTTGGAGCAAAGGCTTAGGCAGCAACGAGCCTTCCACCAAATGGGCATCATGGATCAAGAAGCTTGGCGTCCTCAACGCGGCCTCCCCGAACGCTCCGTCAACATCTTGCGCGCCTGGCTCTTTGAGCATTTCCTTCATCCGTGCGTATCTTTCTTACTCTCTCTTGACATATATTTCACTTATTAAGTCCAAATTCAATCGATGGATTGTTGGGGAAGTCACACGTTAGCTAATCTAACGAATGATTATGGGTTTATAAGTAAGATGGAGAAGTCCAAAGTAAAGTCATGAGAATTTATGCTTAAATTGAACAATATCATACGATCGCGCATTAGTTAGCGAAGTTAAAGGGGTAAGTGAGAGTAAGTGAGTAGAAGAAAGCTGGAAATGAAAGGGGAATCAAACAGTGATACAGTGTCCTAGGATGTGAAAAATGGTCGGTCAGGTAAAAGGTGTCGGAAAAGGCAAGCTAGTGAGGGAGCAGCATTAAAACTCGCTCACTGGCCGGCCAAGATGATGATGATAATGATGGAGGGGAGGGTCGGGGAGGGGGAGAGCAACCAATTTAATCAATAATTGGGGAGCTACAAATCATATCTGACTTAGATTTTGACACTCCAAAAGCTACGTTTAAAGTAAAACAAGCTCAAATTTCTTGTTCTCTCAGGTACCCTAGTGATGCTGATAAGCATTTGCTGGCTAGGCAGACTGGTTTATCAAGAAACCAGGTGAGTACGTCTCTCTCTCTCTCTCTCTCTCTCATCAAACTCAGAATTTAAGACCAAAATATTAGATTCATTGTTTTGTTGTGTGTCTGGTCCTTGGATTCTTTGTTTCTTCACGTACTACAAACACAAAAATTCTGAACACTAATTAATGTTGAGCACTAAGTACAGTAGCTACAAACGCAGGGACACAGAAATAAAAAGAAAAAAATGAAATTAATTGTAACAAAAGAAAACAAAACAAACTTAACAAAGCTTCTATTTCAGTGTTAAGGTAGGCTTCGTTTTTACTAGGTTTTGCCATGTTGGGTTGTATTAGAACACAGTTTACATGTTAGGAGCTAGAAGCTTTCAAATATCCATTTAGTACGAATTGAAAAGGGAAAGCCAAAAGTAGAGTTGTGGGTTTGGATTGATGCATATGTAAAGGGAATAAAAAGGGTATTTCATTTTGTATTCAATCAATGGATACAGAAGTCGAGTGTGTTGATTCATTAATGGAGCCTCCTCCACCTTTTGATTCAAAACCCCTTTCAAAACTTTTCCTTCATTGTCAGACTGCCCATTGTCATCGGCATTCACCAGAACCCAGCGGCTGTTACTTCGCTGCCGCTGCCTGCCTGCCTGCCTGCCTGCCTTCCTGCATTCCTACCTGTCGCTCTCCTTACCCTCTTCTGCCATTATTATGTTCTAAAAGTTGGCTGATTAACTCCCCATTTTCCCACTTTTACCTCTCCCTCTTCTGCCATTATGTATTATATATTGATCAACCCCAATATCCATCAATTGAAAAAGAAAATAAGGGTTAGCGAGGAACACTGGCCTAGAGAAAAATTTTAAGAGAAGAACTCAACCTTCTTTATAAGGGTAAAAAGTTGAAAGAAAATAAACATCTTTAGCGTTGTTGAATAGTTTTATAGGAACTTTTAAAATAATAAAAAAAAAAAAAGAGGGTTTTAATATTTATTTATGGTAATTTGGTAGTAATAGAGAGATGAATGAAAAAAAAATGATATTTTTATGCAGGTATCAAACTGGTTCATTAATGCCAGGGTTCGGTTGTGGAAACCCATGGTGGAAGAGATGTACCAACAAGAGGCCAAAGAAGAAGAAGAAGATGATGATGATGATGATGAGGATAATACAGATGAGGACACAAAAACCAACCCCCATCAAATTACCTCTAATGCCCTTTCACAAACTCCAACGCCGCCTTCCTCCTCCGCCGCAGCTATACAGCCATTGCCGCAGTCCGACGCCACTCCACCACCACCACCCAAAGGACTCGATCACACCACCCTAAGCCATCCTCCACCCTTCTCACAAAGCCAACAATATTCCTCCGCCGCCGCCGCCGCCGCCGCAACCCAGGCGCCGCCAACTCCATCGATGGTGGCAAACTGCTTTCCCGCCACCCACTATGATTCAGAGCTGCAGGACACGTGTCAGCGAGTCAGCGTTCTCACTGCACCTGATCATCAATTCGGGACCACAAACACCTCTGCCACGTCTGACATCCAGGGGCCCACCACGCTTATAAGGTTCGGGACCACCACTGGTGACGTGTCGCTCACATTAGGTTTACGCCACGCCGGCAATATCCCCGATAAAAACCCTTCTTTCTCCCTGAGATCCGAGTTTGGCGAGTGTTAGATTAAATACAATTTCATATATATAATTTAATATAGACATAGTTTAAACACAATTTTTTTTTTCTTTTTTCTTTTTTTCATTTTCTATTCTCTTATATATTATTTAAGAAGAGGAAAAAGAAGTGAAAAATAATCATTTTTATTATTATTATTATTATTATTTGTTTATTTCCCCAATTAAACCATTTTATTAAGGAATTTTAGATGGTGGCATATATTAATTGAATATAATGCATCTGTGTCTAGTTTTGATTGTGTTGTACTTCCTAACTACTTTATATTAGAGAGATTAGTAATTACTTATTATCACTTATAGGGTTATCTATTTGAATTAATGAAGCTCACAAAATTAGTAAAACCAATTAATTACTTTCCTCTCACTCTAATCAAATCAATATCTAATCAACTCAATATTTAATTAGGTTGAGTTGTAAGCTCTATTCAGGATGCTTGGGTCACAAACTCAACCAACTTAGTATTTCGAGTTGATTCAAAAGATCTTTTTCAACACAACTCAATTCGTATACGCCCTTACTTCCAATCGTTTTGGGGAGATTTTTGTGTTTGTTGCTTGTCTCTCAAAACCAGTTTCCAAATGGAAATATGGTTGGAAAGTAGCAATGACATGCATGTTTAAGTTAGCTTAGAAACCAAAATAATAAAATTTGAAGCAACAAGAACCCTTCACCTATCTTTCTACAAACATTTGTCTGTTGATGCTTTCCCTTTCTCCCCTTTGAGAAAACACCTCTAATCCATATACTTTCCTTTCTTCTCCTTCAACCAACACCCAATTTCCACTTTCTCCCTCATTTTTACCCTTACTCTAAATATACCTTTCTCCTTTCTTTTCACACCACCCTAACCTAATGCATAAAAACACCCATAATTACCGTTTTACCGTTCTAAAGTTTGATAGGTTGAATGTGTCACATGCATAACTACAACATATTAATTGATTGAATAACAAACAACTTTTCTTCCCGTTGATCTATCTGTCTCACTTATTTAATTGACTAAGAGAGAAAGTTCGATGGAATTCTTTTAGAAATTATATCTGTCTCACTTATTTAATTGACTAAGAGAGAAAGTTCGATGGGATTCTTTTAGAAATTAGATGCAGTTACTAATACATGATCTCCGATCTCCGTTCGTATAAAAAAAAAAAAAAAAAAAATAAGGGCGGGAGGAATGAAATATTTCATTGAACATGGAGCTATTTATTGTACTTGGTTCTATACAAGTGTATACATGAAATTCACTCTATATTAATTGCACATTAATTAAAAAAAAAACATCCTATCTTCAATTACAGTGGGGAGACTAATGTGGTCCTGTTGGCCTTGTATGTTATTGGGGCATAATTAAATACAAAAATAATGAAGGGTTGGAGAAATTATTCAAAATTATTCCGTCAAATTACAATAAGTCCATTAAATGTAATGGGTCAATCCTGGAGTTCATAATATTATTGGACCATACATATGAGGAATTCATTAACTAACCAAAGGATCATAAATCTCCTTGCTTAGTAGTGCTTGGATTGATAGCTAATTCATCAACAACATGGCTCAGGCCTATGTGTTTGATATTACAAAAGTCCTGATAGGGATGAGGAGCGCCCAAGTTGGGTATCTATTTAATGCCCAAAATTGAATAGGGAAGATAATGTGAAATTAAATGTGGGTCTCTGGCGTGGAGGGGCCCTATGAGTGGGCTGTCTTTGTTGAGAGCATAAAATGTGGGCCGAGAATTAGGGTTCTTCAGGCCCATGATAATGATGACTCAATTTTGAAACCACCTCAATGCTTTATTTGTCCCTTGTGTGTCCATTAATGGCATACGTCCAAATTTTGTTATGTTTATCTTTCTTAATTAAGGAGGGCTGCCGTCCCTCCGGGTTGAGCTCACCTTATTTTGCTGCTTTTAAGGACATGGGCATGTGGCCTCATTTAAAACAATGCCCTCTTCCCACTTATAAGCAAAACTTTTGAGGCATTTAAATGGGTTGAACGTGCATGGTTTGTGAGCCCAATTAACTCACTTATGCTACATATTAGAACGGGGATGGGACTCCATTCCCCTAGGTGTTAATTTATAAACATAGGGTATGTGGGATTCCATCGAATATGGTGATAATGTTGAGGAGCCTAAAGAAATGATAGCTCTTACTGTCATCTACCATTCAGTGGATCAGGAGAAGAAGAAACTGAAAAATAGAGATGAGAAGAAACTAAAGGCTACTTCAGTTAGTGAGGAGACACTTTGTTACCTATGTATGTGAGCCGATTTGGGCTTTCGACCGGTGTCCTCAAGCTCATGAAAGGATCGACTCCCTCATCAAACATGAGTCTATTGTTGTTTTAGCTCATCCATTTGCCTTTTCCTATCACAAGATGGGTATCCCACTCACCAAAAGAGGTATGGTGCAAATATGGTGCTTAGTGCATGCCAATAAAATCAATGAAGTATAACCGAGAAAAAATGTTGGAGCTTCATCCGCCTGATCATCTCAACCAAGGAAACTTAGAAGAAGGTCCAAAGCATAAAAAAAAATGGGACATCGAACCTACCATGAGTTAGGCCTAAAGAAAGGCCTACAAAGAAACAACCAACCCAATGATAACAGATACCAACTTGTTCCAGCTCACTCTAGTTACGGTGTCCCCAAAAATTCTCAAAAACTTGTATTACTAGAAAGCAGGGTTGAATATACACTACAAGAAGTTTCGACATGCTAAGTATGGTGATTAAGTTCTTGCACATAATATAGGAGGATAAAAAAATGCATGTGGAATTGAGATTTCTTATAAAGAAAACGGAGTTGATTAGGGACCAAGTGAAATTGACATTGGAGAGCAACGAAAGAATATTCTCAATAAATGCTTTTTTTTTAGAGATTTAATTTGTCCAACAAATGGAACAAATTTAGGAGATGTAATTTGTGGAACAAGTTCATTAAATTTATGAGATAATATTATGTATAGCAAGTTTCAAATCTACGAGATAATGTCTATATATTTTAAAAATAGAAGATTTTAGAAGTGTAGTTCGTCTCTACCATAAATACCCCTCCACCCCACTAATCTCTTCTTGATCCGTCTTAATAATGAGTATGAATGTTTCCCATAAAGGGTTATTTTCAACAATCTACAAATTCTCTCTTCGTACTATTATTTTTGTTTCGATTATTCATTTCGATGTACATCGATCCAAGGTCAAAATCATCATGACTAAGGAAGATGTGAATGGTATCATCATAGTCTCCATCACCTTATCCACCCTAGCACCTCAATGGCATTATCAACGGCCTAGATTAAATGTAACAACGCTGCTCTACCAAGTGGAAGGTCCATAGGAGTAGTATTTTCGAGCTAGGTGTAGGCCAATTAGAATAGTACGTTAAGAAGACTGTGTCATTATCGTTTGTGGAAATGGCCAAAGGTCTCCTAGACAGGACCTTAGTATTGTAAACTCGTCTTGAGAGGGGTGAGGGACCACATGAGTAGATGTAGTAATTGGCAAGCACATGTGGGGTCGCTCTCCCCAGATTCTAACTCTATAGCCGTGTGGAAAGGTTGACAATTAATCTTTCACCGGTGATGTTCGGTCTACTAGATATCATAGATCCCATTATATTTCTTTATTCAATTAAAATATTTTTATGTAAAAATATTTTATGACATTTTTCCAACAAAAAAAAAAACAAAACAAAACATCAAATTAATCCCTCTCATTCCCACCCCCACCTTCCCAAGACAAAATTAATTAAATAAGATATTTATTTGGTAATTATTTATTACGAAAATAATTTTAAATTCAGCGATCTACAAAAGAAGGCATTAAAAAAGTAAGTAAGATGAAAATTGAAAGCAGCATTTATTGAAACGACGTCACATTACATCCCAACNACCTTATGTCCTCACCTTTCACTACGGGGGGGAAAATACAAAAGGTTGAGCCTTACCTAGTACGGACTTTCACCGACGACGTTCCCGGGGGGGTTATAGAAACATATGGTCAAATTAATCCCTTCCTTCCGGCAAGTGGCCTGAGCGCAACCAACCTCCGCCGACTTCCGCCACACCACCTGAGTGTAAACCCCACAGTGGTGGTCTCCCACGCAAGTGTTGCTCGCGTGATTGTAAAACGCCTTCTCTTTAACCCACTCCTCCACCGCCGCCTGCGGCGTCAGAGTCTGTCCACTTGCCCACATCTGGTTTCCGCCGTATTGGCTGCCGCTCAGATCCGCGAACGCGCACCCCTTTTGGTTGCGTTGGAATCGGACCAGTCGATCTGTGAGATTGGCTAGTTTTTCGCTCCACCGCAGTGGATCCACCCCCACCTCTGCTCTTGCGCGGTTGTGGGCTTCCAAGTACTCACTCGCCGCCGTCGGTGGCGCCGCGGCTGCTGAAATCTGGTGGTGTACGAGTAATTGGAATAGTAGCAAGGCTAGAAGCGGAAGAAAAGTTTGATTAATCGCCATTTCCCAAGGCGCGAGTCCCGTGAGGAGAGCGAGAGGTTGTGTTGGGATCTTATAGGAAAACAGGAATTTGGGGATTAGGGTTATTTTTGGAATGCATAAGTGGAACATTTATCATTTTGTTTTTATAAGCTTTAGTCTGACAAATACTTAAAAACGAAATGATGTTATATATGTAATGAACTGTATAAGATGTCTGATTTTGGTGCGAGAATCCAGCTGCGATGTCCACTAGCCTTCTAACGGATGAGCTGAGAGTATCAAACTCATACGTAAGGAAGATACTCATATTGCTACCCTAAACCATGTTCAAATTCAAAGGACAAGCTCACATATAAATGATTTGCATTAGAGTAGTTAGAATAGCATAATAACGCATACACTCAATCTGATGAACACAAAGAATAGGAGAGAGAAAATGTCATGTGAAATTTTGGTTAATGATTTATATTTATGACTTCAGATAATTACAACGAGAGTGATTACAGAGAATGCAGAAAGTACATCTTCAAAATTTGGCGGAAAGATATATATATGAAATTATAGTTTTACCATATATAACCATCTATTGTATATAAATATCTATCATATATATCTCTACCATCTTTTTATTATAAATAGTCGTTTACAACCATTTCCATATACAGTAACAAAGACTCCATATCCCAACCATTATTTCAATTTGAGAATGATCCAGTCAACTAAGAATTTTATTTTCAAACGACTATCAGAATTTTCACTGCATCATATCAATTGAGGTTTAGCACAATCTCAATGTTCCGACATAACACATTTTGTCAACATTTTTGCTGGATTATTTGCACCCTCTATCTTTACCAAATACATCACCATCTTCCACTAACCTGCGAGTGAAATGGTATCGCCTTCTGTGTTTTGTCTTTATATGATAAATTGTTCTTCACCAACTGTATGACACTCTGACTATCTGTCTAAAGAATTTTCTCGAAATACTTCTGGCCTAATTCTTCTAGATAGTCTGTCGTCTATATCTTCTTTCCATCTTCAACTATTGCCACGGACTCAGCCTCAGAAAGAACAACACAATTCTAAAGTCTAGCCATCCAATTAATCTCATTATCCATGACTTGCTCCCACTTGGTTGTATCCTCCAACTATAGGGCCTCATCAAGGGGCTCTGGTTCTGTCAACACAAATAGTGTAATGAAGGTATATACCTATCTAGTACTCTGATAGCTCTAGATGATCTTTTCAACACCTTCTCATGTGTCACTTGCTCCACCATTGGTTCCTCAACAACAGTCTCAAAAGTTTCTTGAGTATTTGCTACAACATCACTCTATGAATTGTTATGCAACTCAATCTCAATTCCCACTTGCTTCGTTGTCCCAAAACCTTTCTTATCATTGTCCTTATACAGGACATTTTTATCAAAAGTCACGTCATAATGTCTCAAGATTTTTTGGTTCTTGTCATTCTAAAATTTGTACCCGAACATGTCAGAATCATAGCCTATGAGATAACACTTTACAACTCAGCGTCAAGCTTGTCACTCTTCTCTGGATCAACAACAACATGCACAGTACAACCAAAAGTTCTCAAGTGAGAGTACTTGAGTTCTTTTCCTTTCCTTACTTCTTATGGCTATTTGAACTCCAAGAGTATTGACAACCCTCTATTGATCAAGTAGACTACTATATTTACAACATCGACCTAGAATGTCTTTGGTAATCTAGTATAAATCCTCATACTCATTGCCCGCTCATTCAATGTTCTGTTCATTCTTTCAACAATACCATTTTTGTTTGCTTTACCGGGAAATGTTCTCGTTAATCTAATTTCCTCAGCTGCACAAAATGTTTTGATTCTGACTAATCGTACTCTCCTCCATTGTAAGACCTCGGACATTTGATCTTCAACTTCAGCTTTCCACTTCTTGAAGGTGGCCAACATATCTTACTTGCATTTCAGGAAATAAATCCACACCTTCCTACTAGAATCATTGAAGAAGGTGACGTAAAACTTTGATCTATCGAGTGATGGGACTGAAGATGGCCTCCAACTTTCTGTATGGACCACTTCCAACTACACTTTCTTCAATTCTCTAGCTTTTGTGAAGAACTTGTTTCTGTTTGCTCATAACACAGCTCTCACAAGAACCCATATAAACATATTTTAGACCATTTAAAACTCCTTTCACAGCCAACATATTCTTACAACAGTCATGTTCATACACACTGTAGTGGTGTATAAGGTTCTAAATTTAGTTCCACGTGCTACCACCATAGCACGCTTTACAATCTTCCACGAACTCTTCTCAAAATCTTTTATAACCTGTGTTATCCAACTAACCAATAGATATCAGATTCTTCTTGAGACCAGAAATATATTTGACATTATTTAATGTCCACTGATTTCCTATGATAATTTTTATGCAGATATCCCCATTTCCTTCAATCACCAAAGCTTTGTTGTACACGCCTTCTCAAAATTGCAGATATGAAATTCTGAAATAGCTCCTTATTTGGAGACGAATGAAAAGATGCATCTGAATCTAAAATCCAAGATTCAATCGGGTTGTCTGCGTTGAGGATTAGAGAATCCCTAAAATCTTCTACTAAATTTATAGAATCATCGTCACTCTCTAGGATTCTGCTTCCTCTTTGGTCTTGCACAATTTGTTTAAAAGCGACCTTTTTGTTAAGTTATGGAGTCTGCTGCTTATTTATAGTTTAATGAACGATTATACATAATAAAGTTATATATGGTAAATGACGTATATGGTAAATGACATATAAAGTAAATTGTCATAAATAGTAAATAACTATGTATAGTAAAAAGTTATATCTGGTAAAACTATATATGGTTAATGATATATAAAGTAAATTGTCATAAATAGTAAATATCTATGTATAGTAAAAAGCTATATCCGGTAAAGCTATATAGGGTAGATAGTTATATATAGTAGATGGTTATATCTAGTAAACCTATATATAGTTAGCTGAACTATATATATATCCCCTTCGGTAGAGCTTTGAAAATGTACTTTTCTGTATTCTCTATATTCTCTGCTATTGTACATGTCTGAAGTCATTAATACAAACCTTTAGCCAATATTCTCCTTGCATTTTCTCTATCCTGTTCTTTGTGTTCATCTAGATTGAGTGTGTGCGTTGTTGTCCGATCCTAACAACTGGTATTAGAGAAAGACAAAATTCACCACGATTTGTGAAGATGAGAAGCTTAAAGATTGGAATTGAGAAGTTTGATGGATCCGATTTTGGTTTTTGAAAAATGCAGATTGAAGATTATCTATATCAGAAACGTCTTCACGAACCTCTGTTGGGAGTGATGTCGGATACCATGACAACGGAGCAGTGGAAGCTCAAGGATCGACAAGCCTTATGGTTGATCTGGTTGACACTATCCAGAAATGTGACGTTCAACATCATTAAGAAGAATACAACGTCAGATTAATTGAAGGCGCTGTCGAATATGTACGAAAAACTGTTGGCTATGAACAATGTGTGTTTGATGCAGAGATTGTTCAATATACAAATGTCTGAAGGTGAATCTGTTGTTGATCATATAATTGAATTCAATATGATCGTAAGTCAACTGAGTCGATGGAAATTAATTTCGAGGATGAAATTAAAGCTATGATTTTGATGTCATCTTTACCTGAGTCGTGGGATACTATTGTTGCCGCAATTAGCAGTTCCCGAGTATCTGATAAACTAAAGTTTGATGAAATTCGAGATGAAGTTCTCAGTGAAAGTATTCGCAAATGAGAAATTGGAAATTCATCTGGTAGTGCTCTCAGTGTTGACCAACGAGGAAGAAGTAAACTAAAGGGCCCAAACAAAGGGCGATCAAAATCAAAGAACCGAGAAAAATCTTCAAATAGACCAAATGTAACGTGTTAGAAGTGTGGAGAAAAATGTCACTTTCGGATAGATTGTACAAGACCAAAGAGGAAGCAGAATCACAAATGTGGAGATGATGATGATTCTATAAATTCAGTAGAAGACATTGGGGATGTTTTAAACCTCAGCGTGGACAGTTCAATTGAATCCTGGATTTTGGATTCAGGTGCATCTTTTCATTCGTCTCCAAATAAAGAGTTGTTCCAGAATTTCAAGTGTGAAAATTTCGAGAATGTGTATCTTGCCAACAACAAAGATTTGGAGATTAAAGAAAAAGGGGTTGTCTGTAAAAAAAACTCTGACAGGAAATTAGTGGACATTAAAGAATGTTAGATATATTTCTAGTCTTAAGAAGAACCTGATCTCTATTGGTTAGTTGGACAGCACAGGTTATGCAACAGAGTTAGGGAAGAGTTCGTGGAAGATTATGAAGGGTGCTATAGTGGTAACACGTGGCATAAAATCTGAAACTTTATACACCACTGCAGAGTGTATGAACATGGCTGCTGTTGCTGAGAGTGCTTCAAATTCAAGTCTATGACACAATAGGCTTGGACATATGATTGTGAAAGGAATGAAGATGCTGACTACGAAAGGAGTTTTAGAAGGTCTGAAATCTGTTGATGTGAGTCGTTGTGAGAACTACGTTATGAGCAAGCAGAAACGAGTTATCTTCACAAGGACTGCTAGAGAATTGAAGAAAGTGCGGTTGGAAATGATCATATAGATGTGGAGCAAGGTTCCAAAACCAAGAAGCAAGTGAGAGTTGAGCTTGAGTTGTAGGGAAACTCACCTAGTGGTGTTGTAGCAGATACTCATGAAACGCCTGAGACTACAGCTGAGAAACCATATGTGGAGCAAGGTTCCAAGACAACGAAGCAAGTGGGAGTTGAGCTTGAGTTGCAGGGAAACTCACCTAGTGATGTTGTAGCAGATACTCATGAAACTCCTTAGACTACTGTTAAGAAACCAGATGTGGAGCAAGTGACACCTGAACCGATATTGAGAAGATCATCCAGTACTCTCAGAGTACCAGATATGTATGTACCTTCATTACACTATCCCTTGTTGATGAAAGGGAACTAGAGCCCTTTGATTAGGCCCTACAGTTGGAGGATACAACCAAGTGGGAGCAAATCATGGATGATGGGATGTTTATGCTTTAAAAATGTGTTGTACTGAGGCTGAGTACATGGCAATAGCTGAAGCTGGAAATGAGAGGATATGGATGACTAATTATCTGGAAGAATTGGGCAAGAAGTAGTACAAAAAGATTATTTATAGAGATAGTTAGAGTGTCATACAGTTGGTGAGTAACCCGATTTATTATTTAAAGATAAAACACGGAAGGCGATACCATTTCAGTTCCAAGTTAGAGGAAGATGATGATGTGTTTTGAGAAGATAGATGGTACAAAGAATCCAGCAAACATGTTGACAAAATGTGTTGATGTTGGAATATTGAGGTTGTGTAAAGCCTCAATTGGTATGGTGCAGTGAAGATGTTCATCGTCGTTTGAGAATGAAATTCTTGGCTGACTAGATCAATCTCCAAGTGGGAGAGTTGTTAGGTTATGGAGTCTGTTGCTTATTTATAGTTTAGTCAACCGTTATACATGGTAAATGATATATAAAGTAAATTGTCATAAATAGTAAAAATCTATGTATAGTAAAAAACTATATTCGGTAAAGTTATATATATTTAGCTGAACTATATATATATATATATATCTGAGCTTTGAAAATGTACTTTCTATATTCTCTATTATTTTATATGCCTGAAGTCATCTATACAAACCTTCAGTCAATATTCTCCTTGCATTTTCTCTATCCTATTTTTTGTTCATCTAGATCGAGTGTGTGCATTGTTGTGCGATCCTAACACTTTTTCTCCACAAATCCAACATGTTACGTTTGGTCTATTTGGAAAAATTTTACGATTCTTAGATTATATTGACCTTTGTTTTGGCCCTTCGATTTACTTCTCATTTGGTCAACACTGAGAGCACTACCAGATAAATCTCCAGTTTCTCATTTGTGAATACATTCGCAGAGAACTACATCTCAGATTTAATCGAACTTCAGTTTCTCAGATACTCAGGAACTACTAATCGCGACATCAACAATATCCCAAGACTCGGGTTAAGATGACATCAAAATATATGCTTTAATTTCATCTTCAAAATTAATGTCCACCGAACTCAGTAGACTTACAATCATATTGAATTCATTTATATGATCCGCAACCGATCCACCTTTAGATATTTGTAGATTGAACAATCTCCACATCAAATACATCTTGTTGATAGCCGATGGTTTTTCGTACATATTCGACAACTCCTTCTACAGATCTAACGTTGTCTTCTCATTAGTTATGTTAAACGCCACATTTCTTGACAGTGTCAATCGGATCAACCTAAGACCTGTCGATCCTTGAGCTTCCACTGCTCCATGGTCATGGTATCCAGCTTCACCCCCAACAGGGGTTCATGAAGATCTTTCTATTGTAGATAATCTTTAATTTGCATCTTCAAAAAATCAAAACCGTTTCCATCGAACTTCTCAATTCCAATCTTTGAACTTTCTATCTTCACAGATAGTGGTGAATCTCGCCTAGCTCTGATACCAGTTGTTAGGATCGCACAATAACACACACTCGTTCTAGATTAACACAAAAAATAGGAAAGAGAAAAGGTAAGGAAAAATATTGGTTAGAGGTTTATATTCTTCCAGTATGAACAACGAGAGAGCATACAGAGAATGCATAAAAAGTACATCTTCAAAGAACTGCCTAAGCAGCATAAATATGGTTTCAACGAACAAAATGAAAATCAACATGTGGCGGTAGTAATGTGATGGATCTCTATCGCTTTGGGCTTTAACTATGCTTTACACTTTATCTACAATTCTTTCCGGTTTAAGTCGTTCTCTCATTTCCTTCAACTCAAATTAACCCAAACTTAGTCATTTTATATCTCTTTCACTTGTTTTGATTTGTTAATCAACCTAGATTGATTCTTTGCTTGTTGTTCATTTTTTGTTTACCTTTGGCTTATGCATCTTCTTCCATTGGTCTTTGGCTTGGAGATCTTCTTCGATCGACCATCAGTTTGTTATCTTCTTAGATCGTTGTTCAGTTTTGTGATCTTCCTAAATAAACTCTTGGTTTGTTGATCTTCTTGGATCAACCTTCTGCCTCATTGATTTTCTTGGATCGACCATCAACTTGTTGATCTTCTTGAATGACTAGTCGTAGACTTCTTCATCTTCTTAGATGATCAACCGTTAACTTTTCATCTCCCTGAACGGTAACAACAGTAAAAAAAAATTAATCTAAATAAAGAAAGAAATAAAGGTATAAACATTCTAATTCAAGACTCTAATCATGCAAAGTGTCTAATATTTGCATGAAAGCGTCTAACATCAACCTGAAGTCTAACTTATGAATTATTATAAAAGTTTTGAACTTCAAATTAATGTTAATATACTCAGAGATGCAGAATTGGATTTCAAATGACAAAATTGAACTCCATTCGGAATAACTTTTCATCTTCGGAAAAGAACAACCAATTAACTTCCCATCTCCTCCGAGAATCAATCAAATATATTAAATTTTTGTTTAAAATCTTCAAATCTCAAGATTTGCTATAAGCCCTCTTATTTATAAATTTTTTATGGGCTTTATTGTTTTGGGTTTATTTGAATTTAGACCCAAATATGATCGGCCTAAACTTATGTTATCAAATATTATAAAAAATAAAAAATAAAAAAAAGTTGTCAAATATTTGGATGGAATGTTCTAGTGCATCCTATTAATTAAACTCTAAATAATTTAGGAATTGGATTATAATAATAGAACTCGTTGGCCCAAAAATCCACTCTGTAATATTGTCCCGACGAATTAAAATTAAAAAATATATATATATATTGGAAAAATAAGGAAATTGAAATATTGGGGGAAGGGATATCCGCGTTGTTTAGTATGAGAATCCCAAAGCCTTTTAATAAACGCCTCTTACAAATCAATCCAATATGCCCTAAAATGGAACATACATAACAAAACGCCAAATCCAAACCATTTCACGGGTTGACTTGCAATTCGATCCACACTAACAACACCAACCAAGCTCCAATCGAAATCAGCGGCATGGCGAGACTACCTGAAGCAGGGAGATTGAAGCGTGGGAAGAGCAGAGGAGGCCTTAATGGCGAAATTGCAGAGATCGGGGAGGGAGAGAGGGGATTGCGCGAGGGAGAGCGGGAGGAGGAAGTAGATTTGGCCGAGTTGGAGGCTTTCGTCGGGGGAGAGGGAGGGGACGCGGCTGCCGATGAACATTTGGTCGGAGTTGCAGAGGAGGAAGTTAGGGTTGTGAGATGTGATTTTGGAGGCTTTGATTGGATCGGAAAACTCCTGGACGAAGCCGTCCATGTGAATCACCTTGATCGAATCCAGATTTGGTTGCTGCTGTTGATGCAGTCTCATTCCGCGTTTCGGATTCGCTGATAGCGTTGCTGTGTGCGTCGAAGCGCAAACCCCCATTCTCAGATCTTCACACGGAAAACAGATATGAAAATACTCTTCATTTCCTCATTCCGCTTTTATATACGCCCATTTTCTTGCCCTTTTCAACTCATATTCATACTCTCTATATTTTATTTTATTTTATTTTATTTTTTGTCCTAATCCAAATTTATTTATTTTTTAAATCAATATTTATTACCCTTCTCTTTATAAATATACATATATTATTATTATTATTATTAATCAACTATTTTCATTAAAAATTAATTTGGTACATGGAATGAAACCTACCCAAGTTATATTTTAACCCTTTAAATTCTAAATTATATTTTTGACTTCAAAATTTTTTAAATATTTATTTTATTTTTTATTTTGAATATTTTAATGACCAAACTTTCAAAAAGTTATTATTATTTTGCCTTACTTTTTCTTTTTATTTTTTAACAAATTGATGATTTAATATAAGCATAATTTCAAGTCAAATAAATTATTAAATTTTATTATAAAAATACATTAGACTTTAAAAGTGATTAAAAAATCCACTTAGATTTAAAAAAATTTCATAAGTGTCCTTTTGACTTTTTAACAAACTTTAAAATTACCCTTTCACATTTTTAAATAATTCAAAATAACATTATTATCCTTAAAAATATATATATATATCTATATATATATATAGAGATAAAACTCATTTATTTAAGCCCCATACATCATTTCCTTTTTTGATTTATTCTTTCTTATCTGTTATCTGTTTTAACTTGTAGCTTAACAATTTCTCAATTTTTTTTTTTTCAGTCTCTAAAACTTCTCTTCTTCTTAAATCATTTCCTTTATGAGCATTTTCAAATGGTATAAAATTCTAGTAGGATGGGGTTAAGGGACGAACTAAGACAAAAAATGATGGGCATGTGACACATCAGTAAAGAAGGGTAAGTGAATGAATCATAACCACATTTAAACGAGAGCAATCTTAAGATATGATGGCTAAAAAAACATAAAATTTACTACTTGTACCAATAAGATGCACCTTTATTTTTTATGGCTTAATCATAAGAACTTTAAAGATTAATCGTGTTCTACTTGGAGAAATTCTATGTTGAGTGACCTCTTGAGAATTTTCCTATGATGCATGTTAGGGGGAAGAAACACACATTAAAAAGATCTTTGTTGGTATGTGATAAGATAAGGAATCATATAAAGAAAGTAAGATTTGGATTACCTTGTTGATCGAATATATTGTTTGAGATTCGAATCACTCCACAAGCAAGATCGGTCATGTCTAGCTTGAATGATTTTTGTTCATCAAATATCTCAAGGCAAGAACACTCGTTTGAAATTCGAATCACTCCACAAGCAAGATTGATTATGTCGAGTTTGAATGATTCTACATACAATCTAAACTACATAGAATTGCAAAGAAACTTAGTCATTAGCTAAAGAAAACACAAATGCTCATTTTACTCTATTTTTCAAGTCTCTTACAAATACAACATACATCACCTTATATAGCTTCAAAATGAAATTATTAAAGACATTCAAACAGTTGTGACATTCATACTTAATGGTCATAATTAACCATTATGCAATTGTAACCTATAATAAATAAAAAGTCTTAAAATACATTAATGAAATACAATGACTCTAAATTACTTTAAATTGTAATCCACCCAAAATTTATAACATGAATCTTCATTCTTGTTCAATGTGGCATGAATTGAAATATCTTTTGATAATTTCAACAATATTTTCTTCACATCTTCATTGGAGCATATTGTATGATTGAAGTTCATATCAGTATGTGGTGATAGCCTTCACTCTTAGAAGCAAGAAGTAAGTAATGTGACCATGTAGTAGGAGAATGTCGATGTCGAATCTGAATTTTGAATCCTGATTCGAATCTTGGACATGAGGCGTTATGCATCCCCTTTCAAGGTTCAAAGATGAAAATGTCGGTGTTGACTCTAGATTCAAAATCCTGATCCAAATCTTGGGCATGAGGTGTTACGCATCCTCTTTCAAGGTTCAAAGATGAAAACGCTACTATACTTGTCTAAAAATGGAGCTATAACGTAAATGCGAAAAACTATCTAATGTGACTTTATTCTATGACCTCCTCATTAGGCACGGTCATCCATCCATATGGCCCTTGCCTTTAGTTGAAAAATAGATGGACACATGAAAATTTAAAAATACTCAAAGAACCTTATGGTTGAGGTTGAGAAATGCAACCACATGCAACATACTTCATGTCTAATAGGACCTACTTTTCAGGGACTGTTTCTTAGACTCTACTTTTTTTTCCAGGTACGTTTGGATGCATAGTACTTCTCTACACACAGATTATGTGCACTTGTATAAACCCACTAAACAAACTCGTATACTATTCCCTAGTCTTGACTATGGGTTAGCATACGCTCGCATTCTAAAATATCAACAGAAAAGGAAGGAGCGTATAATAATATCATGGTGTACGTGTTTGTACGTAATATACTAGCGAGTAATCCACACTTGTGTGACATATTATATGCATGAAGTCCCGCATTGAGAATCATGGTTGAATAAGATGAGACAAATAGTACTTACTTACTTATCATGACATAAATGTCTTATGAGATGTATATCGATATTTCTTTTTACTACTTATCTTAGAAATCTCATGTAAGGCACTTGTAACAACCCTATTTTTTTACTACTAAAATAAAGTTGTCATTACATGCATGACATGCCTAATATGTGCGGAAATATATTTAGAAATATTTACATGTAAATGATGCCATGAACTTAAACATTCACAACGTTCGTTTCAAATAAAAAGTAAACATCATTAGAAAAGTGAATTGGAATAACAACACTTCAAAAGAAGTGCATACGTCGTGATCTAGCCTAAGACTATAACTTAAATGAAAATGCAACTAGCCTGACTTTATTTCCATAGTTTTCACAACAATGTCGTCATCTATATATGAGTGTCTTATATTTATATGAAAAAGAAGTAGCACCTAATGTGAGTATTTGAAAATACTTAGTAAGTAGCCTCACTATTGTGGTCGAAAAATGTAATAACATGCAATTATGGTAGGACCTATCCTTTCATAAAACATCATGGCCTTAGTCTCTACTTTCCAATCTAGATGGAGTTGAATGTGTAGTACTTCTCTACACACGGCCCATGCATGCGCACACAAATCCATCAGGTGGGCTCATATACGTACCCTTGGGCCTACCCTTCGGCTAACATACACTCACGTTGTCGGAAGTCAGAGAGAAAGGAGCACGCATAATATCATGGTATGTAATATCTTAGTGTACACGTCCATACTAATCTTAACGGTAAAGTATCTTGATGCATGCGATACACAAAATGCATGAGGTTCGTAATATCAAATCATGACATATTCTTATGATGTAAGTTATACCTCCATTCTTTTAATAGTATAGCATTTCTATAAGACCTGCATACATATATTGAACATATCTTTTACGATTAACATACATGAACTTAAATCTTTTGTCTACTCTAAATCCTTCACATTCTTACCTCGACCATTACACGACCTCATTGGTGGCTTGGACTAACTTTGGTCCTAACAGTTCACGTTTTCCTACCTCGTCCTAGCACAGTGTGACCTTTATTGTTTCAATAATAACAACGTCACACCAATAGTCGTATGATATATGTGGTTGTAAGTGAATTCCATAAGATGTAACGTGAAACCCAAGAGTATTTAGTGACTTCGATATAAGCCAACCAAATAAGTGAACTTATTATTAGCACGCCTTTGGACTTGGTTGGATGACTTGAGTGATGTATGAATGACACGTGCCCTATGACCCATTTACAAGCCTAAAGGATATGTATACGAGCCCACTTAGTAAGTTCGTGTGAACGTGCGTTAATCGTGCAAAGAGAAGTACTACACATCCAACCTTACATAAAAAAGAAAGAAAGTAGAGACTAAAGAACCGTCACGAAAAAGAAACCTAATTAATAATTTGAAAAATCACTTTCCTTTCCACTGAAGCTGAAAATATTGGGGTCCATGTGGATTTCTACCAAATAACATAATAATGTTTTTTTTATAAATAAATAATAAAAAAAATATCCTAAGATTCCCTTTTTCCATCAAATCTAATTGCTGCACCCTACCATATGATTCGATATTAATTTGCTTACAATTGTTTCAAACATCTTAAATTATTAAATTATATGATTAAATACGAATCTATGGTTTGATCTCAAAAATAATTATTAACCATCATATCTATTTTATAATTATTTTTAGTCTAAAGTTTATTATAATGACAAAAACTTTAAGATGAATAAAATATGCCAACCTTGCAATTATAATCAATCAACCTCCAAAATTAAATGGAGATTACTATGATTATAGTCTTATCGGTACTATGTAAATTAAACGCTTTCACATATAAACAATTATCACGATCAAATTCGATAGGTGATTTCGTACTTTCAATTTTTCTTAAAATTATTTATTTTGTGATAGGATAGTACGAGGGTCGAACTAGCTAGTAAGCTATCAATTGTTCTATTAATTTAGAATTATCTGGTGGGGGAGAATAAAATAGTGAATTTAGTTTTAATATTGTCCCGACAAATAATTGAGGTGGGTAAATATATTTTAATTGGGTTTTGTAATAAATTTGAAGAAAAATAATAGTAAATTAAAGGTGAAATTGTAAAAATATGGGAAGTTTTTGAGGTTTTGGAGCAATTCATTGCATACCCACTAATGAAGCTTCCTATCATAGGCAAAGGTGGAAAAGGATAGTGTTTGAAATCAAATCAAGCATGAAACTCATTAGGGTTTGTCCCCTTTTGAATTAAAAAATATGCACAAAAAGTTGAGAATAATGGATTTGATTTTCACTTTTTTCAAGATCTTCATTTATGGGTCATCTTCATTCTTCAAATTTTAGAACTGTCTTGCCCCAAGTTTCCAAATGGAGATCAACTAAACATGTGAGGAGATATTGGCAATTTGAGATTTTTGTTTCGATTTTTCTTTAGACATGTGAAATCGCTTGTGTAATCGTTTACAATTCATAAGTTTTGTACCAAATAATCTAGGAGTGAAACTGGTTGGAAGTCGAAGATCTGATCGAGCCTCAAGAATGGTAAGAACTGTTATCTTTCACAAGTTACGTATGAAATCGAAAGAAATTAAAAAAAGTAGAAAAATCGTGTTGTTTCTGGAAATTAGAAAATTAAATGGGATTCTTGAAGTAGGTGACTCCCATGAGGTTTGAACTCACGTTGTGTATCACAATCATACTATGAAGAGAGTAAGTTGTGTCCTCACATGCAGATAAAACATGGTGGTGACATGGTAGTTGATAACTCTCCAAAATCGAATTACTTCAAGTTTTTTTTTTTTTAATCAATACTTATGTATAAATACTCACAATTTTCTCATTAGTCCTCGAATAGTAAGTGAAAATAGGTTCAAGATGCATAAATTTTAATCTGAATTAGCATTGAGCCTTAAATGGGAAGAGAGAAACAATATAGAAAGGAAAGGAACCCAAAAAGAAAGATTGAGGGAACAAAAGGAAAAGAAAAGATAGAATAGAAAAGGGCCAATCTGTACCAAATTTAGTGTCAATCGGAGATGCTCGACAACTTAGATTTATATTTATATATAAAAGTGGTGAGGTGGGGTGAGATTAGAGATGAGAAATGATCTGTGAAATCTGTACCAGCTTCTCATTTTTCAGCAATACGGGTGGTTCCCCGCATAAGTTTGGGCCTATGGGTTATGGGTTATGAACGTCTCTGGCTCCCACGTTTTCCAAGTTCTTAATCTTCTTTGATTTTAGGCACAATTGGGAGTGGTTAATGAGTGGGTCGAGGTGGGCTCAACCGATGTAGAACTGGCCCCATCATTTTCCCTCTCCTCTCTTCCTTGTTCAGCGCCACATCCCTCCTATGACCATCTTCGGCGACCACCTCGACGCGACGCTTGCATCTCTGATCGTCCTTTAGCAACGTTGACGAGCATTCGTTAAGTGGGGGTGTACCCAGGCTAGCGAGCGACGGGCTCTCTCCCTCTCGCCTCTGGTGCGAGCAGCAACACACGAACGTTCTGGCGATTGGAAATTTCCGACCAGCGGCGACCCGATCCACGGCACCCACGCTCTTCTGCGATCGATCTCCTCCCTCTCTTACGGTGGCGACAAAGCTGTTTAAACACCTTCGAAGACATTTCGTTAAGGATTGAAGCTGTTATTGTGAGAAACATTGGGTAACAATCACTCTAAGCCCCTTTCGGACTTTTTTAAGCTTTTCAGTTTATGTCCTCTGTTCGTTGTATGCTTTGTATGTTGCACGCACTGTTTGATAAATATGATTTCAATTGTATGCTATTACAAACTGCTATGTTTTCTAGTATGATGTTTACTTATGCCTTTCTTATGTTAAATATGCTTTTATGTTGAGATTTTCTGAAACTCCATGATAGTTTGATGTCTTTGTCAAAAGCATGTTCATGTGGTTACTTTGCTTGAAGCATGTTTTAGAAAGCTTGTTCTTGGATGTAGCATCTCAATCATATAATATGAACTTCAAGGAAGTTGTAAAGAAGGTTGTTCAAATTACTATAAGATAAAGTTAAATTACATTAGGTGAAGTCAAGTTGCAATTAATGTCACATTAAGAAGAATCAAGCTTCATTTGTGCAACAAGGGTTTCAAGATACTTCAAGTGAGGCTTCATTTGTTCTTAGATGGTTACAAGTTTAAGCTAGATGAATGAAATCTAGATTTACAATGTTTCATTAATGCATTTTAAGTTTTGAGACTTTTTATTTACTTTCTTGTTACATATGTTACATTTACATAGTGACTAATTATGGTCATAAAGTATGAAGGTTACCACTCTTGAAATGTCTATGGAAGGTCAAAGAGTTTTATTTTTTAGGCTACATGAAAACATGTATGCTACCTTTGTAAAGTAGACTTGGAAAAGGTAGTAAAAAGAGCATTTCTGCTTTCTTTTAGCAAGGGGTGAAGTTTCTTTGTCAACCTATGTAGTATAGGTTGCATGCTTAGAATCATTCAAGCCTAACATGACCGATCTTGCTTGTGAAATGATCTAAATCTAATCAAGTTTTCTTGCCTTGAGATATTTGATTAACAAAATGATTAGAATCTTATTTTCCCTTGATGTGATTCCTTATTGTCAAGTCTTCGAGGCTTTGGGTATAAATGGTTTGGGTTGCTCGCTCAAGGCCTAGGGAATAAATGATCAACGATTGAACATTGAGTTCTATATGGTAGTGTTGAGGCCCTATGTATAAATGTTTAAGCCATGGACATGCCTCAAAAGAATAAGTCTCAAAGAAACGTGCTGTGACGTTTGATGCATGTTGTATGTTGTTTGTGTGACTCCACAGGTGGAAGCTAACAATTGAGTGAGAGATGTCGTACTTGCTGCCGCATCTTCATTCAGGATGGGCTGTTGACCAGGCAATTCTGGCTGAAGAAGAGCGCCTTGTGGTCATTCGTTTTGGTCATGACTGGGACGAGACTTGTATGCAGGTGTTGATCTTTGAGTGTTGGTGTATGCATTAGGGGTTGTCCGTTCATGGTGTTTTTGGTTGGTGATTTTGATGCAGATGGATGAAGTGTTGGCATCAGTAGCAGAGACGATCAAGAACTTCGCAGTGATATACCTTGTGGATATCACAGAGGTTCCTGACTTCAACACAATGTACGAGCTGTATGATCCATCCACTGTGATGTTCTTCTTCAGGAACAAGCACATAATGATAGATCTTGGGACCGGAAACAACAATAAAATAAACTGGGCACTTAAGGATAAGCAGGAGTTCATAGATATCATTGAAACAGTGTATCGTGGAGCAAGGAAAGGACGCGGTTTGGTCATTGCACCAAAGGACTATTCAACCAAGTATCGCTACTAACATGTTTTGCTGCTGCTGCATCTGCTACTTCTTCTATGTTTTGGATAAATTTGGTGTGTTATTCTTAAGCTCTAATCGTTCATTGTTTGCAATCATTTCTACGATTATAACTAATTTTCATTTTATACATTTTGATTTTGTAGAGTATATATTGATAACAGTGGAAATAAAAGATTCAAATACTACACAGTCGGAATCCAAAGCTACCAATGGACATTTCTTACAGGTTTCATGTGTGTTTTATACTTCCAATGTCATTACGCAAAGACATGTCATGACTAACTTATGCCAGAAGTTATTTAAAAACTTTTTTTTATTTTTTATTTGTCACTTAAATATTCATTAACTTACTATTAAACCAAAATCAAAATCATGTTAAACAAGCGGTCTACAGAAAACATTATTATGCTATCCTAATCAATTATGAAAACATGATTAAAATGTGAAATAGACTGTCCATGTCTTCTGGATGCATAGCACTTTTCTCTTCTAGATCCAGATAAGGGTGGATGCAGCTTAATTATATGTTAGTGTATGCTCACGCCATGAAATATTTATCCGTGTATGAATCACAAATATTAAGATGAAATTATGCACAAATAAGCAACAACATGTATGTAATAATAGTCTTATTATAAAAGAAGTAGGGTCAGTATATCTTTACCCATGATAAAAGTTTTAGTCTAAAACCTCATATCGTGTCTAGTGGTTCATGATTATTGTGAATACCAATAATTAAACATATATGCAAATCGGGTAATTTCGTTAAGGAAAATAAAGGCGGCTATCGAGTTTGTAATTAGAGGTGGAAGCAATGATCCATTTATTTTGGTTCTTTTTCCCCACCATTTCAATCTATACTTCCAAAAACATACCCCATAACAAGTGTCATGTCGGTTCTCTTTTCCTGTTAATGTTCGTGAAAAAAAATGTTTACTAGGGACAAATTATTTGTCCCTTGCCATGTTTGGTAATATATATATATATATGATTTATTTTATAGATGAAGCTACACATGCATGTATCTATCTACATTCCCATTAATGCATCTTCCGATCATTGTATGTGCACTCTTTTTCTTTCTTTTTTCTCAAAATATTAATTTTTTTTTTGTATTTATTAAAAAAAACTTATATTAATATACTTTTTCATACAAAATATTATTATTATTTTAATTTGAAAATTGATCATTTGGCAATAGAATCTCAAGTTATAGAAATTATATATATTTTTTTTTTATTTTTTGTTGGCGTTGAAATTAAATTATCAACCGACATAATCCAACATTTCAATTTTTTTATTCAAATTATTGTTGTAAATATTTCTGCAAGTGTTCCAAATAAATCAAATTTCACACCAATTTAAATATGGTAGGATGTCGGGTGTTTAAAAATGTCCTTAGATTAGGGGTTACTTGGGTTTAATTTATTGTATTTTACAAATAAATTATTTCAATATTTATCTAAATCTAATTTGCATTCGTGCTTTACAATAATCTTTTATGTTATACGAATAAACTTATTAAAATAGTTTTTTTTTTTTTTAAATAGTTACCTTATAACTCTCATTTTTAAGAGCGAAAGACTAACCTGGGTCATTTCAATATTATTTGTTCATGAGAGAGACTTATTTGGAGTCTATATGATTAAACCAATAAATAGTAACCTTTCCATTCTTTTTTAATAGTTTTATCCTCCGAATGGTTATGGTCCAATGTAATCCTAAGTCATTCATGTACCCCTCTTTTACTCAGATGCCTGCCAGTGCATTTCTTGTAGATTTAATTTTTTGAGTGGTTAATTTTGTGTGAGAGAATGGGAAATAAAAGATTATAGTTATAAATTGTTTATTTAGAATTTAAATTTAGAGAAAAAATGGATATTTATTTATTCTATGTTCCAATTATAAATCGGGGAAGATCCGGTAGCATTAAATAAAATTGGCCTTAATGATTGGATATAGAAAAATAATTAATTGTGGATATTTGTAAAGATTTGAGGGGTAAATATGTAAAAGTGACAGCTAAGAATCTCATGCCATTGCCATGGGATGCGGAAGAAACGAAACATCCACAGAAAGCAACCTCTCCATCCTATTTACAAAATTAGCCCTACAGAAACTACATTATTCCGGAATTGCACTCAACTTCGCCCTAAATTTTCTACCCCTACCACTCCCCTTCTGCAAACCCCTTCTGGGAGGCTTCCTAAACTCCTCGTCGGAAAACGCGACAGGGGAGACCGCCGTGCGTCGAGATCCAGATTTTTCAGTCCCTCCGGCGCCGGCCTTGATAAGCGCGGAGCTGGCCTTGACGGCGAGTGCGGCCATCTCCTCCGGGTGCAGCGGCTGGTTGAGCCTGTCCAAGGGCAGGGCAAAGTAAAGGTGGCCGAGTTGGAGGTGGTCGTCGTCATGGACGGCGTAAACGGCGTCGTCGAAGTCCATGTCGTCGGAGTTGCAAATGAAAGTGGCGGGGTGTTTGTGTAGGAGAAAGGAGACCTTAACTGGGTAGGAGAACTCGAGCAGTGTGCCGTCGGTTAGAATCAGCTTGGCGGTGGCCACGTTGACGGAATCGGAGGAAATGCAAATACCCATTTTGGAATTTACTTGAGTTTTTTGGTTTGACGAAGTCAGTGAGCGGAGGAGAATGGGGAAAGGCGGATGGGTATATATAGGGAGGGAGATGCGGCGAGGTATGAGTCAGAGTGCCACGTAGGATTTGGTTTGTCGTGTAGTTGGGTGTTATGCCAGGCTGTATTATGAGTGGTGACAGGGTGGAAGATTTGGTGGGAATTCTATTAATAAAATGGGCCTCTGGTTTTTGAAATGATTTTAGGTTTACGTAGAATTAAGATTTGGTGAATTCCCTAAACTAACAACCCCTTTCCTTTTCAACATAATTCAAACCATAGGTCTAAATAATTAACACTAAACAAATATTTCCAATCTTCTTCTCAAACTTTTTGAAACGCATTTTCTGTCTTTATGACACTCCTGTTTCACCGTGTAGTTTATTGAAAAAAATAAAATGTTTATTAGGAAGATATAAAGTTTAAAAAAAAAAAAGTTTATATCGAAAGTGAAAGGAGAGATTGGTTATAAAGGGAGTGAAAGGGACATGAAGTGGGGAACGACATTGAGTTACCACCTAACACGTCTTATAATTGTTCCATCTCCATCTTCAAGCTTATGACATTTTAACGAGGATTTGAGTGAAAATATAATACATTCTTAAGTTATCTGTAACAGTCGTGAGGGAATATGATCCAAAACGTTGATTTTGGCTTTATTTATTTGTCTTTTCCATTATTTATTTATTTTCCCCCTCTTTTACTTTATGCCTGCCTTCCTCTCAAATCATCCATTTAATTTAATAAAATTAAGGATAATATCAATGATATCTCAATGATGGGAGGAATTTGTATAATGTGATACATTTATGAATGAATGAATGAATGATAACAACCCCAACAAAGAGATCCATGAGGGCAGAAATCCGACCACAGAAGATGGCGGTCTGAACAGTGTAGGGTGGATGCGAAGCCTGGGAGAGACGAAGGACACAGACACCCACTTGTCTATGTTTCACTATTCCTGTGTGTTGTGTCCAACAACATGTGCATTCCTTAACAACTAAACTTATCCCATGTCTTTTTCCTTTTCTTTAGCTCTCATGTCTCAAGCCCCACATGCACATCCGTATAATTCACCAATATAAAGTCCCCTTTCCTTCTACCTCAATTATTGTCCTTCTTCCTTTAAACAAATCTACACCTAATACGTCTTTCATTACCACATTATTTATAGATGGGTTTCTCATACCTCATTTCTTCTATGTTTTTGTATGCTCCACTATTTCACTGTTCACCTTCTTTTCTCTTCATTTATATGTCTACGTGTTTGATAATAATCTCCTTGTTTACTACTAATTTTCTTTTACATCCTTGTTTCATCAAGATATTAAGGGACTAAAGATGCAATAAGAAAATGTGTGGATCTTTTAGAAAAAGAGGCAACAATATAGCTAAATGATATAATATATATAATACCTCAATGCGTACTTCATGGAGAAGCATCCTTAACTTGGAAGTAATAACTTTAGCTTAATCAATTTCTTTTACACTTTTTACTGACATGGAGTAAGCCAAAATAGAGAAATATCATTTGATTAACATCGTCTTTCTAGCTCCATTTGCATTATCGGTTTTCCAATCGATCTAATAACAATCGATGACAAAAGGGTACGAACAAATTCTATGATACGTTCTCCATTTTGTTTTTTCATATATTTATTTAAACCAAACCCATCGTAAATACTTTAACAATAAAGCACGAAAAGGACGTGAAATTTAGATAAAATAAGGAAAAATGAAACAATGCTCTAATCTAACCTAAAGGCTACAATAACATGAACACATTTATCTTAGCTTTAGTTCCTTGTTTGTTACTACGATGTCTGCATCTGTCTAGAGGTTTCTTACATTTACCTAAAAAAATAAGAGTAACACATGACTTAGTATTTTAAGAAATACTCAATGAGCTACCTCACTATTAGGATCAGGAAATGCATACACAATAAATCATAGGGGAGTTATCCTTACATTCGTTAGCCTTGAACTCTACTTTCCAGTCCTAGCTAAAAATTGGATGTGTAATATTTTTATATACACGGCCCAAACACGCACACATGAACCTACAAGATGGGCATATATGTACCTTCTGGGCCTACTATTTAATTAGCACACACTCAAGCCGTCGGAGCCACGTAGGGAAAGGAGCCCGCATAATATTGTCATGTGTACAATACCGTATTATAACATTATGGCGTAAAGTAAGCGTTCATACTAATCATAATGGGAAAGTATCCATATGCACATGACATAAAAATATGCATGAGATCCCCATAGCTACATTCGTTCTTTCGTAAACACTTTCATGAATACTTTCTTGACATGTCAACATTTCACAATCTAGAATATAATCATGCTAACATGGAGTGAATGACATATCATAGCATAACATAAGTTATAGTAAATCATCACATAGTTATGACATAACATAACACAAGTCATAAAATACAACATGTGGAGGGGCCACGGAACACACATCGTTCATACATCATTCAATTCATCCAACCATGTGTATTAAATTATTGACTCATTCAACAATTTTTTAAATTAAATTAAAGTGGTGATGATTAAAATTGGGAATTAAGCATAAAATGAAGAGGTGTTGATTTGTAAGTAAACCAAACATAAGAACTCATAAGTTTGTTGGGAAAGGTTGAAGAGTATAACCTCAACAACCGGCAAACCCAAACAATGTGCTCTCTCACTCCCAAAATTTGTAGACATAAAAAAAGGCTACAAAAAGAATCTGATCAGAAAATCATATTAAAAAATAAAAAATGTTGAATAGACTTGTGGAGAAGGAAGAGAGAATAAAAGTTGCGTCTTGCAATTGGGTTACCCAAAGTGCCAAAGTCCAATATATCATTATTTCCAATCATCTTCCGTTTCAATCTACATTATTACTTTCTTTCTTTCTTTCTTTTTTTTTTTAAAAAAGTTAACCAGAAGTGAATTACTAAAGAACATGTGTCCTTCCAGAAACAAAATTCTTCGAGCTCACTAGTGCCCTATAACTTGTGTGATCTTCATGAACTAGGCCTTCAAATAGTTTTCTAAACTCGTTTGTAGGAATGCATATCTGATCATAGTAGTTGATCAAAGACTAAAGAAGTAATGAAATAAGCCCTTCACCCAAATTGGACTATCTAGCTCTAAGTATGAGTATTGGGTGAACAAAGGTGTTCCTCTCAGGCTTAGAATCTTCAGAAATGTGGCCTAGTAAATTCTTGGAGATCTGTACTATGTTAATCTGAAATGCCATCTTTTCCTCCCCTCGAGAAGCCTCCATTTTGCCGCTTTCTTGGCTGAAAAAATGTTTGGGAATCACACAACAGTGTGCGCAAGCTCCTAGCGCTACGATGCTTGGTGCCTACACTACAATGTAAACTTCCTTGGCGCCACACTACCAAGAACTTCGTGCTAATGAGTGGCTCCTTCGTCTCAGCATCATGTTCGGTACATCTTCGTTCGATGCGCAGCGCCTATGCTTCCTCTGCTCGACTTCTCTTTGCCTAGCCTTCGACCTCGGTTTGCACCGAGCGTGATTGAGCTCTGAAGACCCAACACTTGTGTCCAAAATGCAAGGCTGAATAACATTAGCCTTCGAAATCTGAAACGGGAATCGAGTTATTCGACAAGTGCCCAACTGACCTCAAATGATCGGTTAACTGATCCAGCAAGGGATATATACCGCTTGTTTCATGCCTCTTGTCATCAACCATGAACTCTGTAATACACTCATCAATCTCAATGAAGCTAACAGCTTTACACTTGATGATCCCATGGTCATTCATCAGTTTTCTTATATTCTTCACTTCTTTCCATCTATTTGCTTCAAAATATATGTTTGACAGAAGAACGTAGAGCCCAGAACTGTATGTCTCCAACTCCAGAACCTGTTTCAAGATTTGATTCCCGATGTCCACATTCCCGTAAGTCCTACAAGCACCAAGCATAGCGCCCCACACAACCACATCTGGCTTCATTGGCATTCCTCCAATGAGTTTTACTGCTTCCTGCAACAGCCCTCCTCTTCCTAGCAAGTCCACCATGCAAGCGTAATGCTCGATTTCAGGAAGAATCCCGTAAACGGAACTCATTCTCTCGAATAAATAGCGTCCCATGTCGACAAGTCCGCTATGGCTACAAGCAGATAGCAGTCCAGTGAATGTGATTTCGTCGGGCCAAATCCCCGAAGTATGCATCATATTGAATAGTTTGAGTGCATGCAGGCCATAGCCATGTAATGCAAGTGCCTGGATAATAACATTCCAGGACACTAAATTCTTATCTTTAGACTCAAAGAAAAAATCCATGGTGGTTTCGAGGGCACCACATTTTGCATACATGTCGATGAGGGAATTCGAAAGAGTGGCAGTGATCATGATATTGTTGCTGCAAATGTAACAATGTGCTTTCTTTCCCATGGCTAAATCACCAATTTGACTACAGGCTGAAAGAACACTCACTAGAGTAGCCTCATCAGGCATGATGGTTGTCTCACACATCTGTTGAAAAAGAAGCAATGCTTCCTTGCATCGACCTTCTTGGACATAACATGAGATCATTGAATTCCAAGAGATCACATTCTTCTCAGGAATTTGATCAAATACCTCACGAGCATAGCGAAAAAGGCCATGTTTTGAATATGCACTAATCATGGAAGTATGCGAAACAACATTTTTGTCGATCATTCTATCGAAGATTGTCCGAGCAGAAAGCAAATCCCCACACTTAGCATACATATCCAGCATTGCATTTCTTAAAATTTGATCAAACTCAGTCCCAGTAATCTCTACATACAGATGCACACATTTACCCATATCTAAGTTATAACTTCTTGTACAAATGGAAAATAGATGAACCAACGTGAACAGATCCGGCTGAAATCCCCACACTCTCATATCTCGAAACAGCAAAAAGGCTTCCTTACAGAACCCATTCCTAGAGTACCCACCAATGATCGAATTCCAGGACACCAGAGTTTTATGTGACATTTCATCGAACAGTTGGCGTGCGCATTGGACAAAACCACAAACGGCATAAACATTGATAAGAGCATTCTGTACGCAAACATGAGACAAAATCCCGAGTCGAATAGCATGGCAATGGACAAGAAGAACTTCCCAATACGCAAGCTGAGAAGCACAAGCTTTGAGCACAAATGGGAGAGTAAATTGATTGGGCAAAAACCCAGAACGCATCATTTTAAAGTAGAGAAAAATAGCATTGATTGGGTGTTGGGAAGTGGAGTATCCCCTTATCAAGCAATTGAACATAAACTTGTTGGGTTGGAGATGGTGATCAAAAACAAGCTGGGCGTAGGGGAGATCCCCAGCTTGAGAAACAGCGCAGAAAGAGACCAATTTTCCAAGAGTGAGAGTTTCAGAAACCAAACCTTGGAGGATGATTTGGGCATGGAGGACCTTGAGCTGTCTCATGGAGGAGCATCTTTCTAATGAAAGGTGAAGGGATTGATGAACAGGGGACTTGAAATCACGACTCTTTGAAGCAGGAATTGCAGGTAATGAGTGGAAACGAAATACAGAGCGGTTGAGGCGGGAAAAAAACATGGACGATAATAACTCCAACAACATTTCATTTGTGGAGTTTGAATGATAAAGCAAACATTTTGATTTCCCTTTAATATGAACTCTGAGGCGTAAGAGCACTTCAAAATCCCCACACCCCACCCTGCTCATACGCCTTTTATTAGTTTTCATTACCCATCACTTCAATTTTAATTTTTAAATTTCCATATTTATAAACCCATTCATCTATTTAAATATTATAAAATAGTCTTTGGTTACCAAATCTTCGATTTAAATAGTGATAATTTTATATGTGAACGAGATTTCTCCACCACGTTCAGGGTGGATCATGGCAAGGTAAATGAATATCTCTTCATTTTCCATCCCAAGTAGAGATTTCACATTTGACACAAGCGGTCATTGGTCTAAGTAGATTGTAGGAATATTGAATCAACGAAAATGAGAGTGCACCTTGATGATGGTATGAGTAGTAACTTTCAAATCCTTTTTAGTCATTCTATCTTCAAGATTGCTCTTATTCAAAGTATTCCGAGGAAAAATTATTAATAGTAAAACATTTCTGAGAGAAGTTATTAATCTTGAAACAGTTCTATGAGTTATGAGTTGTTAGTGCTTTTGTTTTTATAAATAGCCATCAATTCATTGTGGTTAAACTTATTTTGTTACAAATTTTGTTACAAAGTGGGTTTTGTGAGGGTTTCATTATGCTTTGATTATTTGTTTCACGGTTTCAATCCAGAGTCAAAACCAACAAACATCTTATATCCTTCCATCCATCATATCTCCGCTTTGTCATGTCAATTGAGAATAGACCCATGTGTCATTCATATTCTTAAGGCGCCTCCCAAACAATCATCCATTTAGGTTCTATTGAGGCATTGGACCTCTTGTGCTTATACCATATTATTTATAGATTTTGTACCAGATACTGGGTGCATATACCAACTTCTAACACATGGGCGGAAGCACAATGTAGGCATACCTGTGCCGTCTGACACTGACACTATCCTTGTAAAACTCATTTCAAAAGAAGTCATCTGAGACACTCATCTCGCAACACTTGCCCTCTTTATGACACACGTCTATGCCACAGGACGGCTCGCTCAGCCCATAGAATCCAAAGGTGGTGGAGAGTTGATATCATGTCTCGCCCTAAAGTACTTTTTGACGCATTTTTTGTCTGGTTGGAGTAAATATAAGTTTGGCAAATGGTCATAAAGTCTCGTAGAGTGTTCGTCTGGTGTCTAATTGATACCAAATTTGGTGAGAATTCATATTTCATATAAACCAACTTAACTCTAGAGCGGCATGCCCAAACTCCTTCCGAAACTCCAATTTTCGAGGTAAGGTTTGGGCCCCTACCCACCCTTTATCAAGCCTATCTTTATCCATCTTATCTACTTGTTGTCTCCATCTTGGCTTCAATATACATATTATATGGTGTGTTGGATGATCCATCCTCCTCCTCAGTCACATCATGACACTTATCTATCTCGGCTAACGTATAGTTAGATGGACGCCACACAAGGATCACTAACTTATCTATTTCGATGTGAGAGTCACAACCTACTCTCTTCTTAGTAGTCACAACCTACTCTCTTCTTAGTACGATTGTGACCTTCTCCCTCACTTAAACTAGTTATTGTCCGACTTTCTCAGGGAGCAAAATCACTGACTCCTTCAATAGAGCTCTGCCACCGAACAACTCCAACCACAAAATCAAACAAACAAAGAAAGCAATACAATAAAAAAAGCCAATTCTCACCCAAATAATCTCACCCACTCATAATAATTTTTATGAATTAATAACAACAAAACTTTGTATTCACCCTCATACGTTCTTTGTAAATGCCATACAAATAAGACAGTTACATTTATGCTACACTTTTCAAACACAACTTCACAATAATTACACACTTCTTTCAATGCTTATTCTTATTCTTATTTTTATTTTTTCTAATTATGTACTATAATGTGATTTTGTATGAACTCGGATTATATAACAAAGCTAAGAGTTTAATCGAATGTTACCCTATGGAAAGGTTCCAGTCAGCCGAATGTGATCGAGCGTCCTCTTTAGACCATACTTGGAAACGGCCTGGTTTCCTTCCCTGAATCCATCTCCATATGCCGATGATGTATCCGACTCGATCTGGTGTTTGAAAAAGTCCCCAAGTTTCTTCTCGAAGTCCGACCGTTTACCTTTCTTTGAAGACGTCGAAGACGAAGAAGATGATGATGAAGGTGATGACGATGAAGATGAGGACGAAGACGAAGATGTCGAGGCAACACCACTTCCCGGGATGGAATACATCTCGGAATCCAACCACATGTGAGCCAATACTTGGCATATGCCTTCTTCCACCTCGGGTTTCAAATTGGGATAGCCTGTTCGTGAGTCGTGTAAACAAGTTAAATCATGAAATCGAAAAAGGATTGTGAAGCAAAGAGCAACCTTTAAGCCTGAGCCATGCATGCATCATCTCGTGAGCTAGAATAGATCCTGTCAATAACCTGAAATCACGAAGTTACTCATAGATGTAAACGAGTTTACTTCGCCATCCTTTGGAAGAACACATAGTAATGTACATCAAGTGTGTCAGAGGAAATCGTACCGAGGAAGGCCATACAAAACGAGAATAGCAGTAACTTCGCAACGACGAACTAATCTATAAGGTTCGGTAAACATGTCTATTATGCGGTAACCTGCTCCAATCTTCGGCCTCTTGGAGATCTGCAGATTTTGTTGAGAATATAATATCGTATCACATTGATTAAATTAAATTCGAGTAATTGGAACTTGAGGAAAATGTCATACAGTAGCAACAGTCTGCTCTTCTGATAAGCATAGTCCTCTAGTTTCGGGCAAGTGATGATGACCCTGTTATCCAAAGACAAACAAAATTCAAATGAGTTCTTGACGAGGATGACAACGTTGGGCATTGCTCGACACAGACAAGGTCCATTAGTCCTTACATTCTTTTCTCCGACCATGGCCTCGTTTAGCGCTTGCCTCTCAACCAACAACATGGGAACTTGTTGTTCAACTTTCATATTCAGACCCTCATAGAATTCTTGAATTTCGAGGTATAGAGGTTGACACTCATGAGTATCCATGATTGCAGAGTCCAAACACTCTAAACAGAGCTTCCGACCATCATCAAGTAACAAGTAGCTAGTGTCCCTTGGCTGCATCAATTCAAAAGTTAAAACTGAGATAAAGAAAGCCGTTTTCTCCAGATATTGTTTCTTCATACTATACACTTGTGATCGATAAAAGGGGTTGGGGTAGAAAATAATTTTGAAGATCACCTCCATTCTTTCGCAGCTACAACATCTCGGAGTTCCATCCTTTTCGTGTGAAGGACAATATTGTTGTGACCAGAAAGGATGTTTTCTATACTCTATAAGACCAGAAGAATTAGTAGGAATCTGTGCAGAAGGAAATTAAGGAAAAGATCAGGATCAATATATTTCGAGGTTATAAAGTTGAATAATCGACAGATGTGAAAGAACGACAAGATATTCATATGTCATTGTCAAACGACAAGACGCTCTATAGAGGAAAAAATCGAAACAATGAATGAATCCATGCAAATAAATGATCAAACAGAAGAAGAGAGGCTTACAAAGTTGCAGCAAACGTCACATCTTGGATGATGTTGTTCCTTAAAGCAGGATTTGTGATAAGGTCGGTTTCCGGACATCGAGAACTGTCAAAATTTAGATTCATTTTAACGAGAAATCAATACCCACATGTTCGAAAGGAAACTTCAATTGTATATCCACCTCATGATCAGTTATGGGTTCATTGCAAGTATTGCAGCGAAAACATTCTGGATGCCAAACAGCTCCCATGCAACTTAGAAACCGCCCATGACCAATCTCAGTATGGCAACCAGCACAGACCCTACATGAAATACGAGTTTAGACCAGACCAAATGAAAAGTTACTGAGCTAGATTTCAGACATCGTTCCCATAAGACCAGACCAAAGAAATATGAGTTCACGATCAAAGCAGACTAAACATGGCTAAAGTAGTGTTTGAGGCAAAGGAATATGCATGATTGGCCATATGTACCTGTATCCTGATGGATAGAAGAAAGGATAATGATTGAAAATATTTCCAGTATCAAATCTAGGAGGTGGTGGCTCCATATTTAGACTTTCTTGGAGAGCTCTAGCTAACTGTTCATCTTCTTCAGCTTGATATGTGGAAACCTTCTCATCATCCTCCACTAGAGTGCTAGCAACCTGCTCGTCTTCCTCCAATTGAGCTTTGGCAGCTCTCTCATCTTCCTCCAATTGAGCTTTGGCAGCTCTCTCATCTTCCTCCATTTGAGCTTTAGCAAGTCGCTCGTTTTCCTCCAATTGAGACTTTGTAATTTGATCGTCATCGTCTGACTCGCCTTTGGTACTTTGTTCATCATCCTCTGATTCAGCTTTGGTACAGTGTTCATCTTCATCACTGTGAGCTTCTTCTTCTGCAATTGATAAATAACAAAAAAAACAATATGAATGAACCCTTGATATAATGTGGCAAGCTTGTAATTGTATCATTGTTGTTAATTTCTGAAGTGTCATGCATCATTTTATGATATATTATCTTCGTGCTGCCCCAGTCACACACCAAGCGACGAACACGCTTAATGCGTCCTCAAAACTTCCCGAAAGACAAGTCAATAACTCATAGAATGCAAAATGAGTGCAACCAAATTCACCTATCAACGCTTTCCCTTTATGATCTTCTTCCAAAAGTGATAGTGCAATTGCATAATCAATCTCCTCTCGTTCATGTTCTGTCAATTCATCCTGTCAAGTTTTCCACGAACACAAATCAGCACCGAGTATTGAGAAGTATCTTACTCTGTAGTGTATGCTATCCACCTATGACAGATCTGCAGAAACAGCGGAATAAAGATGAAGAGATGAAAAACCAGATTCCTACCACCGAGGTTCGAGATTCATCCCAAATTCTATCGTCTCCATATCTTTCCCTGTATGAGCTTTTGTGGCCTTTGAAAAGCTTAGTCCACCAACCCATACTAGAAACTTTACTATTGGATTGTTTAGCTACTATACTTTTTCCTGCACCAAGTTATTTGGTCAGGAACTAGAAATCATCCACTCGAAATTCTGAAAACGTATAAACTTCACATAAATTCTTTTCAATAGCTCTTTACGTTAATCTTTACGCGTTTAAAAGTTGAAACACATAAGTTTGCAGCAAGCAATACACCAATAAGAAACTGGTAGCAACTGAATCCATACAGCAGAGAAATCACAATTTCTGTCCCAAAGTTCCCTAATACGAACCAAAGCTAATACCACATTTGCAGGAGAAGTAAATCTTCAGCCAGTGAAGCTTTATACAACCGAATGGCATTCCTCAGAATTCAATGGAAATTTTCTATAACGGCGCAAGCCCACCACGAGCAGATATTGTCCTCTTTAGGCTTCCCCTCGAGGTTTTTAAAAGAAGTCTGATAGGGAGAGGTTTCCACACCCTTATAAAGGATATTTCGTTCTCCTCTCCAACGGACGTGGGATCACATTTTCACTGTCATTACACTCTAAACCCAGAACAGATAAAGAACAGATCTTCCCAATCAACAGAAGATTCTAAAATGATTAAATCAAGAAACTTCCAAAATTGCAGATACAGGAAGCAAGTCAATTCTTCTTGAAGGTAGTACAAGATAAAACCAATAGAATCTTGATAAACCCATCTCAAATTCACATGACCAACAGCCAATAATGGAAAGAAAAAGGCAAAGCGTTGGAAAAACAACTAAAATTTTGGTCAAAACTCGAGTATTGACAGGAAAGACAAGAGGGAAATGAAGGAAGAACAATATGAGGGAAAAGAGAAATCCATTCCATTCCACCTGAAAAAGGGAAAGAAGGTGCAGAGACTGTTGGATCGGAAAAATGTTAGATCAGATAGAATTTGGGAACCCACCAATGCATAATCACCAAAAGAGAGAAAAAATGACAAAAATATTCTCCTCAGCATATCCATACCCCAACTTTCCCCCTGAACATAGTTGAAACTTTCCTGGACAAGCAAAGTCAAAAGAAGAATTCAGCAGAGGAAAAGCAGAAAACAAAGGGGAATAGAAAAGTGAATTGAAAGCGTAGGAGAAAGGATACTTGAATTCCACTCAATTCCAGGCTGAAGGGGGGGGGATAAATTGATTCAAAAGCAGTTGTTGATCATAAAAGAGGAGGAGGAGGAGGAGAAGAGGAAGAGAAAGTGAAGGGAAAAGGATCAAACCCAGAAGGGGGAAGCGTGTGATGAGTTCAACAAATTTGTTTTGATCCTCCTCTGCAAATGGGTCCTCTGCAAAATTTCGACCACATCCCACAAAACGTCAAGGATCCCATGGGCCTTCTTTTATATTAATTTCTGGTTTGACAAAACGTCACCAAGGGAAAGGGAAGAAGGGGAAGGGAGGAAGGGGAAGGAAAGTGATTTTTGATCTTCGGTGGGTACTCCATCCGCCACTCGCTAATAAACAAATAGGTAAGAAGTTATGAGTCAAAAATGTTGAATTGGGGCGACTCAGTGGGTTTTGTGTTAGCTACTACCAAACTTCTCGAGGGGCGGGGCAGGGCAGGGCAACCCACACCAACTCATAATTATTATTCATACTTGTTTCATTGGTTCTTCAAACTGTGGTTTTTAAATTCACTCGTCGATACATGAGATGCGATGGAGATGTATAAGAAAAAAATTCTAAAGTCCTACCTAATTCAATCTCTTCTTCCTACTATAAACTTTTCTTTGCTAATATTTGTGGTTGGTCTTGAATTTACCTGTCCAAGAATAAATTGAAGCAGTGACCATACTACTAAGTTTTTCAGGTAAAAGATGGAGAAGTACTTAATATAAAGCTTAGAAAGCTCACAGAATAAAATAGGGGAATGAGACTATGCTCGTTTTTCGACCCGAGAATTAAATTTGAAAAATGTCAATAAAATAGTTTATATTATTTTGAATTCAAATATTTATTTAGTTGGTAAATACTTATATGATTTTGATTTTATTTTTTATTCTTTTGAAAATGAATTGAATTTCTCCCTTAAATTTTTACAATTTTCAATTAAATAATTTTTATTTGTAAACAGGAAACTAGTGAGATAGAGGGAAAGCAGTTTAGAAATAAAAAAATAAGTTAGAATTTTTATTTCAACTGAAAAATTAAGGAGAAAATGGAGAGATTATTAGATAAATAGATTATATTTAATTTAAAAACAATCTACATTACTTATGTAGGGATCAATTAAAATTGTCGATGTAACTTGACATTGAAATGTATGCACCAGATTTTCCTTGTGTGGCATCTTACTCCATGATCTACACTCCATTGAATATGAGAGAAGAAAGTTGTATGATGCTCGACGGAGATAAGTTGCCTTTGAGACAAAGATGTTCGGGTGTGGTTCATTGTTTGCGGGTTTTGAGTTAATACCTTCTTAGAACCAAAATTGTAGTCGGGATAGACAATAGTTTGATATGTCACTTCTTCAACAAGCTCCAGTTTTCTTCTAAATAGGCTCGTTGACTAGAATATGTTACAAAATTGCTCGATCGAGTGAACTAAACAATAGATGCCCTTAGTTGAAAATGCAAACTTGTGACTGTGTGTATACTATTTCATTTGCAAGCTGCTAAGTTAAATGGTACGGTATGAGATGTCATAAAAAAAACATTCCTTCAAAGATTAGGGTAGAGATATATTTGGAAGTTATTTCGTAATGATCTGGTAGTAGAGATATATTTGGAAAATAGGGATATATATGGTAGATATTTGCTAAATATTTGAGAGAGATATATTTGTTATATTATTTTAAATCTTTGGAAGCTATATTTAGTAAATTGAAATCATATATATACTCATGCAATGCTCTACTTTTCTTCCTTCTCTGTATTCTATCAACATACCTTAAGTCATCAATAATAAAACCGTTAGCCAATATTCCTCTTTGTATTTTCTATCTTCTGTTCTTTGTGTTCATCTTGATCAAGTGTTTGCATTGTTGAGCGATCCTAACGATTGGTATCAAAGCTAACACCTGGTATCATTCCTAACAACTGGTATCAGAGCGAGACGAAATTCACCACGATCTGTGAAGATGGAAATTTCAAAGATTGGAATTGAAAAGTTTGATGGATCCGATTTTAGTTTCTAGAAGATGTAAATTAAATATTGTCTGTACCAGAAAGATCTTCACGAACCCCTGCTGGGGGTGAAGCCGGGTACCATGACCACAGAGTAGTAGAAGCTCAAGAATCATCAGGCCTTACGGTTGATCCGGTTGACACTGTAAAAAAACGTGACGTTCAATATTATCAAGGAGAAGACAACGTCAGATCTGTTGAAGGCGTTGTCAAATATGTATGAGAAATCGTCGGCTACGAACAAGGTGTATTTGATGCGAAGGCTGTTTAATCAATGTCTGAAGGTGAATCTTTGATGTGAAAGTTGTTTAATCTACAAATGTCTTAAGGTGAATTTGTTGCTGGTCATATAAACGAATTCAATATGATTGTAAGTCAATTGAGTTCGGTGGAAATTAATTTCGAGGATGAAATTAAAACATTGATTTTGATGTTATCTTTACCCAAGTCGTGGGATATTATTGTTGCCGCAATCAGCAGTTCACGAGGATCTAATAAACTGAAGTTCGATGAAATTCGAGTGTAGTTCTTAGCGAAAGTATTCGCAAACGGGAAATCAGAGATTCATTAGGCAATGCTCTTAGTGTTGATCGAAGGGGAAGAAGTAAATCAAGGAGCCCAAACGATAGGCGATCTAAATCAAGAAACCGAGAAAAATCTCCAAACAAACCAAATGCAAAGTGTTGGAGATATATTTGGAAGAAGTAAATCAAGGAGCCCAAACTTTCGGGTAGATTCTACAAAGAGGAAGCAGAATCACAAATCAGAAGATGTCGATGATTCGATAAATTCAGCAGAAGACATTGGGGATGCTTTAATCCTCAGCGTTGACAGTCCGATTGAATCCTAGATTTTGGATTCAGGTGCATCTTTTCATTCGTCTCCATATAAAGAGTTGTTTCGAAATTTCAAATCGGAAAGTTTCGAGAAGGTGTATCTTGCAGACCACAAAGATTTGAAGATTGAAGAAAAAGGGGATGTCTGCATAAAAACTCCAAGGAAATTAGTGGACATTAAAGAATGTCAGATATATTTCTAGTCTCAAGGAGAACCTGATCTCTATTGGTGAGTTTGATAGCACAGGTTATGCAACAGAGTTTGGGAAGAGTTCGTGGAAGATTGTGAAGGGTGCTATGGTGGTAGCACGTGGCACAAAAATCTGGAACTTTGTACACCACTGCATGGTGTATGAACAGAGCTGCTGTTACTAAGCGTGCTTCAAATTCAAGTATATGGTAGAATAGACTTGGACATATGAGCGTTAAAGGAATGAAGATGTTGGCTGCCGAAGGAGTTTTGGAAGGTCTGAAATTTGTTGATATGAGTCATTGTGAGAACTGCGTTATGAGCAAACAGAAAGGAGTTAGCTTCACAAAGACTGCAGAGAATTGAAGAAAGATATCGGGACAACGAAGCAAGTGGAAGTTAAGGTTGAGTTGCTGAAAGATTCACCTAGTGATGTTGTAGCGGATACTCAAGAAACTCCTGAGATTGTTGTTGAGGAACCAGAAGTGAAGCAAGTGGGAGTTGAGGTTGAGTTGCTGAAAGATTCACCTAGTGATGTTGTAGCTGATACTCAAGAAACTCTTGAGGCTGTTGTTGAAGAACCAAAAATAGAGCAAGTGACACCTAAGCAGGTGTTGAAAAGATCATCCAGAGTCATCAGAGTACTAGATAGGTATGTACCTTCTTTGCACTATCGGTTGGTGACTGATGAAGAGGAACGAAAGCCCCTTGATCAAGCCCTACAATTGGAGGATACAACTAAGTGGGAGCAAGCTATGGATGATGGGATGTCTACGCTTTAGAAATGTGTTGCTCTTTCATCTGTTGAGGCTGAGTACGTGGCAATGGCTGAAGCTGGAAAGGAGATAATATGGATGACAGACTATCTAAAAGAATTAGGCAAGAAGCAGCACGAGAAGATTCTTCAGGTAGATAATTAGAGTGTCATGCAGTTGGCGAGGAACCCGATCTATCATTCAAAACACAGAAGGCGATATCATTTCACTCGGAGGTTATTGGAAGATGGTGATGTGTTTGGAGATGATAGAGGGGGCAAGGGATCCAGCAAACACTTTGTGTTGATGTTGGAACATTGAGGTTGTGCAAAGCCTCAAATGGTATGGTACAGATTGAGAATGAAATTCTTGGTTGATTGGATTAGTCAAGTGGGAGATTGTTGGGGTTGACTAGACCAGTCGCTAATTGGGAGATTGTTGGGATATGAAGCCTGATGCCTAGATCTGATAGAGATATATTTGGAAGATATTTCGTAAAGATTTGATAGATATATGTACCGTAGATATTTGCTAAAGATTTGATAGAGATATATTTTTTAGATTATATCTAGGTTTAAATGTTTGGAAGTAAATTGAAACCATATACGTACCCCATTAGGCAGTGCTCTCAAAATGTACTTTTCTTCATCCTCTGTATTCTATCTTGTTGTACATACCTTTAGCTAATATTCATTCTTGTATTTTCTCTCTCTTGTTCTTTGTGTTCATCTTGATCGAGTGTGTGCGTTGTTGAGCGATCCTAACAATTGGTATCAGAGCTTACAACTGGTATCGATTCTAACATTAGGCTACCCAAACATTATCTAGTTGACTAAAGAGGGAAAACCTCACAAATCTTGAGTCGAAAATGACTTACTTCTCACCAAAGTCAACCTATATTCTTCGATCGGGTAACCTAAGGAGACTTTTGATGGGTGAAAGTCTGAGAAATAGAAGACACTGATCGAGCCTTATAGCTCGTACATACCCTCACCTTGATCGCCCCATCTTGTCTTCATTTAAAAAGATTAAAGTAGCATGGATGAATATAAAAATACTCAATAAGTAACTTAATTGTGGTTCTTAGTTCATTCATAAGTCTTCTGTCATTGGTTTGTTCATTCGTTCCTTTAGTGTCTTATTGATATTCAGAACTTCGTTCCTAAGTTACTGACTTTTATTAGTCTATACCTTAGGCTTACTTTGTTCACCTAAACTCGTCTTAGGGTCATGGTTGAAAATTATAAGGTTCTCTTTCCTTTGGTACGTTCTTAAGATTCTAAGATATCTTGTTTAGATGATCTACTAGTCCATTTCATCGTCATCATTAAGTTTCTCATAAGGTGTTTATGCATTTTAAGACTCAACCCTAGCTCTACTCGTGCATAAACATAATAAAATGTTTTACGGAGTCTCAATAGTCAAGATTCACAATTAAGAATTAGTTGGTGAGCCCTTAATTATCTCCATACAACCACATAATCATACTGCATGAAAATTATTAGGATTTAGTAATGAATCATAGTATTGTGATCTCAAAATTATATCTAATCTATGTTTTTAGTTTTGTATGCTTCTTATAACATGCTTTCTGACATATTCAGAAAATACCGGATCTCCACCTACACAAGAAAATTGTTGATAAAACTCCAAAATGGCATTTTCTTTTGATCCAATTTTTTTTTTCTCCTTATCATTCAGGAAAGACAAAAAAATTTCAGGGTAGCAAACATTCTCGAGAATTTCTCTTAGATTCGAACCCATAGCTGATGATAGAACTAGAATAGATATTTTTTGTTTCCTACTCACACGAGCCCATATCCTTGCTTTTCGATCAATCTCTAATTCTAATCTTCAAGCTCATTTTAATGTGAAATGTCAAGTTGTTACTTACTTGGTTCAGACCTTACTTTTTTCTTTAAAATAAGACCGTTACTATAGGCATGTCATGACTTGAATATTCATAATTTTAGTTCAAACATGATAAGTGCATCATGAAAAGAAGCTAGCTGAAATCATGAAAAATAATATTTACTATCAAAGTTTAGAAACAAAAATGTCATTGACCTATTCCAACCTAAACATAGAACAAAAAAAATCTTATGATCCATAAATTTTGACTCGATTTCTGGTAACTTAAGTAAAAGTTTAGTAAAATAGAGGCAGATCGAGATTGGGGCTGAGCAATTGCTGGATGCTGATCGAGTTGGAAATTTAAGTGTAAATACAAGAATGGAAATTGAAACTGAGATGAAATTAAAAATGATTGAAGTGTTTATTTGAATAGGTGGAGGGGCAGATTAACCAAAATAAACGAAAAGTGAATAAAGAAATTGAAGAGGAGTAGGTGGAATAGAGTGGAGGGGAAACCCCAGCAGCTCTCAGCCGACCATTAATTTGTTTGCATTTGGTACGCATATGTATATTGGCGACCCCACCATGACATCGCCACCCTCCTCGCTTTCCACGATTTAGTGCTTCACTTTCACTCTCACCATTCTAATCCACAACTAATCCATAATCAAATTAGGCCAACAACATTTGACATCATCTTCTTAATTAATATTTGGTTCAAAAAGTTTGAATATCTCTCAGAAACACTTCTATAACCCCATTTTTAATTTATTTTTATAATATACATTCTTTTAAGCACTTCTTAATTTACTAAAATTGAAAATATTAAATCATATTTAATTTTGTCATAGATACTTAATATGTCATAGATAAATGGAGGTTTGTCTTTTATCATACATTATGTCATAATTAAAAACTATGAGAATCTCATGCATATTTGTGTGTCATGTGCATCAAAATACTTCTTCATTATGATGAGTACAAACGTGTACATTACAATGATTTATTACATTTATGTTCACCATGATGTCATGCAAGCCCTTTCCCTCCGTGGTGTTCGATGTCACAATCGCAGTTTCTAGACAACGAAATTGGCGATTGTGCGGCACTCACTCTCAACACTGAGTGAATCAAGCCTACTTTAAGTCACGTTGCCTACGGTCGGGCAACGTGAATACAAACCTCGGGTCTCGATTTCAAGAGAAGATTTTAGAAAGCGGGGGAGAGAGATTTTGGAAAAAGAGTTTTGAAAGCAAGAGAGAGAGACTGTGTGTGTGTTATAAAGCATGCAAGCAAAAAAGCAACAATAAGGGCTTAAACAGTATCTAACTTTTCTGGGCAGGGAGAATTTAACAACTAGTCGCATCTCCCTATAGTATATTTTGAGACATTTCATGTCTACTAGGAGTAGCTATGAGTTTGTCAAAACATCATACTCTTAAAGAAAACAAGAAAGAAATAATACAACATAAAAGCAGCAAAAGAAAGCAATAAAGTAGTACAAGGCAGGGTTTCGGCATGTCACGGCCATGCGGCCATGGGCGACATGCCTTGGACAAGCATGACCATGACATCCTCCCCCACTTAATTGGTTGACGTCCCTATCAACCGTCTCATTTCTTCGAACTCTACAATTTGAGGTGCGGCTGTCTTCATGTCGTCGGCACGTACCTAGTTGATTTCTTCTTCTGGAAGTCCTTTCCACTTGACTAAAAAATCCTGTAAGTTGCACTTTGGTTTGCCAATGCGACGGGTTCGCTCGGCCAAAATCTCTTATACTTCCTTCTTACTCGAGTCCTTCATCGTCACTGGTGGTCGTGTCACTTGGTTGCGTTGATGGTCATCATCGTCTGGATGGTATGGTTTGAGGTTACTCACATGGATGGCGAGATGAATTCTCATCCATTTAGGTAGTTGGAGACGATATGAAGTCCTTCTGACTTTCTCAATGACTTCAATTGGTCTCTCATATTTTCACACTAGTCGCTGATCCCGATTCTGACGGAATCTAAATTGTTCTGATCTCAGCTTGATCATAACTTGGTCACCAGCTTGAAACTCTAATGATCTTCTTTTTTGGTCTGCCCACTTCTTCATTCTTTGGGAGGCTTTTTCCAAGTACACTCGTGCTATTTTAGAAGTTTGCTTCCACTCTTTGGTGAAGTTGTACGCTTGAGGGCTTCTCCCAGCATAGGGGTGGTTAATAACATGGGGCATGAGTGGTTGTCTACCACATACTATTTCAAAAGGGGTTTTACTTGTCGACGAGATTTGTTGGCAATGAAACTAAACTGAGCAACATCGAGCATCTGTACCCAATTCTTCTGTCGCTCATCAATGAAATGATGTAAGAACTCCTCAAACATATTGTTGAACCTTTTAGTTTGTCCGTCAATTTGGGGGTGATAACTTGAAGAGACGTTTAGGCTTGACCCCAATAACTTGAACAATTTAGTCCAGAAGGTCTGGTGTGAATGCCCCACAACTTGACTACATGTCGATAAAATAGTTGTGCGGTCGCTTCAGCCGAGAATGACTTGCGAGTTGGGATGAATGTGGCATATTTGGAGAATCTGTCAATGATGACCAAGATGGACTCCTTTTCTCTTACCTTGGGGAGGTGTGTGATAAAATCTAGAGAAACACTTTTCCACGGTCGAGACGGGATCGGTAGAGGTTCCAGCAGTCCCATAATTTTGTTTCGTTCAACCTTGTCTTGTTGGCAGATAAGACAGGTCTTCGTGAACTGTGTCGCATCGTCGTGGAGGTTCGACCAATAGTATCCCCTTGCTAGGAGGACATAGGTTCTCTGCCACCCATTGTGGTCCGCTCACAGTGTGTCGTGACATTCTTTTAGTCGGAGTCTCCTCAAGTTCCCGAATGGGGGACGTAAAGGTGATTTTCTTTAGTGAAGAGTAAATTGTCTTTGACCCAAAACTGGCGAGTCTTCCCCTCTCTAGCCAGTTGCATGATGGCCTGAGCGGTCGGGCCTTTGGCTAGGTGTTCCTCGATACTTTCTCGTATCATTCCACTCGGCTTACTTGCTTGTAGATGGGATTACATGCACAGGGTCGCATGTTCGCTCTTTCGACTTAGAGCATCTGCAGCTTGGTTTGCTTTACCTGGCCTGTGTTCGAACTGGAAGTCGAATTCGGCCACACATTCTTGCCAGCATGCTTGTTTTCGACAATAACTTGGGTTGGTCAAAGAAGTGGCATATGAAACTGTTGTCTGTCTTGACTACAAACTTGGCTTCGAGGAGGTACTGTCTCCAAGATCGCAAACATTGGACAACTGCCAACATTTCTTTCTCAGATGCTGCATACTTTCTTTCTGTCAAGTTTAGCTTTCGACTCTCGTATGGTATGGAGTGTCCCTCTTGCAGTAGGACGCCCCCAGGGCGAAGTCTGAGGCATCCGTCTCGACTTCAAAGGGTTTTGTCACGCGGCAATCCCTAAAACTGGCTCTTCCATCATGTCGTTCTTAAGGTTGTCAAAAGCTTCTTGACACCGTGAAGTCCAACTCCACTTGTTTCCCTCCTTTAATAGTTCGGTCAAGAGCTCTGCGCGCTTTGAGAATCCTTCAACGAATCTTCGATAGTAATTTGTCAACCCAAGGAAGGAGCGCACTTCTGTCACTGAGGAGGTGATCTTCCCCTCCTTGGTGGCTTTGACTTTCTCCTCTTCCATACCTACCTTGCCTGCTTCTATTACGTGTCCGAGGAATTTGATTCGTTGTTGCACGAACGCGCATTTTTCCCTCTTCACGTATAGTTGGTGTTCTCTCAGCTTTTCAAAAACTAACCGCAGGTGGTGTTCATGCTCTTCCATGGTAGAGCTGTAGACCACTATGTTGTCCAAATAGACTACCATGAACTTATCGAGATACTCGTGGAAAACTTAGTTCATCAAGGTGCAATGTGGCGGGGGCATTAGTCAACCCAAAAGGCATGACTAGGAATTAAAAGGCCCCATATCTAGTGACACAAGTCGTTTTGGCGTCATCTCCCTCGGCAATCCGCACTTGATAGTATCTCGACGTTGGGTTGAGTTTCGAGAAGTACTTCGCGCCATGTAGTCGATCGAACAAGTCAGTAATGATGGGTAGAGGGTACTTATTCCCTGACAGTGATTTTGTTCAGGGCATGTTCGATAAAACCTGAGTTTTACCGTTTTTCTTATTCACACGATTTCAGAAAATCATCAGTTTGACCATTTGACAAATCACGTGAAATGGATCACCAGAGTTTTAGACTGAAATTTTGTAGGGAGTGGCACAGATTTAGTTGGCCACTCTCCAACCATTTTTAGAATGATTTTTACTTTAAATAAGAGATTTGTTCAGAAAATAAAACAATCCGAACGCAGTCAGACACCGAAATTCTGTGAAAAACAACAAGTGGTATCAGAGTCAGGTTGAAGATCGGTGTATATCATTGCAGAGGAGCCAACCTATCAACAAACAAGTTGAATAGCTCAAGTGGTTAGAGCTTTGACCTAACATCATAAAGATCTCAGGTTTGAGTAGAAGAAAATGCGAAGTGTAAAAACACACACATCACCACACTCGGTGGCAGCATCAGCGAGACAGAAATCGTGAAGAAGATGCTACAGGTTGTCCCTGAGGTGCATGCGCGGGAAAGATGGGAATCAAAAGAAGGAGTCCGAGCTCGAACTATGGGAAGAAAGGACACCTAAGTAGGGATTGCTGGAGCAAGCTTAGGAACAAGGAGAAGGCCGAAAAGGCCCATGTGGCTCAATCCGAGGAGGACGAGCTAGCTCTTTTCATGGTAAGTGCATGTGTCCCCATTGTCGATTCCAAATCCACGGAAATGGAGGTAATCAACAACGATGTTGAACTCGAGAAAGAGCTCCAGCTGGGCGTAGCAAAGGTGGCACCAGCTAGGGAGCCAATTCAACTGGAGGAGGAGCGAGTGTTCGCTCAGATCAGCGAGTGAGACGAGAGCAACACAAGGACCGTCGTCGAGATCGAAGGACGCGGCACCATCCTATTCGCCAGCAAGGGAGGCGAGCATCGCAAGCGGACCGACGTCTACTTCATTCCGAGGCTCAAGGCTAACCTTGTGAGCCTGGGTCAACTCGATGAGACAGGCTGTTTCATCTCCATCGAGCGCGGACTACTCAAAATTTGCGATAATCAACGACGGTTGCTCACACAGGCAAGGCACACGACAAACCGTATATACATCCTGGAGTTAGAGATAGAGCAACCTGTCAGTCTCTCGGCCAAGACCAAAGAGGTATCTTGGAGGTGGCACGCAAGGTACGGGCATTTAAACTTTCCTGCTCTAGAAAAACTACAGAAGGAGGAGTTAGTGCACTGTTTGCCAGCAATCAAAGGCGTGAACAAGCTGTGCGACGGGTGCCTCATCGGCAAACAGAGGCGCACACCCTTTCCGTCTCGAACATCCTATCGAGCCGATGAGCCGTTGGAGCTTGTACACGGCGATATCTGCGGGCCCATCAAGCCGGCGACCCCAGGCAGTAAGAGTTTCTTCCTCCTGTTAGTCGATGACAAAAGCCGCTTCATGTGGCTGACCCTGTTGCAAGCGAAAAGTGAGGCGGCAGAGGCGGTTAAGTGCATTAAAGCGCGAGCGGAGGCCGAATGTGAGAAGAAGATGCTGAGTGCTGCGCACAGATCGAGGCAGAGAGGTAAGTATTGTGACGAAATCAGCATACAACGGCACCTAACGACGCCCTACTCCCCCCAACAGAACAGAGTGGTGGAGCAATCAGACCATCGTCGGGACAGCAAGATCATTGTTGGTGACGGCCGGGATGCCTGGGAGATTCTAGGGAGAGGCAGTAATGACCGGCCATCTATCTCCTCAATCGTTCACCAACCCGAAGCCTTGACGGGAAGACACCATATGAGGCCTGGTACAACAAAAAACCAGCGGTACATCATTTTCGCGTGTTCGGCTGCGTCGCATACATGAAGGTAACACGTCCCCACCTCGCCAAGCTCGATCCTAGGGGGCTGAAGGTCGTTTTTATCGGCTATGAACCCGGGAGCAAGGCGTACAGACTATATGATCCTGTAGGGGGGCGAGCTCACGTGTCTCGCGACGTCGTCTTCGACGAAAGCACCTTCTGGCAGTGGAATGACGTGATCGAGGCAGACCATAATCCAAATCAATTTACGGTGAAGTACCTCGTCATCGAGCCAGAAGAAGGAGGAGCCCAGCATCAGCAGCCGTCACCGCCGCCAGCAGGTGCAACCCCTGATCCAGTGGAATTCGCAACACCACGGACTGCGGATTCGACGCTGGATGCCGATCACGATACTGATCTGGAGGCCAGGTACCGGAGGATGGACGACCTAGTAGGAGGAGGTGAACCACCTGGACTGGCAGTGCGCGAGCTCGAAGAAGTGGCCGGACTACATGCCATCAGTGCAGATGAACCGAACACCTTCACCGAAGCAAAAAAGAATTCGTGCTGGCTGAAGGCAATGCAGGAGGAGATGACATCCATCACCGAAAATCAGACGTGGAGACTGGAGGATATGCCGCCGGGACACCAAGCAATAGGGCTCAAATGGGTCTTCAAACTGAAGCGCAACGAAAAAGGAGAAGTTGTGAAGCACAAGGCCCGTCTGGTGGCGAAGGGCTACGTCCAGAAGCAAGGAGTGGACTTCGAAGAGGTATTTGCGCCAGTGGCAAGGTTAGAATCCGTTCGTTTCTTACTTGCAATTGCAGCACATTACTCTTGGGAGGTTCACCATATGGACTTAAAGTCTGCTTTCCTTAACGGAGAGCTAAAGGAGACTGTTTATGTCCGACAACCACCTGGCTTCCTGGATAACAACAACCCCAATAAAGTATTGCGCCCGCACAAGGCACTCTACGGGCTTCGACAAGCTCCACGAGCCTGGAACGCGAAGCTCGACAGTACCTTACTGTCACTGAAATTCAAACGTTGCGCCTCTGAGCATGGCATGTACACGCACGACCATGACAAGAAGCGACTAATCGTGGGAGTGCACGTCGACGACCTCATAATCACTGGAGGTGACATGGAAGTCCTCGGAAGGTTCAAGAAGGAGATGTCGAAAAACTTCGAGATGAGCGATCTCGGCGTGCTCAGCTACTATCTCGGCATCGAAGTGCAACAGAATTCTACCGACATCTCCATCTGCCAAAGTGCATACGCAAAGAAGCTGCTGGACACAACTGGACTTGTGAACAGTAATCCTACAAGGACGCCAATGGAGGCCCGACTCCAACTAAGAAAGGCTGGCACTACGACGACAGTCGACTCCACCAATTACTGCAGCATTGTCGGGAGTCTGCGCTATCTGGTAAACTCTCGTCCTGATCTTGCTTATTCTGTTGGATATGTGAGCCGGTTTATGGAAGCACCTAGGGAGGAGCATTTAGTGGCTGTCAAGCGCATCCTGCGCTATGTAGTCGGAACCAGAGGCTGGGGTGTAAGATACTGCGCAGGGAGCGGAAAGGAGAAACTCAAGCTAGTTGGCTACAGTGATAGTGACATGGCCGATGACGTTGATGATCGTAAGAGCACTAGCGGAATGATCTACTTTCTCTCAGGCGGCGCAATCTGCTGGCAATCAACAAAACAGAAGGTAGTTGCTTTGTCTTCCTGTGAAGCAGAATACATCGCCGCTTCGATGGCAGCAACACAAGGGATCTGGCTTGCGCGACTAATGGAAGAACTCATCGGGAGAGAAAGTGATCCACCAATGCTATACGTAGACAACAAAGCTACGATCTCCCTGATCAAAAATCCAGTTTTGCATGAACGAAGCAAGCACATAGAAATCAGATTCCACTACATTCGAGAATGTGCAGATCGAGGGCTCATCAAAATTGATTACATCCGAACAGAGGAACAACTTGGAGACATCTTCACCAAGTCCCTGGCGCGGGTGAAATTTGAAGAACTACGCTCAAAGATCGGAGTTCAAATAGTAAGGTAGATATACTACAGGTTTTATGAGAAGATTGTTAGATAAAACCTGAGTTTTACCGTTTTTCTTATTCACACGATTTCAGAAAATCGTCAGTTTGACCATTTTACAAATCACGTCGAATGGATCACCAGAGTTTTAGACTGAAATTTTGTAGGGAGTGGCACAAATTTAGTTGGCCACTCTCCAGCCATTTTTAGAATGATTTTTACTTTAAATAGAAGATTTGTTCAGAAAATAAAACAATCTGAACGCAGTCAGAATTCAGTTAATTTTTCTCTCTCCTTTTTTACGCATTTTCTTCCAACAACCAATTTCCTCTCACCGAAATTCTGTGAAAAACAACAGGGCACAGTAGTCTATGCATAGGCGATGACTCCTATCCTTCTTCTTCTGAAATAACATTGGGGCTCCAAAGGGGGCTTTTGCAGGTCTGATGAACTCAGCAGTAAGTTGTTCATCGAGCTACTTTCATAGCTCCACTAACGCAGGTGGAGCCATTCTATAAGCATTCTTTACCGGGGGTTTCGACCCCCGTTTCAGTTCAACCTCGTGGTCTATGCCTCAATGAGGTGGTAAGGTTTTGGTGGACTCTCTGGCATTACTTCACGACACTCTTCTAGTACACGCTGTATTTCTATGGGAACAAGTTCAATTGTTCCTTCAATTTCCACCACAGGAATGGCCATGAACATTGGCTCATTATGTGCAAGACCACGTTTAAGTTGGAGTGGCGAAATCATCCTAATTCCATCGAGTTGTTTGATGCTTGTCTAGAAAACAGTTGGGGTTGACCCTGTTATGACTAGTCATTTAGCCAAGGGCATGGGATCACCTTATGCTCCAATAGGAATTCCATCCCGAGTACCACATCAAAGCCATCCATTTTGACGATTACAAAGTCCACCAAGCTACTCCATGTTCCCAACTTAAGTATAGTCTTTCTTGCTATTTCGAGAATGGGTAAGGCCATAGAGTTGACGACCTTCATCTTCCTCGAGTCTCGATGTCAGATGTTCAACCGATTCACTTCAGTCTCGGTCATGAAGTTGTGGGTGGCTCTTGAATCGACCATCGTACTCTTGGCCAACTTGTGATTCACCCACGCTTCCACATACATGAGACCTTTTTCAACCGGCTCTCTTTGTTCCCAGGTCTTCTTTTGAAGTGCGGATAGGAACTTTAGGGCTCCCATCTGATGTGTTTCTATGTTCAACATTTTTTCGGCTTCTTCACCCTCAAATTTTGCATCTACGTCTGCATCTAATGCGGCTTGAATTTCCTATAGTGACAACCTCTTTGAACATTCATACACCCTATGGTTCTCTTTACAAAGGAAACAAGAGAGAGGTGGTCGATTGAAGTGGTTCTGATGGTGAGGTCCCTTGCCTTAGACACCAGTCCCCTATTGGGGTTGCTTGTCTCTCCTCCTCCGATCCTCAATTTGTCTCCTCCTCCCACTCTAGAGGGATTAGAGATGTGGTTGTGATTACCTCCACTCAAAGAGGCTTGGTTTCGTCTTGTCTCTTGGGACTGTTCGTTGTTCAAATCAAACAGTCGTTTGGCCATAACATTGGCCTTAGAGAGGTCTTCTATGTCGTGTTCATATAGATTAGACTTCGACCATGGGTACAGTCCTTCTGTGAACTGGAAGATCTTATCTAGTTTAGACATCTGTTGGATGCCCAACATGAGTAACGAGAACTATTTGATATATTCTCGAATGCTACTCGTGTGTTTAAGGTCATGTAATTTCCTTCTGGCCATGATCTCAACATTCCTTGGGAAGAATTGAGACTGAAGCTCCTGTTTTAAATTCTCCCAAGTGTCTATTGTGCATCAACCCTCTTGGATGTCCGCATACTTTGAACGTCACCACAATTTCGCATCTTCGGCTAGATGCATGGTGGCCACAATGTTCTTTTCTTCCCCTGTCTTAGTGTTAGTCACCTTAAAGTATTGCTCAAGGTCAAAGATGCAGTTCTCTAAGGCCTTGGCATCGCGAGCCCTGGAGAAGGGCTTGGGTTCAGGAAGTTTGACCTTGTTGGGTCGCGTTGTCCTCCAGGTAGGGATTTGATGCTCCACCACCCTTACAGCAACGTTTACTCTGGCGCTTATGTCCGCCAAATTTTTTAAAATATGGGACAACAAAAGATTGACTGTTAAGCCGTATGAGGTAGGAAACTCTCAAGTAAGATCGCAAGCCCACTTGAGTGAGAGCTCGCAATCCCACTTGAGCTCATGCTCTCACACGTGGTCTATGTATAGAGAAGTACTACACATCCAACATCCAACCTTGCCCTCCATGTTGCATGTGTTTGTATTTTCCTACTCATACATTTTAGGTAAAGGTAAGACTGGTGTCACGGTCCTACATTTTTTTACCGTGCTGCATCGTGATCTTGACACGCTCACGACTAGCCTTAAGTGGAATTAAGCCCCATATATATTTTTTGCCCTGACTTTGTGGCTTCATCAGACCTTAGGCGAGGTTTGTCTTCGCCAATCGAACATCGCTTGTGCGGAATCCAAGCTTGTTCAACCACACACGCCGCCTGTGCGTGCATGTTCAATCGTCTGCAGCACATCCGACTTGCCTCTACGCTAGGCCAAGTCATTTGACTTGACCTTGCCTCTACTCGGGCACAAGTCTCTTAATGCAACGTCGCATCTCATCTTGTCATCTCAATCCCCATCGACAGGGTCCATATATCTTGATGCCATCCCGAGCCTCAGGATGTCGATCATCATAACTCGCTCGGTCATGCCATCGAGAATGGGCCCGCGTGTCATTCATCTCATCGGGACTTCGTGAACACCCATCCATCCAAGTTCTCTCAAGGCATAGGCCCTCTCATGTCCATGCTGAGTCATTTACGGATACCGTACCAGATAGGGGGTGTATGTAGCAACCTCTAACACGCGGGCTAGGGCACAATACCGACACACCTGTGTCATCCGATATTGTCCTTCAAAAACTCATTTCAAAGAAAGTCGCCTGAGACACTCGTCTCAGCATGCTCGCCCACACTGTGAGATGATGGTACCCCCTATAAAGGGTGGTGGTGGAGAGCTAACACCATGGTACCCCTTATAGTACATTTTGAGTCATTTTCATTCTTCGAGGCATGGACATGATTTTGGTGAATGGTCATACGGTGTCGTGCATTGTCCGTCCGGTGTCCGATTGACACCAAATTTAGCGAGCATTCATATTTCATATGGACAGACTTAACTCCTGAACCGCATGCCTAAATTCCTTCTGAAACCCCAACCTTTGAGCTTAAGGCTAGGGCCCTACCCGGCCCTTCAATAAGCCTATCTTTGTCCTTCATGTCTATTCTGATTTCTCTGTCTTGCTTATGTCTCAACTTGTCTTCAATGCTCACTTTGCGTAGTCATGTGTTGGATGATGCATAATCCTTCTCGATCGCATCATGACACTCTTCTATATTGGTCCGCATGTGGCCGGATGGACGTCTCTTGAGGGACGCCACTTTGCTTGACATGGCGTGAGGGTCATAACCTACTCTCTTCATAGTATGGTTGTGATATTCTCCCCCACTAAACTTAGTCATCGTCCTCAATGACTTACTCGGGGCACAATCATACTGCAGATTGTGATATTCTCCCCCATTTAATTTAGTCATCGTCCTCGATGACTTTCATGAGGCGCATTCGCCCCACTGATTGTGAAATTCTCCCCCATTCAATCTCGACATCGTCCCGATGACGATCCAAACTCTCTGACTGTTGCCGACTCAACTCGCTGAAATTGGTTGTGTTTCAGAAAAGTATAAAATTATTGAGTACCTGACTATCTTTTGTCATAATGCTCATCTTGTTGACGTCTTCCGTCAGCTTGGGGACATGTTTGAGTGGATGCATCTGACTTCTCTTTCGTCATATGGCACCACATTCTTATTCTTGAATTGGTCAGTTTTTGGGTGAACTTGCCTCAACTTTGGCTTGGTACTACTATCTATAGCTATCCCCCTTCGGACCTATTTCTATTGTTCGCCCATCTTGGACTCGGCCACTGAGACTCGTAACGTAGACATGGCTATTCAGTGTTTGCCATAGTTGTGGGTGAAGCTGACTCTCTCTACAAACACTCACCAGACGACTATGGACTTTAAAGGGGCACTTTGCCCTATTGTGGCCAACTTGGCCTCAATGTGTGTATCCTCAGAATAACAAAAGCTGGTGCACCCCTCGAGGTAGGGCTCTCAACCCCACCTACAACACTCTCTCGTTGCGACCAATTATTCTATTGAGTAAATTCGAAAACTTTTTGACACAGCCTCTTCAGTTGTTGGCGCTATCTTTCGGCCAACTCTTTGTTCTTTGCCACCTTCTTGTAGCTTTTGCTGTACTTGAACTTCTCACGATCTTATCGCAGTTTCACTTCTCTATGTCCACTGCCAGCTTGATGCACACTTCTCGAGTGGATACTAGTCTTGACATCTCTTGTGGAGTCATCCACCTTAGGCACAAGGTGGTGGCTCAAGGAATACATGTGTGCTCGTATGTTAAAGCACCTTTATGGGGTGAGAGACATTGATTCGGCTCTCCCCCACTCGAACTCGGCTGCCTCTTTGCAGTAAGGTCGTCCCCTCATAAGGACTTACATTGTACTCAACTTTTGCACTTGGCTGATGCTTGTCTTATCGCGACTCTCGGCTTCTCTGCTTGCAACCATTGACACTATTCCTCAAATATGAATGATTCTTTGGAAGGCACCGTCGGGGTGCGCTTTCTGTTTCATCTGTCTTGTCCACTTCAGAACTACAAGCTCTTGCCAAATGAACTTAGTTTTGCTTGACGGGTAGATCTCCCCATGTTGAGGTGTCAACACACGACACTAATGAACTTCGGGTAGTCTTGGCTTCAACCCCCGACTGATTCTAATTATGATCGGCAACTGTCCTTCCCATTCTAGCACTCTTGACACACTTGCAAAGTCTTCGATCAACTCTTGGGTTCATTTCTTTTGACTATCTTGCTCAACTAGACACACAAAGTGTGGCTCTGATACCAACTGTCACGGTCCTACATTTTTTTACCGCGCGACATCGTACTTGACACGCTCACAACTAGCCTTAAGGGGAATTAAGCCCCATATATATTTTTCGCCCCGATTTTGTGGCTTCATCGGACCGTAGCCGAGGTTTGTTTTCACCAATCGAACATCGCTTGTGCGGAATTCAAACTTGTTCAACCACACACGCCGTCTACGCATGCATGTTCAATCGTCTGCGACACATCTGACTTGCCTCTACGCTAGGCCAAGTCATTCGGCTCGACCTTGCCTCTACTCGGGCACATGTCTCTCAATTCAACGTCGCATTTGAACTTGTCATCTCGATCTCCATCGACAGGGTCCATATGTCTTGATACCATTCCGAGCCTCAGGATGAAGTAGGCCATCATAACTCGCTCGATCATGCCATCGAGACTGGGCCCGTGTGTCGTTCATCTCATTAGGACTTCCCGAGCACCCATCCATCCGGGTTCTCTTGAGGCATAGGCCCTCCCGTGTCCATGCCGAGTCATTTATAGATACCATACCGGATAGCAGGTGTATGTAGCAACCTCCAACACGTGGGCTAGGGCGCAATACCGGCACACCCGTGCCGTCCGGTATTGTCCTTAAAAAACTCATTTCAAAGGAAGTCGTCCGAGACATTCGTATCGGCACGCTCACCCACACTGTGATACAATGGTACCCCCTATAAAGGGTGGTGGTGGAGAGTTAACACCATGGTACCCCTATAGTACATTTTGAGTCCCTATAAAGGGTGGTGGTGAATAGCTAACACCATGGTAATTTTGGGGTACAGCGTCGTGCATTGTCCGTCCGGTGTCCAATTGACACAAAACTTGGCAAGCATTCATATTTCATATGGACGAGGACTTACTCCAACTTTTGAGGTTAAGGATCGGGCCCTACCCAACCCTTCAACAAGCCTATCTTTGTCCTTCATGTCTATTATGATGTCTCTGTCTTGCTATGTCTCAACTTGTCTTCAATGCCCACTTGTCTCGATCGCATCATAGGTGTATCCCGTGAGGGACGCCACTTTGCTTATCATGGCGTATGAAGGTCACAACCTACTCTCTTCATAGTATGGTTGTGATTGACAACTGGCACACTTGAGGCAGCAAGTGTGCTCATTTCCCGCGGGAGCGTGAGTGGGACCTTCTTTTCGAGCATGAGGAGCGTGTGTGGCACGTGCAAAGAGTATTTTAGGTCTGTTCAATTTTTTTCATCTCAATTTCGACTATATGATTTGTATGCAACTATACAAACATACGAAGAGAAATAACCTATGCTCGATGTACATACAACATGTATAAGATCTCATATAAAAATAATGATTTCGCAAGATGATACATACAATAGTTCCATGTTATCATGACATACATTTTTTACAAGGCTAACATACATAATCATAGCATTTCTTACATACTTTTTGAAGTCATACACAAGATCATATCATTATATTCATCAAATAAAGAATATATTATCATAACAATATCATACAACATATAATAAATAGCCACATAGGTGTGAATTGATTTCATGACCTCCGCTACATGGGGCCTGAATTTACCTAGAAAAATCTTAAATATGGTTTGAGTATTTAAAATTACTCTGTAAGTGACCCCATTTTTGGAGTCAAAAAATAGAATCACATGCAATATAGTTTATGGCGAGACCTACTTTTTGTGACTATTCCTTAGACTCTACATTCTTTTTCAGGTAGAGTTGGATGCATAATACTTTTCTACATACAATTCACGTATGCATGCATGAGCCCACTAGATGAGGTTCTATACGTACCCTCTAGGCTTGTCTGTGGGGTAGCGTACGCTCAGTTGCTGGAAACCAATAAAAAGAAAGGAGCACATATCATATCATTGTGTATGCATTCGTACAAAATATAATTAGGGAAGTATCCTTTGCTTGTAACATAGAACTCGTTAAAATTTTGAAATAAATTTACGTGTAACTTTAAGAGTAAGAGAAATTATTGAGGGTAGAATGGATATTTGGTGCTTTCAAAATTTTATTGGGAAAATAGAAGTATGAAAAGGACTATATATAAATTTGATTTAAGGGATAGGGTTAGGGTGTGCTGGGTTGTGACGAAAGAGTACCCTTTTATGGCCACATTTCTGAGCTGGATCCACGCCCTCGCTTACCTCCATAACTTTTTCTTACCAATTCGTAGGAAAAATAAACAAACCAAAACCAATTTAGATAAATATTAAGTGCTCATTTGGGATCTTGTAACTCTTTCAAATTTTCCATTTTAGCAGCTCGTGAACAAACGAAAATTTATAAGATAGGTCTAAAAAGCCACCTTGCTCTCTCATGCGATTATCCACAATTGGTACCTCGAGTTCCATCTATAACAAAGATAGAGTAGCACAAAGAAGTATATTAATATATTCAATCGTTTATAGTTCATTAAGAAAAATAGATTAAGATAAAGTTTGTACATATATTATAAGACTAACTGTGAGCCATCCAAGATGTTAACCAAGTTTTCCTATTCTTATTTCATATTACAAGTAAAACTCTTTGGTGAGTGGCAAGGACAGCATTCGACACGAAACTTCATCACTTAAATAGCTTGCTCACTTCCTTGGTGATGATGAGTGGTTGATTAAAGGGTGTGATGTGTAGGTCTTGGGTTTGAACATTAATATCACAACCAGCCAAGAAATGAACCTCCAATTCTTTCATGTGAGTACAGCATACCATTTTTATGAGATATAGGTGTTGCATTTGGTCCTTAGCACACCCAAGAGGCCGCATACCCCAACTCTATCATAGTCTTGAACAAAACGTTGAACAAAATGAACTCTTGCTTTCGACTAATTTTGTTTCCATCGACACCAATTTAAAGAGCCACATTCCTAGTCCCTTGCAGCTTTGGAAGCCTCATAATGCAAGCAAAGTGGCACATAACGCAGACTACAAATACATCATTAATTAATTAATTAGGGTGCATTTCCCTTTTACATCCTTTTCCCCAAAATCTCCTTAAGTTGCTGCCTTTCTTTCATTGCAAACATATGCACCTTTCCTCTACCACCAAAGGCACATAAAGTCATCCAACAAGTTATGCCTCAATATAAACAAGTTATTTGTGGAACAATTTATTAGCCATCATGCAGTAAGTTTAGGAAAATAGTTAGGTTAAGAATTCCGTTAAAGCCACAAGTGGAATATCCATGTCGAGAGTAAGGGCTTTGATTGAATCGCCACTTATTTTCAATTATTAGAATATAATAATTATTTAAATATGCCAATGGAATGAAAATAAAATCATGGTTTTTCCGCTTAGAATCTCAAATAATATCTCTCTCTTTGTTTTTCCATTATTTTCTTCCTCTAAGATTTTCCTTCAATTTATTTTTTCCTCGTTAACGATTTCCTCCGGTCAAAAACAACATAGTCTTCAGCTGAGGGCACCGGTTGGGGAGCCAATTCAGCTGAAGAAGGAGCAAGTGTTCGATCAAATCGGTGAAATAGGCAAGCAGCAAAGCACCGATGATGGGTCCTCAACACAGGGGAACCAAACCATATGACTCGGATCAGGTTTGCATTCTTCGAGCTCGACTCAGGGATTCGCAGGACGGTAAAGTTCAGCGATGGCTCTGTCATCGAGATCGTAGGGCGCGGTACCATCCTGTTCGTCGGAAAGGGAGGCGAGCACCACAAGCTGACCGACGTCTACTTCATCCCGAGGCTCAAGGCTAACCTTGTGAGCCTGGGTCAACTCGATGAAGCCGGTTGTTTCACCTCCATCGAGCACGAGCTACTCAAGATCTGCAATGATAGATGACGGCTACTCACGCAAGTTCGGCACACAACCGCCTTTACATCTTAGAGTTGGAGTTAGAGCACCGGTCAGCCTCTCGGCAAGGACCAAAGCAGTAGCTTGGAGGTGGCACTCAAGGTTCGGGCACCTGAACTTTCCTACTCTACAAAAACTACACAAGGAGGAGATGGTGCATGGTTTGCCGGCAATCGAAGGGGTGAACAGGCTGTACGACGGGTCGGCAAGCAGAGGCACATCTCTTTTCCGTCTCAGGTATCCTACCGCACTGATGAGCTATTGGAGCTTGTACACGGTGATATCTGCGGGCCCATCAAGCCAGCAACCCCAGGCGGCAAGACCCTCTTCCTCCTGTTGGTCGATGACAAAAGCCGCTTCATGTGGCTGACCCTGCTGTAAGCGAAAAGTGAGGCGGTAGAGGTGATTAAGCGCATTCAAGCACGAGCGGAAGTCGAATGCGGAAAGAAGATGTGAGTGCTGCACACGGATCGAGTTAGAGAATTCACCTCAGTGAGTTTTGATAAGTACTGCGATGAGCTTGGCATGTAGCGACACCTAACGGCGCCCTACTCCCCCCAGCAGAACGGGGTGGTGGAGTGCCAAAATCAGACCATCATCAGGACAACAAGGTCATTGCTGATAATGACCGGGATGCCCGAGAGGTTTTGGGGAGAGGTGGTAATGACGACCGTCTACCTCCTCAATCGATCGCCAATCTGAAGCCTCGACGAGAAGACACCACACGAGGCCTGGTACAATAAGAAGCCAGCGGTAATCATCTCTAAATGTTCGGTTGCATCGCGTACATGAAGGTTGCACGTCCCCACCTCGCCAAGCTCGATCCCAAGGGGCTGAAGGTCGTCTTCATCGGCTACGAACTTGGGAGCAAGGCGTACAGGCTCTATGATTCTGCGGGAGGGCGAGCTCACGTGTCGCGCGACGTCATCTTCGACGAGAGCACCTTCTGGCAGTGGAACAAAGTGACCGAGACGGACCAAAACCCAAATCAATTTACGGTGGAGTACCTCGTCATCGAGCTGGGAGAAGGAGGAGCGCAGCATCGGGAACCATCATCGTCGCTAGTAGCTGCACCGAGCACGCCTACACCAACCCCAACCACAACTCCGGCTGCACCTCCTGAACCAGTGGAGTTTGCAACACCACGTACTGTGGATTCAACGCTAGATGTCGATCACAATGATGGTTTGGTGGCCAAGTATTGGAGGATGGAAGATGTAACGAACCAAAATTTTCTACTTAATTTAAGGTCGCTACTGTATACATACCATAAATATTGAATGCGGAAGACTTTATTAAAGTTCCATAAAACATAACCTTTATCTTAAAACACAGTCATGAACTTACGTGTTTCGAAAACATCTTTAAAACGACACAACAAACACTAAATAAAACGAATAAGAGATTAAGTTTAAAACATTCTATTCTAGCCTAAGTCTAAGAAAATAAATACCACTATCCTATGCATGTGTCATGGTCTCGAGTTGCAATGCCATCATCATCCGTACAGGAATGCACTGCCTTAACCTGAAAAATGTAGTAGCACATGGCTTGAGTATTTAAAGAAATACTCAGTAAGTGACCCCACTATTGGAGTTAAATGCAACATTCACATGCAATGAGATGATGGGACCTATCTTTCATTCCGTTTTCCCTACGGTGGTGTCCTAACGGGTAATTTTGGATGTGTACCATATACTCTACACACAGCTCATATGTGCGAGTATGGGCTCACCAGCTAGTTCGCACACTGCGGGGCCATTTTCCTTATCCGGTGGGCATACTCTGGGAGCCTCTTAGGCCGAACACTCGCTAGAACTAGTAACCGTCATGGCAGCGCTATGCAAAGCATAAAGATCGTTGTCCTGCCATTGGATGTACGCGTTCGTACCCTCGTGATGGGATAGGGGTACCCCCCAAAATGCATGAGCACACATAATGCATGAGGTCCCAAAACTTTTCCATTTTCATTATCCTTTAATACAACCCCGCTAGCATTATATACATATCATATCATTTTTCATATCGTTTCAGACATCGTTCATCATTCATATCATATCGTTTCTCATTCTTCAGTTCTCAAATTATACATAATTCTAACGGGGCTATATTTCATGTCATTTATCGTAATTGCATGTCATTCATATCATGCTGTATACACACAATTTAAGAGACCTAACATAACGTTTTATGCTTTTAACATAACATTTCATCATATACACATCATACCATGACATATTGCACCACAATGTAATATATCATAAACAAGTCATAACTTAAACACTTCGTAGTCATATCGTTCTCTAACTTATCATAGCCTTAACGTTCTTATACCTATCACAGACATATCATTACGTGAACGTATCTTAGTCATATCATCATAGGAACTTAACCTAACACTATCGTTCTTTCAATCGTAACGCTATCGTTCTATCAATCTATCACAAACCTATCCCTTTCTACCCGTAGCCTAACCGTATTCTTCCATCAATTTCTCTTATCCATATCACTCTGGTATGTAACCTAACCTTACGTTTCATGAACGTATTTTATTCCTATCGTTACATTTCGTTTTGTGCATCCTTCTCGTATCCTATCTCAAACATATCATTAAACACATCGTATCATAATTATTATCAAACAATTCACATATTATAACATTTACATAACAAATAAGAAGCATATGGATCCACAGACAATTCACACATCAATATATATGACACGTGCAGAACTACGGGACACGTGTCACAGCAAATATAATCATGCCAATAGTAAGGTCACTTACCTAGCTAGCTTAAGTCGTTGTCACAAATATATTTTTAATAAAAGTTTGATTCCGTCCTTTGAAATTCGAGTCAACCTATCTGAGCCCATGACATCAGTTTCAGGTTTGAACTCTACAACATCATTTTTTTAATTTACATTGGTCCATTGTTAAAAGTCTTGAAATATTATATATCTATAATTATATTTTTATTAATAATCTTATTTTTCATGGTTACTATTGTATAAGAGAGTAGATACAACTATTTCAATTTATTTTGGGATTTACTACTGTCTGCCCTGTATTTACCTTTATCTCCATATTTAGTTTGTGGTTTTTAATTCTTTAATCTTTTCTTTTCTTCTTTGTTGCCTTTTAATTTTGTTCTCATGTATTACAAATTTCTGGATGTTTGTTTCCTATTCAAAAGTTTTATTGGCTATTATATTTTTAATCTATTCATTTGGCTACTGATAAAAATTTAATCTAATATTTCTAATCTGAGATGATTTGCTAGAATTCATATAAATGATTAACATTTAGTTTCTATAATAATTCAATGAATATCTAACTATAAGTGGATGTGATTTCTAAAAAAAAATAGGATAAAAGAAAATGAAGATTTAATATATATCTTATTGATAGAACAAGACCATTCTCATTTTTTTTTTCTCTCCTCGAGTAAATTTGACCATTACTGTTTTGTCTGTTTCTTTTTGCAACACTACTTTCTAGCTTAAGGATGGGTTGAGGGGAGATAATTGTGGGAAGGGACGAGAGGTTAGTGGAGAGAAGTGAGGAATTTTTATTTATTTATTTATTTATTTTTATTATTATTACTTTAACTATTTTGTTTTACAATTATTTTTATTTCTTTATTTCTTTATTTATTTTTTGGGCTATTATATTATGCAGGTGGGCTGGGCTAGGCGTGTTGGCGTTGGACTGGGCTTGCGGGTCTCGGGTCGAGGCTATCGGGTTGGGCCATAACTAGGCTTACGCGTTTTGGGCTGAAGCGACTGGGCCGCAGGAACCGTCGGGTACTGGGCTGACCTAAGGTGATTGGGTTCGGTTCGGGTTGCGGGATCCGGCCCTCAGGTCGGACTTCGTCTTCTTCACCTGGTTGCTTGCGCATTTTTTCGGCGACTTTTCTCTCTCCTCATTAACGTCGTTTCGACATCCTTTTTCCCTCATTTTTCCTCCGTTCCCGAGTCTCTTCTTCCCCCTAACCCTATTTTTGGTATAGATCTGGTTTGTAAAGGCCTCACACTCTCGGATCTGGAGAAGTTCGGAAATCTGACATTTCGTCTCCCTTGTTGACGGTGTTTAACGTATATGATTCATTTAAATCTACCCCTGATGTGTGTAAAAGATTCTGGGATTACTTTTGTTGCGTAAAATGAAGGTTTTGACATCGATTTCGTATGGTTTGGCCTCGCCGGAGTTTCGTCGAATTTTTCTATTCCTCTTCGTTTTTCTCTATATTTTGTTCTTTGCAGGTTGTTTTGGTGTGGCTGAATGTCGGGGTCGATTTCTGTTGCCTCCTAGCCTTCGGTCTCCCTTTCCCTTTGTGGGTCGTATGCGAGCGAAAACTCCGGCGTTCGTTGGAGTTTTGAGTTTTGCCTACGACCCCTTTTTTGTTTTTTGTTCATTTTTTTTTATCCAATTCGTTACATTACCTACCCCGAAAACGTACTTTCATCCTCAAAAGTCTCAAACTCATGGATCAACTCCGGATATTTTTCCTTTATTTCCTCCTCTCGTTCCCACGTAGCTTCCTCGATTTGGTGGTTATGCCACAATACCTTAATAAAACCTATATTTTTATTACATAAGGCTTTCACTTCTCGGGCTAGGATTTTAATTGGTTTCTCTTGATAACTTAAATCTTCCTCGATTTCGAGAGGTTTGTAGTCTATTACGTGTGTAGGGTCTGCAATATATTTCCTTAACATGGAACATGAAATACATCGTGTACGCTTGAGAGTGAAGGCGGTAAAGCTAGTTTGTAAGCTACCGAACCTACTCTTTCTAAAATTTCGAACGGTCCAATAAATCGAGGGCTTAACTTTTCCTTTCGTCCAAATCTTAGAATGCCTTTTATAGGAGCTACTTTTAGGAACACTAGTCCCCTTCTTCAAACTCTAAATTCCTACTCCTAACGTCGGCGTAGCTCTTTTGTCTTCTCTGCGCGATACGCATTCTTACTATAATTTTCTGTACTGCCTCGTTGGTGATGCGGACCAGCTCGGGTCCTACAAGTTTTTGTTCTCCTACTTCGTCCCAGCACAATGGGGATCTACATCGTTTTCCATACAACGCTTCAAAGGGTGCCATCCCGATGGTTGCTTGGAACCTGTTGTTGTAAGAGAATTCCATTAAGTGCAGTTTAGTGTCCCAGCTCCCTGTGAAATCCATAACGCATGCCCGAAGCATGTCCTCCAGGATTTAGTTTAATCATTTCATTTGGCCATCCGATTGTGGGTGAAAGGCGGTGCTAAAGTCGAGGCGGGTACCCATCGCCTTTTGGAGTCTGCCAAAAGGTCGACGTAAAATGCGAGTTCTGATCTGACACAATTGACACCGGTACTCCATGCAACCTCACAATTTTTTTCACATACAGTTGAGCCCAATTGTCTACTGTATATGTTGCCTTACCCGGTAAGAAGTGAGCCGACTTTATCAGACGATGGACGACCACCCAGATTACCGTATAGCCCTTTAATGTTTTTGGTAGGCCTACTATGAAATCCATGACAATGTTTTCCCATTTCCATTCTAGTATGCTTAGAGGTTGTAGTAGCCCGACGGTTTTCTGCCTAGGGACTTTTACTTGTTGGCACACCAGACACTTACTCACGTACTCCGCGATATCATTTTTCATACTTCGCCACCAGAAGTGTTGTTTCAAGTCTTGATACATTTTTATTCCACTTGGATGTATCAAGAAGGGTGAGTTGTGTGCCTCAGTTAGGATTTCATTCTTTATTTCGCTCATGGGTGGCACACATAAACGTCCTTGACATAATAATCCGTCATCTATTGACTTAGAAAATCCGTCCACTAGGCCTACTTTCAATTGGTCTAGGATTTTATTTAGGCTTGGATCCCCACGTTGTGAGTCTATGATCCTTTGTTTGAGCATGGGACGCACTGTTAGTCGGGCTATTTAGGCTGCCACTTCTTCGGTTACTACCGCTATGTCAGCTCGTTCGAAATCAATTCGCACTTGTGGCTCCCTTTGTGATCAGGGCCGACGAGTGTACTACTTTTTGACTCAGTGCATCAGCGACTATGTTTGCTTTTCTAGGGTGGTACTGGATATCTATGTCGTAATTTTTTACCAGCTCTAACCATCTACGTTGTTTCATGTTCAATTCTTTTTGTGTGAACAAGTATTTTAGACTTTTATGGTCCGTATAAATTTGGGTCTTTTCGCCATACAGGTAGTGTCACCAAATTTTTAACGCGAATACCACCGCTGCCAGCTCCAAATCATGTGTCGGATAGTTTTTCTTGTAATCCTTTAGTTGGCGTGACGCATACACAACAACCTTGCCATGTTGCATCAGTACACAACCTAACCCCTTTTTGGATGCATCACTGTAAATCACGTATCCCACAGAACTCTCTGGAACTGTGAGCACTGGGGTGGATACTAGTCTTTGTTTTAGCTCTTGAAAGCTGGCCTCACAAGTATTGTCCCAAACAAAAGGTACACCTTTTTTTGTCAATTGGGTGAGAGGCGTGGCTATTCTAGTGAAGTCTTGGACAAACCTTCGATAGTAACCCGCCAATCCCAAGAACCTTTGTATCTCAGTGACCGTTGTTGGGCGTTTCCACTTCATGATAGCTTCTATCTTATTGGGGTCTACGAAGATTTCGTCTTTAGACACTAAGTGCCCTAGAAACGAAACCTGTCGTAGCAAAAATTCGCACTTGGAGAATTTGGCATACAACTTGTTCTCCCTTAGGATAGTTAAGGCTTTGCGAAGGTGCTCTTGCTGTTCTAGGTCCGTTTTCGAGTATAACAAGATGTCGTCTATGAACACGATCACAAACAAGTCTAAGCACTCCTTAATTACTCAGTTCATTAATTCCATAAATACCGTTGGGGCATTGGTGAGACCAAAAGACATCACCACAAACTCGTAGTAGCCATATCTGGTTCGAAAGGCTGTTTTCGGTATGTCTTCCTTTCTAATCTTAATTTGATGATATCCTGATCGAAGATCTATTTTAGAAAACACTGTCGCCCCTCGCAGTTGGTCAAATAGGTCCTTGATACGGGGTAACGGGTATTTGTTCTTTACCGTCCTCTTGTTTAATTCCCTATAATCAATGCATAAAAGCATTGAGTTGTCTTTCTTTTTGACAAACAACACTGGCACACCCCAAGGGGACACGCTAGGTCGAATGAAACCTTTATCTAATAGGTCTTGCAGTTGTGATTTAAGTTCGTTTACTTCTGTTGGTGCCATGTGGTACGAGGCCTTAGAGATGGGTCCCGTTCCTCGTTCTAGTTCTATTCTAAAGTCTACCTCTCACGATGGAGGGATTCCCGGGAGGTCCTCTGGAAAGACATCCATAAATTCATTTACTATGGATACTGTATCTATTGGTTTTTCCTTTCCTTTTGTGTTTCCATTTTAATTATTTTTTAATACAACCCCGCTAGCATTATGTACATATCATATTATTTTTCATATCGTTTCAAATATCGTTCATCATTCATATCATATCGTTTCTCATTCTTCAGTTCTCAAATCATACATAATTCTAATGGGGTTATATTTCATGTCATTTATCGTAATTTCATGTCATTCATATTATGCTGTATACACACAATTTAAGAGACCTAACATAACGTTCTATGCTTTTAATATAATATTTCATCATATACATGTCATACCATGACATATTGCAATCACAATGTATCATATCATAAACAAGTCATAACGTAAATCATAGTCATATCGTTTTCTAACTTATAATAGCCTTAACGTTCTTATACCTATCACAGACATATCATTACGTGAACGTACCTCAGTCATATCATCACAAGAACGTAACCTAACGCTATCGTTCTATCAATCCTAACGCTATCGTTTGATCAATCTATCACAAACCTCTCCCTTTCTACCCGTAGCCTAACTGTATTCTTCCATCAATCTTTCTTATCCATATCACTCTAGTATGTAATCTAACCTTAACTATTCATGAACGTATTTTACTTCTATCGTTACATTTCGTTTTGTGCATCCTTCTCATATCCTATGTCAAACATATCATTGAACAAATCGTACCGTAATTATTATCAAGCAATTCACATATTATAACATATACATAACATATAGGAAGCATATCGATCCACAGACAATTCACACACATCAAATAAGGGTGTGGAAACCTTTAGCCCGAAAGGGAAAGCCGAAATATATTTTCCATTTATAAGGGTGTGGATTGTGATGTCCCACATTGGTTGGGGAGGAGAACAAATCACCCTTTATAAGGGTGTGGAAACCTTTCTTTAGTAGACGCGTTTTAAAGCCTTGAGGGGAAGCTCGAAAGGGAAAGCCCAAAGAGGACAATATCTGCTAGCGGTGGATCTGGGTCGTTACAGAAGATCTACTGGGAGGAGGTGAACCACCTGGACTGGCAGCGCGCGAGCTTGAAGAATAGGTGGTCGAACTGCATGCCATCAGCGCGGATGAACCGAACACCTTCGCCGAATCAAAAAGAAACCCGTGCTGGCTAAAGGCAATGCAAGAAGAGATGGCATCCATCACTGAGAACAAGACTTGAAGGCTAGAGGACATGCCGCCGGGACACCGAGCCATGGCTCAAATGGGTCTTCAAACTGAAGCGTAAGGAAGAGGGAGAAGTTATGAAGCACAAATACTGTCTATCGGCATCACCATCTATCAAGGTGCGTACGTAAAGAAGTTGTTGGACACAGTTGGGCTAGTGGACAGTAAACCTACAAGGACGGCAATGCAAGAAGAGATGGCATCCATCACTGAGAACAGGACTTGGAGGCTAGAGGACATGTCGCCGGGACACCGAGCCATAGCTCAAATGGGTCTTCAAACTGAAGCGTAACGAAGAGGGAGAAGTTATGAAGCACAAATACTGTCTATCGGCATCACCATCTATCAAGGTGCGTACGTAAAGAAGTTGTTGGACACAGTTGGGCTAGTGGACAGTAAACCTACAAGGACGGCAATGCAAGAAGAGATGGCATCCATCACTGAGAACAGGACTTGGAGGCTAGAGGANCATCTATCAAGGTGCGTACGTAAAGAAGTTGTTGGACACAGTTGGGCTAGTGGACAGTAAACCTACAAGGACGACAATGCAAGAAGAGATGACATCCATCACTGAGAACAAGACTTGGAGGCTAGAGGACATGCCACCGGGACACCGAGCCATGGCTCAAATGGGTCTTCAAACTGAAGCGTAACGAAGAGGGAGAAGTTATGAAGCACAAATACTGTCTATCGGCATCATCATCTATCAAGGTGCGTACGTAAAGAAGTTGTTGGACACAGTTGGGCTAGTGGACAGTAAACCTACAAGGACGGCAATGCAAGAAGAGATGGCATCCATCACTGAGAACAAGACTTGGAGGCTAGAGGACATGCCGCCGGGACACCGAGCCATGGCTCAAATGGGTCTTCAAACTGAAGCGTAACGAAGAGGGAGAAATTATGAAGCACAAATACTGTCTATCGGCATCACCATCTATCAAGGTGCGTACGTAAAGAAGTTGTTGGACACAGTTGGGCTAGTGGACAGTAAACCTACAAGGACGGCAATGCAAGAAGAGATGGCATCCATCACTGAGAACAAGACTTGGAGGCTAGAGGACATGCCGCCGGAACACCGAGCCATGGCTCAAATGGGTCTTCAAACTGAAGCGTAACGAAGAGGGAGAAATTATGAAGCACAAATACTGTCTATCGGCATCACCATCTATCAAGGTGCATACGTAAAGAAGCTGTTGGACACAGTTGGGCTAGTGGACAGTAAACCTACAAGGACGCCAATGGAGGCCCGACTCCAGCTAAGGAAGGTCAGAACTACGACGACAGTTGACTCCACCAATTACTCCACCAATTACCACAACATTGTTGGGAGCCTGCACTATCTGGTAAACACACGCCTTGACCTTGCTTATTATGTGGATACGTGAGTAGGTTTATGGAACTACGACGACAGTTGACTCCACCAATTACCACAACATTGTTGGGAGCCTGTGCTATTTGGTAAACACACGCCTTGACCTTGCTTATTATGTGGATACGTGAGTAGGTTCATGGAAGCACCTAGGGAGGAGCATCTAGTGCCTATCAAGCGCATCCTGCGCTATGCCCCTGGAACTAGAGGCTGGGGTGTGAGATACTATGCAAGGAGAGGAAAGAAGAAGCTTGAGCTGGTCGGCTACAGTGATAGAGACATGGCTGGTGACGTTGATGATTGTAAGAGCATCAATGGGATGATTTACTTCCTCTCAGGCGGTGTGATCTGCTGGCAATCAATTAAACAAAAGGTAGTTGCTTTGTCTTCTTGCGAAGCAAAATACATTCCCGCTTAAACGACGACAACACAAGGGGTCTAGCTTGCGCGATTGGTGGAATAACTCATCATAAGAGAAGGCGATCCACCAATACTATACGTGGACAATAAAGCTACAATCTTCCTGATTAAAAATTCAGTTTTGCACGACCGAAGCAAGCACATAGAAATCAGATTCCACTACATCCAGGAATGTGCAGATCGGGGGATCATCAAGATTGATTTCATCCTAATAGAGGAACAACTTGGAAACATCTTCACCAAATCTCTGGCGCGAGTGAAATTTGAAGAACTTCGCTCGAAGATTGGAGTTCAAACAACAAGGTAGATATATACCACAAGATTTAGGAGGAGATTGTTAGATAAATCCTTATTTTTAGGTTAAGAATTTCTATTTTCATGTTAAAGCCACATAATTAAATGGGTGGAAGAGTCGAATAGAAGGCTTCAATTGAGTTGCCATTCCTTTCGTTGTAGGATATAATGATTATTTAAATATGTCAATTGAATGAGAATAAAATCATCGGGTCTTCAACGCAAAATCTGAAATACTGTCTCTCTCTTTGTTTTTCCGTTATTTTCTTCTTCCAAGATTTTCCTCCGATTTTTGTCCTCGTCAACGATTTCCTCCGATAAAAAACAATGGTCTTCATTGAGGAGAATAGTTACTGTGTATTAAATTGATAAGAAAGTTTATGAAATTTGTTAGCGTTTTCTCCCTATAAATACTCTTCACATATACCCTTTATTCATAACAACAACAACAAAAAATTGAAAAGTATAATATTTAAGATTTCTCAGTACAAAAAAAAAAAAAAAAAAAAAAAAAAAAAAAAAAAAAAAAAAAAAAAAAAAAAAAAAAAAAAAAAAAAAAAGTACAAAGAAGTTCTCCCCTCAAGTTGTTCTTACTCCTTCAATTATTTGTTTGGTTGTACTTCGAGCAAGGGTCAAAACTAACATATGGTATCAGAGCTAGGATGCCGAAACAAATGTTGTCACTACATAAAGTCGCTCGAAGAGATGTGAAAATGATATAAAGAAAAATAAGGGGAGTGTAATGCTCCAATACCCATTACTCACGAAAAGTAACTACACACATGGTCGATAAAGTTGTGTTTTAATCTACAGGCACAAGGTGTGTGGGACACCATCGAGAATGGTGACAACGTTAGGGAATGTAAGGACAAGATAAATTTTGTTGCATCTACCAAATAATCTTAGAGGACGTCCTTCTCATGTTGGCATAGAAGGGCTCGACAAAAGTAACATGGGAAATGATGCAAATAATGCATATGGGTGTTGAATAGGTCAAGGAAACAAAGGTACAGACGTTGAAGAGTGAGTTTGAGGCTATCTGCACGAAGGATGGTGAATCAATAGACGAATTTTCCATGAAGTTGATGATGAGCGTCATCGGTATCCGTTCGTTAGGCGACAAGGTGGAGAGATCTCCACCGTCAAGAAGTTCCTTCAAGCTGTCCCCCAAAATTCATGCAGAATGTTACTTTCATTAAATAGTTTGACTACCTCAAGAACATGTCGGTTGAGAAAGTCGTTGGCTGTCTTAACCTTGATGAGGAGAGACTTTGTGGCTACAACGACAGAGAGGAGGAGAAACATTTCTTACTCATACACGAAGAGTGGCTCACATAGACGAAAAAGAAAGATGCGACTGATTCTTCTTTTTTTAGGTACAGAGGGAAGCGACAACCAGAACAAGAAAAATAGAGGTCAATGGTAGAAGAAAGACACAACAGATTCTTATTTTTCAGCTATAAAGATGAAGAGTTCATTCTCTTCCTTAAAGAATGAATTCATTCCCTTCAAATACATAAGTGCACTTAACAAAGCTTTACATACATTGTGTTGGTGTGATTGGGTCTCCAACTACTTCTTAACCATGATTTTTCTAGAGTAGCGCAAGAGACTACATAGAATTAGCAGACACAAGGGTTGTTCCCTCATGTGTCTGTTGTAAATTGTCATAATTTTTTATTTGATTTGGTTATTTGGATTAGATTTGATTGGTTATTTGGATTAAATTTAATGAAACCAATAATTTTGGTGTTTGGTGAGGCGAAGTTAGCGATTTGCTGGTCATGCAAGAGCTTGATGCTTCTCTCCAGGAGGTGATGCTTGAAGACATGACAAAAGCAGAATGAACGAAATTAAATCGGCAAGCTTGCGGAATTATTCGATCTTGTCTTGGCCAGGATTAGAAATATCCATTTATGAAGGTGACCATGGCGAAATAACTATGGGACAAACTTGAGGCGAAATATATGCAGAAAATATTGGAAAATAAACTCTACTTGAAGAAGAAACTCCTCCGTTTTGACTACAAGAAAGGTATCCAATGACTGAGCATTTGGATGATTTTAACAAAATCATCACTAATTTGCTCAATCTTGATATTAAGATTGATGACAAAGAAAAGGCGTTGTTGTTATTAAATTCTTTGTCGGAGTCCTACGAGTTTTTAGTAACCACTCTGCTGCATGGAGCCTATGATATTGATTTTGAAGATGTTTCAAATGCCTTGATGAATAATGAGGTGTGAGCGAAGGAAAAGGAGGCATATCAAGATTCTAGCTCAAATGTTCTCACTGCTCGTGGAAGAACTTCTACTTGGAAAAAGAGCGAACGTGGAAAGTCTCGATCAAAGTCGAGAGGTAGATCTGATAGTTGGAGAAAACTTGATAAAAATGAGTGTGCATATTGTCGACAGAAAGGCCATTGGAAGAAAGATTGCCCGATCTTAAAAGAGAAGGGGTCGAAGTCCAATGTGGTTAGAGCCGACGACACTGATACAGATCATGCCTTGACGATCTCCTTATCAATCAGCCTAACTAGTGAATGAATTCTTGATTCTGGGTGCTCCTATCATATGTGTTCCAATAGAGAGATGTTTTTGGACTTCAAAGAGTTCAATGGTGGAGTTGTCTATATGGGCAATGATAGTACTTGCAAGATTACGGGAATCGACTCAGTACAAATCAAGATGTTTGACGGGGTTATACGAAAACTCAATGATGTGAGGTATGTCCCTGACTTGAAGAAAAATTTGATTTCCCTCGGCATTTGGATGCGAGTGGTTATTATATCATTTTGGAATGGGGGAATTTGAAAGTAGCTCGTGGAGCTTTGGTGGCAATTGAAGGAACTAGAAGAGGTAGCATATACTACCTCAATGGAACCACAATAATTGGGCATGTTGTTGTGGCAAGTTCGAAAGAACAAGACATATCGAAATTATGGCACATGAGACTTGGGCATGCTGGTGAGAAGGCGCTTCAGACATTGGTGAACCAAGGAGTCCTTAAAGGTGCCACAACTGGTAACATTGATTTCTGTGAACATTGTATATTTGGTAAACAAAAAGATGTGAAGTTTGGTACAACTATACACCAAACAAGGGCATTTTGGATTTTGTTGACACTAATGTATGGGGTCCCACGAAGAATGTCTCATTGGGAGGAAAGAGGTGGTTTGTCACCTTTATTGATGACTACTTAAGGAGAGTTTGGATGTATCTCATGAGGCACAAAAACGAGGTTCTCTAAATCTTCCTAGAGTGAAAGAAAATGGTAGAGAATCAGACGGACAGAAAAATAAAAAAGCTGAGATCAGACAATGGTGGAGAATATAATTATGATCCATTCCTTAAAGTATGCTGAGATGAAGGAATTGTTGGACACTTCACTGTTCCTAGTAAGCCACAACAAAATGGAGTTGCTGAGAGAATGAACCAGACATTAATAGAGAAGGTTCGATGCATGTTATCTTAAGCAGGATTGAGTAAGGCTTTTTGGGCTAAGACTCTCAGTTATGCAGTTCACTTGGTGAATCGTTTACTTGTTTCTAGAAATGGTGGGAAAACTCCACTTGAGGTATGGTCAGGTACTCTCCTGTTAGTGATTATGATTGCATGTGTTTAGGTGTCCTGCTTATTACCATGTGATAGACTCAAAGCTGGATCCTAAAGAAAAAAAAAGTCAAGTTTATGGGCTTTAGCAAAGGCGTGAAGGGCTATAGGTTATGGTGTCCAGAAACAAGTAAGGTTGTTAATAGTCGAGATGTGACATTTGATGAGTCTGGAATGTTTTTGCAGAAAATTGAAAATAATGATGAGACATTGAAGCAGGTGGAGAAGGTGGTGTTCTCTCCTGATATGGTTGCTTCTACTGAAGAACCTACTGATCAGGTAGATAATAATTCAGATGTCTTAGAACAGGTGAGCAAAGCATTGTAAATGAAAGAGTGAAAGAAACTGAGTCTATCGCCCTTAGGCCAAGAGAAGCTCTGACTTTGACCCAACGAAAAATTGTGTAAACACGTGGCTGCAACCGTCCACTAATCCAAGAGGCGAATTCTGTAATTTGGCATTTTGGGCAAAATGGGAAAAAGCGGGAGCCGTTTCTTTGCTGCGAAGATTTCTTCGCGTTGAGTGGGTGGAGGAAAGTGTATTGATGGGAGTTTACCATTCTGTCCCTCTCATCGCCTCATTTTATATTAATACTATATTCATATTTATTTTATATTAATTATAACCTTCAAAATAAGAAAATAAGAAAATAAGAAATTAAGAAATTAAGAAATTAAACCTAGGGTAGATACTTTTATATATTTCTTTTTGTTTTAGAGGGAAGATTATCCATTGCTTTGAAAATGTGGAGGGCTGCTTGAAAAAGGCAAAAAAAAAAAAAATAATAAAAAAAAGAAAAAGAAAAAGGAAAAAGTGAAGGAAATTACAACGTGGGCGCAGCCGCACAGGATTACAGCTTTCAACTGTTTTGCACTTTGGATTCACGTGACTCGACCAGAATTATCCAATTTAGGGATATTTTAGGAATTTAAGGCCAAAAGGTGAGGAAAGGTCAATTTCATTGGACAAACACCGACGGAGAAGCATGAAGCAACTTCACTACCTACAACGACACGAATCCCACTGCTCCAAAACGCCGTCGTAACATTCTCCATTCCCCACTAAACCACTCACCTTCGTCTTCCATCCCCCTTTCTTACGTACGGCCTAAAATATCCCCTCTGCACAAAAAAAGAACCCATTTCTCCCTTCACTGTTCCACAGATATTAATCCCTCGCCGGTCAACTCCCTTTCTCTCCGATCCCTCAATCTCCACAGTTCACTCACAACCCCTTCATACTTCATTGGAGAATTCATCCCACCGGTGGACCTCCGACACCAGCTGCGGGGATCCCACAATCCGATCCACTCAACCCTTTCTTCTATTTCGGCAGAATCCTTCCATTTCTCTTTATGTGATCGGACTGCATCGGAGACTCTCAAGGATGGATCGGTCGACGATTACTGTGGGGCCGGCCATGGATATGCCGATTATGCACGACAGTGACCGCTACGATTTTGTTCGGGATATCGGCTCCGGGAACTTTGGGGTCGCCAGGCTGATGAGGGATAAGCATACCAAAGAGCTCGTCGCTGTCAAGTATATCGAGCGAGGCGATAAGGTCAATGCTGTATTGCTAATTTACTCTTATTTTTTACTGCTTTATGTGAGCTTCTCGAGCTTAATCTTTCACTTTCTTTCTTTTTTGTTTGGTGATGGTTGTTCCCCTTGGGTGTTTTTAGCTTCCATTGCTACTGTGACTTACGGTTGTTTGTTCTGTTCTACTTTTAATCATTGGGTGCTTTCACGACTCTTTTTTCTTTTAAACTCAACACAAATATCTTGTGATTGGTGCTTTTCTTTTTTATCTGTTATTTGGGAATTTGAAATATCTCAATTTGGATTTTGGGATTTGCCTTCCCATTACTCAGCTTTCCTTTTCCTTCTTTTAACTCTAATGTATTTTTGGAAATTTCTTTTCCAACTTGAGAACTACCTGTAGTAACTGATGCGTATAAGCATGAAATTCATCGCTGATGATTTTATATTTGTTCCTTTTCTCGTAAACTGCGGGCGAGGAAGATGAGCTATGTTTTTGTCAAGTTCTTTTTTTTCGTTCCGAATCTGTATATATACATATATATATTATTTTAAATTCTGAAAATTTATATGAACAAGCATGTTATTTAATGCTCCTAGCTCTTTCGACCTTTCTTTAGCTATCCGAGCTCCCGTATTTCAGGCATGAACTTGCTCTATTTCGGGTAGTTGAGTAATGGTTTGTTTGAGGATTGGCATGTTCTTATATGTTAATAATTGAACTATTCAGTTACAAAAGAACAGAACCCACCAAGGATCTTTTGATAAGATAAATCCACCGGAGAAAATCTTCAATGACAATTTCACTTGGGATTTTTTTTTTTTGGCTCTTAATTAGATGGTGTTCTCATTCCAATGCTTTATTGGCTTTTCTCTTTATGATATTAATTTGAATTCGTCACCTTTTTTTTTTTCCAATGAAAAGTGTTGTTTCTTGTTAAAATAATAATAATGGTAATAACAATTATAATTAGTGGGGTAGTTCTCATTCAAAGGCTATGTGGATTATGTTTCTCTTCTTAATTCTTATGAAGCTATGTCTTGTAGATAGATGAAAATGTTCAGCGAGAAATCATCAATCACAGGTCACTGAGGCACCCTAACATAGTCAGGTTCAAAGAGGTAGTCTTAAGTTTAAGCTTTTTTTTTTTTTTTTTTTTTTTTTTAAATTATTATTATTATTATTTTTTAAACATTTTCTACCTCTGGATACTGCTGTGATGTGTGAAGGTCATCTTGACCACTACCCATCTTGCAATTATAATGGAATATGCATCCGGAGGAGAGCTCTTTGAGCGTATAAGCAATGCAGGACGCTTTAGTGAGGATGAGGTCTTGATTCTTGAATTTACCTTTTATTTTTTTCTATTATTTCTCTCTTTTCAGGCATTTGATCTATTACTGTCTTGGTGTAGGCTCGCTTCTTCTTTCAACAACTTATATCCGGAGTCAGCTACTGCCATGCAATGGTACTTCAACTGTTATATGCATCTTCAATCCTTATCATCTTCTTTTGTAAAGTCCTATCCTTTAAGGTAAGTGGATTTTTTTTTTCTCAACTTTTTTTTATTTGCTTTTATTGGTGAAGCAAGTGTGTCACCGGGATTTGAAGTTGGAGAACACTTTACTGGATGGAAGCCCAGCCCCTCGTTTGAAAATATGCGACTTTGGCTACTCAAAGGTATTGATTACATGAACTTTAGCTGATACTTAAATCTTTACTCCTGTATAATTGTTCAGTTGTATGGAATGCCTTTCTGTTTTGTCCCCTTTTATAACTTAGTTTTGATGATATTTTCTTGTTTAGATGTCAGCTAACCTTTTATGTTTCTCTTGAAGGTTGATGTGCTCTTTTAAACTTGTTTTATGTTCATTTGCTAGATAAGATTTGAATCTATATTTAGTTCTATCTATCAGATTCTAAGCTTCATGGCTGCGGAAGGACTTTGGTTGGGTAGTCTGATTTGATCTTATTCATTGACTTTATTTTCTAATTAGTCTCGATGTAAAGATTGTCATGTTGAATCAATTCTTTCAAATTATCGCTATGTGGCTTCATCACGATGGAATGCTGATATTCATTATGTTCTCCAGTCATCTGTGCTCCATTCACAACCAAAGTCAACTGTGGGAACACCTGCATACATTGCTCCAGAAGTGCTCTTAAGGCAAGAATATGATGGAAAGGTAAGATTCTTCTATATTACTTCTGGATATCTTCAATGTGGTGTCTGATGTCTACATTTTACGGATGCATGAATTCTTAACTACCGATTTCTGAACAACAGTTTGGAATATTCCTCATCCGTCTCTATCCAGAAGATCTACGGCCCCACGTGGGTAAACTTTATGGATCATGAATGGGACCAACTCTTTTGATCAATGAAAAATTTTCGCTTACAAATGTTTAAATCATGCTACTTTGATTCTTTCTTTCGATATTTTGGCATTGTTATAGGCATATAGCCTCATCTCTTCTAGCTCGTTCAACTTCAGTTTGCGTGCTTCACCTGCCACATGGATACCTAAATTCAGCTTTTTCATTGCGCAATCAGCTTTGTATTCTGAAATCTGAGACATGTCTTCCTATATGCTGTTGTCAACCTATCCAACTAGAGCCCTTGCTTAAGTTGGACACAGTTTAGGTTAGTGGCAGTGCAAAATTACTAGTCTTTTTCGGCTGTACTTCTGGTGCTCAAATCATCAAAATCAATTCCTAGCTCCTTCATATTAAATTGGATGATGATGCGACTTGTATGGTCAAAAGCTTTGGTCAACTTCACTGATGAAAGATGAATAACCTATAAGCTTGCATCTCAGAAATAGATTCAATTACGAGATTTTGCAAATGCTTATAAGTACTTCTCCTAAAGCTGTACTAATTTTCCAGATTCTAGTTGCTTGCTGTTTGTTTCCTACCAACTTTGGCCATCCTTTTGTCATTTGATGGGTGGCCTTCTTCTTTCTTCCTTTTTTCTTCTCCCCTTTAATTAGCTATGAATTGGGAAATGGTGGTCTTCAACCCTCATATCCCCTTGACTCGAACCATTTCAGTTCTGATTATCTTGTGAACTGTAGGTCAAACCTGTATCTGACTGCTTTGTGTTTTTCTTTTTCTTTTGTTTTCTTTTTTGGTTCAAGAATGAAAGATACACAACTGGGCAAATACAGAGACTAGCCCAAGGCAAAAGGATCCTGGACAAAAAGCCAAAAGCCTCTACAAAAGAGGCTCCAATTACTTAAAATAAGATGAAAAGGATAACTATAAACCAAGGGGGAGGTTTTGAACCTAATCTAAGACATAACATTTCCGCATGACATGACATGTGTCAGCTTTGTTGTTGTTATTGAAACAGTAACATTGAATAAGAGCTTTGGTGACGAGGTTTTTTTTTTTTTTTTTTTTTGTAATTATCCTTTAGGGTCCTATTTTTCCTCGATTGGAGTCTCCTTTCTTTAGTTTAACTCTCTTTTTTTTTGTGGATTTTTGTTATTATTTTCTTTTTTTGTATGCTATCCTATTCTTTCATTGTTTCTAGATAAAAGTTTGGTAATTCATTAAAAAAAAAACATGGAACTCTGTTCCAAACTTGAAATTAATCTCAATTCTCATCCTTGTCAATACCGGTTCAATCTTTCCCGATAAATTAACATGTTACACGAATTTTTATTCCAAGGTTAAATTTATATTATATTCTTAGTTGAAAGAACATATAAATTATGTAATAGACTTAACGGTGTTACAAACTTATCATGCCTTGAAATTACACATTATGGTAGCTGTATCGAGTCTATAGACAGTTTTGTTCTTCATTGTGGATTCCATCTTGATTGTCAAATAAACTTGTAAGTACTTACTGAACTTCATGCACCACACTACATCTTAGCTAGATTGTAGTTGGACTTCGAAAAACATTGTAGTTAGACTTTGAAAAACATTGTATTGTAAGTACTTACTGAACTTCATGCAACACACTACATCTTAGCTAGATTGTAGTTAGACTTTGAAAAACATTGTATTTTGATTCTGTACGCAACATCAGATTGCAGATGTATGGTCATGTGGAGTGACCCTTTACGTAATGCTTGTTGGAGCCTATCCTTTCGAGGATCCTGATGAACCAAAGGATTTCCGAAAGACCATACAAGTATGAAATATTGTCCTATTATTTGTTCTCTGATTTGAAAATACATGAACTCAAGATTCTTCTACTGGTTCGTCGCAGCGAATCCTAGGTGTCCAGTATTCGATTCCCGATTGTGTTCAAATATCTACTGAGTGTCGCCATCTGATATCAAGGATTTTTGAGGCAGATCCTGCAACGGTACGACTACCAAAATAACTTGTTTGTTTGTGCTTTTGTATGAAGAGTATTTATTATTCTTATTTATATATCCCGGTTCTGCTGTTTCCTCAAAATATCTCAAATCGGTCATATTTTTGCAACAACACTTTGAAATCTCCAGGCCAGGGATTTCTATCTCATGCTTTTAGTGGGAGGTCTTAAATTCTATCACAAACTGATCTTATCTTTTTCTTTGAGCCGTCCTATTTTGCCTGGGATGTGTTGAATTAGTTGCTTTTCCTTGGTCTGAAACATTGGACTCATCATGCCCAAGTTTTCATAGCTTATTTGAACAACCTTTCTGACTTCATTTTGCCAAATTACTTCCGTTACTTGAGTAATTATAAAGGTTTCTTTTTTTTGAAACTTGATATTACATTGCACTGAGCACTAAGATTTTTTGACGAGTTATTTTCATTTTTTTTTTTTACTTTTTTGTTTTACCAACTGTTTTTAGGATTAAGATTGGATGACTTGGATTGAGATTATTATCAACAAAAGCATGATTTTGAGAGGAGATTAGCTTCGTTTACTCTAAAAATCAATCAGAAGCAATCACCTAAACATATTTTCACTGCATTTGTGTTGTAATAATAAGAAATCAGATAGCTTTTTCAAAATGGAGTCTAGATAAGTCCTAAACATCTGCAAATTCTAATATAGTAATTTAATTCTCGGAATCATTTTTCTACAGAAGAATATAGACATTTTCACATAAAATTAGTCACTGACTGAATCAGCAACTCAACCTTTTGTCGATTTGGATTGCAACTTCAACCCAAGCAGAACAATTAGTTTTTTGAAATTTGTATCTCTGTAGTTTTATATTGTTTAAGTTTCAGCATCGAGAAACTCCATCTCATCCAACGACGGCTCATATTTACTCTCTTTCGTGCGTTTACACGACAGAGAATCACTATTCCTGAGATTAAGAACCATTCCTGGTTTTTGAAGAATCTCCCATCGGACTTGATGGATGAAAACACAATGGGAAATCAATTTGAAGAGCCTGATCAACCGATGCAGAGCCTCGATACAATAATGCAGATAATTGCTGAAGCCACAATACCGGCAGTTGGTTCACATGGCCTTATATGCATGACAGATGACCTTGAAATGGATTACGACGACGACATGGATGATCTGGATGACGAATCTGAGCTCGATATAGAAAGCAGCGGTGAAATAGTGTATGCACTTTGACAATTGATATCAAAGTGCAGAAATGAAAAATTATGGGACTTTTCTTTTGGGACTGGTTTTGACTTTGAAAGAATTTGTTAAGAGGAAGACTACATTAGCTAGCTTGTTCTCATCAGTTTGTAGATTATATTTACAAGTACTCCAGGTTTGCCTCCTCCTTTGGATTATGCCACGTCAATAAAACGCTGCTATTAATCCGCGTTGTTGGAAAAGATTTAAAGGCTGAGTTATGAAGAAGACAGGTTGGGATGAAAGTAGAATGCTGTTAAAAGGTCAGCCAGTTGAATTTGGTGTTGCTATTGCTTTTGACATTGCCTTTGTATTTGTTTGTGGCTGTTATTTGGCATGAATTTATGTACAAAAGTTATGGAGTTTCTGTGTAATGATTTATCCCTTTCAGGCGTTGCTTCTTAAGTTATGGACTATCTTTCTAGTTGCACCACAAACAAAATTTCTACTTCATTTCAAATAGATAGAGGTATTAGAAGGAATAGGGTATGTAGATTCATCTCCAGTTTTGGTTGATCAAATAAAGCCCCTTTATATTTCTGTAGCTACTTTTCGTGCAAAACTGCTACTTTCCCCAACCAACTGCTATTCTCTGAAGTGTCTAATTTGTTGCTCTTGCGGTAGTGAGTTGAGTTCCTTGAATTTGTGAGCCCTTCAACACCCACAATGCTCCTCCACTTTGTTTTCCTTTCAAGAGTTTGTTAGGTTTGTCCAGGAAACTAGTTCTTTATTTTTTGTGGTTTTTGAGTTAACTCCAAAATAAAGTTATATGAAAAGAAATATAACCAAAATCATGCTTGTGCAAGACTTGTTACCTATAGTCGTGGGCCGAATGTCATGACCATGCTTGTCTAGGGTATCTATTCCAAATCCATTTTACTTGTTTCCATGTTAGCTATGTCTTTATTATTTTTGTTACGTCAATTTAGGGGGGTTAGAACCCAAAATCACGTCAAAACTTATCAGGGCTAAAATGCCTCAAAATGTACTCTAGGAGTATGCGACTAGTTGTCAGTTTTTCCTACTTAGGGTATACGCTATCAAAGTTGTATTTGCGCCTTATTTGCTTGCTAGACTAACATTGCTTTCTTAAATCGATTTTTAAACATTTTCTCAAGAACGGGGCCAAAGACTTGAGCATACGTCACTCATGCCAATAACAACTCAAACTCTAGAGGCTGACTTACTTGAGAGTGAGAGTATGTTCTGCACAATCGTGTTGTGAGTCATGACAGAGTGCAATTGTGACAATTAGTATCAGAGTCTAATCGATTTCTTAAATCTGATTTAAGAAACATTTCCACTACAAAACAACTGGGCAAGTCCCAAGTTCATCGATTAGTAGAGATCAAAGAGCAGATGTTCTACCTAAGTGAAGTCCCTGATGGTTTGAGATTTTTGAAATCTTGCGTGAATGAGATTGCTACTAAAGTCAATAGAATCAATGAAGTGGCAGGCCGCCTTGAGGAAATGCCCATCCATGAATTGATATCAAGAGTTGAAAAAGGAGGAGACAAAGCTCTTGAGCTGGTGACTTCGAGCATGGGGATAGCTCGATAGCCTTTCTTGCCCAAATGGAGGAACGTATATAGGGCTTAGACAATGCCCAAAAAACGACTGTTCAGATAGTCTCGTAAATGTTTGAAGACATAAGAGTAGCCCTTGATGTGGTCAGGCTGAAATGCCTAAGCCCCAAGCTAAACCTCACCATGAGAGCCGATGGGAACCAAACCCCAGATAAAGGTGTAGTCTAATATAACAAGGTAAAGGTCCCAAAGCCTAAGCACTTCTTTGTGGTTTGAGATTTCAAGACTCTAGAGAACTTTATCATTGACCTCGAATAGTACTTTTCGAGATATAAGTATCATGGTAGAGGAAAACGAATGTCACATTGGCAACAATATATCTACCTGATGATGCAAAGTTGTGGTGAAGATTTAAGTACATGGACATTCAAGATGGTTGATGAATTGTGGACACTAGGAGAGCTCAAAACAAGAATTCTGCTTGCATTTCTTCTAAGAGAATTTTGAGAAAATAAACGGAAGAAAGTTGAGGGAATTAAGGCATACCAAAAAAATTTGTCGAGAATACATCAACATTTTTTTTGGATTGATATTGGATATTCGGTACATGTCCAAGAAAGATGAGAACTTCAGTTTTGTTGAGGGACAGGAGTCTTGGGCGAACACCAAACTCTACTAACAAAGAGTTTAAGACCTTTCTACAATGTATATAAAATCAAATGACTATTTCACCTTAGCAACGATCAATCTCAAGATATGAGGCAAAATTAGACTTCCGTAACTTGAGGTAATATAAATTACATATTTAACTTCCCCAAAGATGGAGACGGTGACCTGGAGGAGAGGAGTGTGAGTCCTTCTCTGGTAAAAATTCATAACAAAAGAACCGTTACATTCAAGGACTCTGTCTTGCTTCATATGCAAGGGACTCATGGAGAATCTGAATGTCCATAAAGGTCGACACTTCATATCTTCTAAGCCAAATTTAGAACGAATTTAAAAATTAAGTATAAGACGATGAAAACTGAAACACCACTAGTCGAAAACATTGAAAATTCCTCGCATGGGGCCCTAAAGTATTTATCAAATCTCTATAAGAAAGTGGGAGAGACAAAATTGCGAGTGGAGCGGAGTTTTATATATATTGAGGCTTAGGTTAACCACAGATCGGCCAAGAGCACTAGGGTCGACTTTGGAGACACCCACAACTTCATGTAGGAGACTGAAACAAAATGCTTGAACATAAAGTCATTTTCACGACCGTAGCACAATGTTTAGTGGTTATAGGGTTCAACCCCACCATCATTCAAACTACTACCCAACCATCAAAAGGGATAAAGAGAAGAGCTCGAGTAAGCCGATTCCAACAGAAACCTCATTGTTGCTAGCAGAACACCACAATGTATGACTAGGGATTTATCCTCACCTAGGGAGATAGATCAAGAAATTGGTTCTGCATCAGGGACGAGATTGCTTGCCACATATATGTGTCGTACAACTCAACTCAAGCTAGCTAGATTTCACAAGCGGCTAAACAACTTGTTGAATGTCAAGTTTATTAAACCCGCAAGGGCTATGTCAATGATCACTTGAATGTTGGGGAGAGACCTAAACCAACATCTTTACCACAGGGTGGACACAACTCATGTTTACTCACAATCATGCTTGTCTAAGGCGTGTTGTCTAAGACTATATACTCGTTCCAAATCCTTTTTACTTCCTTTCATGTTCGCTAAATCTTTGTTATTTCTTTTATGTCAATCTAAGGGTATATAACCAATTGCCAAAATCATGTCTGCACTTGTCAGGACTAAAATACTTCAAAATATACTACGGGAGTATGTGACTAATTATCAATTATTCCTACTCAAGCTATACACTATCACAATTGTGGTTGTTGCTTCTTTGCTTGCTAGCCTATAACATTGTTTTTTTAGATCGATTTTCAAACATTTTCTAGAACTTTATCTAGGATTGGAGACTTGAGCATATATCATCTATGTTAACAGTGACCCAAATTTAAGTCAGCTAACTTATTAGAAGATGAGAGTAGGCGTCACACAATCGTTCGTAGCAGCACAGCCATGTGTCGCGGACATATCCATTAGCCAATGGCTTTGTTTAGAATGATTGCATTACCAAATTGCTAAGGCACTTTTTCATCTCTATCCACCATATATATTTTGGATCGCAGGTAAAGTTTATTTATAAGAATAATGTGGATAAAAAATACTTTCTTGGTCCTTGAATCTTTAGGTCCATTTTCCATTTAGTTCTCAAGTTCCAAAATCCACTATAGCTTCCAATTTTGATTTTGATTTTATTTATTTATTAAATTTTAAGATGTTACATTTTGTTTGATTTTTTTTATTTTTTTATTTGTAGCGTTCAATATCCAATTTTTCACTAAATAACCAATTTTTGTTTGTGATGTTAGTACCTATTAATTAATTTAAACATGAATATGCAAGTCCATGACCTTTTATTTATTATGAGAACATGTGTTTTAAAGCATTCATTTAGTGACATCACTAATTTAGGAGAAGAAAATGAAGGGCATTAAAAGAATCAATGAATCATTATACAATCATTTTTTTCTTAATCGACTACGTCTTAAATTAATACATACAAAATGGGTGGTGCCTACTCTTAACTTCTGCATCAGTAAGAATGTGCTTCTTTCTATAAGCTACAGGAGACAACTTCACGTGTTTTCTCGTCTGCTATCAATGGAGCAGAAGCGTTTCTGAATGAAAAAATACACTACATTTGCATTACCTCAATTGATGATATGACTTCGAATGGCTCCAGGTCTGAAGGCCTTCAATATTCCACACATACAAAGAATAACTGAGAAAGGAAGATATTTGAAGGGCTCGAAGATGACGCTTTTGGACTAACAGAATCGTCCAAGCTTGAAGGAAAGTTGGAGCTAAATCAAAATTGGAACTCCATGCTTCAACAAGAGGACCTCTGGATGGGGCTGATGCCTCCCAATTACTTTATTATTCCATGGGAAGCTCCAGAAATTTCGTCAAACTGCGTGTAAAAAGAAGACAAACTTATACAACTCCAGTAAAAAGAAAACTTGATTTCAGTTGAAACTAAACCAACCATACCACCAGTCAAATGGTCAATTTCATTTCTTTGGTTTCCAAGTGAGATCAATAGGTCGGTTTCAGTTTGTACCCACAAATAATGGACTCCAACGGACTGATATTCGACCTAAATTTCAAGATAAACCTTTTGTGAGATCTCACATCAATTGGAGAGGAGAACGAAGCATTCCTTCTAAAGGTGTGGATACCTCTTCCTAGTAGATGCGTTTTAAAACCGTGAGGCTGACAGCAATACGTAACGGGCCAAAATGGACAATATCTGTTTGTAGTGAACTTGGACTGTTACACCTTTCTTTTTTCCATCGCCCAAATTCCTCCTTCCAGACAAATGAGACCTTTCTTTTCTTAAATTTCAGAAAAGGTTCTTTCACTCCATTACAGATTCAAGTTTCTTATGTAAGAGTACTCTTCCAAGTTCCAACCCAATTCTGAAGAAAACTCGACATACCTTACAAATATGTTTGAAGGTAGAATTAGAACTCCACATATTTTTGGATTCAATAGCGCTTAGACCAACTTGAGGCCAGAAGAATCAATAATGGTTGGGCACATTCTTTCCAAAACCTCAAGTCTAATTAGGAAAAGATCTTTTAATTGACAAGAAACAACTATCCAACCAGTATAAACAAAATTCTTTCTTGATGCCAAGAAACCTCACACAGCCTGAATCAGATGCCCCATGACAAAATTTCTTATAACCGGAATCCTTCATAATTTTAGTGATGGGCAAGAGTGCCTTATTTAGCTAAATGGGTTTGATAACATACCCTGTAGAAAAACTATTCACAGATTTCCAGGATACATCAAAAGAGATGATATAAATTACTCAACACGAACAGAAAATTTCTGATAAAATATTAAAACCAGAGTGCAAATCTTATTACTCAGTGAAACAATGTGCAGATAAGCGTACCGTTTTATGAGCACTTCGGGATTGTATGGAAAGAGATTCTCTCTATGAAGATTTTCCAAGGATCTTTTCAGCGACTGCAGACAATTTTTAGATTTCTTGAGGGCTTTTACCCAAAATCTTTGAGGCTTGTAGCTATAATCGCAATTTTTAGCGTCCACAGAAGATAGAAGAGTTTCATTTCTTTGATTGGGTGAACTAGACAATAGCTCGTCTGGAATAGTTGAGCTATCCAGCAAAACTTTTCTTCTCTTGCATGAAGAGTGAGTTGTAACATCCCACTCCGTTGATAAATCCTCTGGTGCATGCCTGGAGTCGTTTATTATATGCAAACATCTACAAAAAGGAAAATTTGAGGCAAGTATCAGGAAGGGAAGGTACGATGCCCAGTAACATCAGGTGCATAAAACCAGCACTGTGAAAGAGCCATGTTCTGAGGCACCAATTACCATTCACTACCACATAATAAAAACTTACTGATAGATCAGAAAATAAAAGCTTAGACGGTAATATTGCAGACAAAGAGCAAGAAAGTTATCGGACTCCATGTTAATTAGATGTCAACGTGCTTCTGATGTAAATTTTAATAAGTTAACAAAGCAGTAAGGCACACCCAAGGAAATTATTATATTATTTTAAAACAACGCATACCTCAGGAGATATTCCAAACAATACGTTCCTGAATCTTTTGACATGAGGTAATCTAAGAGCATTTCATGATCATAGTTTAACTGCAAATAGAGACATAAGTCAAACAATGTCTGCAGTTCAAGGAAGGAAATAGAAGCAATCAAAACGAATAGGGCATTGAGGGAATTGAAACATGGGTGGAGGGCATGTCCTATCTGAAGTAATGTTTCTTGCCTCCTTAAGAAAAATGTGGAACATGTGCTGAGGATAAAAGAAGTTGGAAACATGAAAAAGTATATCTTCCTCCACATCCTGGGACAGTCCTTCACAAGACCTAAATACAAGCAATGACCATCTTAAATATGTTGCAAGTAGTAGTTAGCAAAATATAAAATAAACCAAACGGATTATTACTAACCATGGCCCTGAACGAGAAGGCAGAGGAAGAAGTTGCAACAACACTTTGAATAGTAAATCATCCTAGAGTTCAAGAGAATAAAATTATTAGACATAAGTTCTTTGAATATGTTTTATTTCCAATAAAAGGTTTAATTATAAGAAAGAAACACCAGTTACAACTTAGACGGTATCACAAGTAACACGGTCATGTTGTTCTCATAATTGTCCTTTTCAAACAATCTTCTCGTAAATTTAACTATATCACTACTAAAATGAAAAGCACATTCAAATTTTCTCAATTAAATACATCAAAATTGCAAATTATTTTTTTCTGTTAATTACTCAAAAGGTTTCACCTTGTGATCACCACCTTCCCATAAACTAATATGTTAACCAATCACCCAGGAAGCATCAACTTTTCCAGAGTGATATCTCGCAAATTACTTTTAGAAGATTCATTTAAAAAGAAAACATTAGTATGCAACCCACTGCGTGCATAAACTAACATATTTGTGAAATCTAGAACAGATTAAAAAACGAATACTGTCTAAAAATCAAGTGGTCAAGACAAGTATTATGCCTATTCAAAAGATTCCAAATGTGATATAATTCCCTGTTCAAGTTCATATCTACTTGTATGCCAGAACAAGCTGGCTAAGAAAGCAAACCAATACAACTCCATTATATACATTCTCTCAGTTGGGCATTTTGGCTTTGGGTCTGAGACAACCCTTACTTGATCTGTTCTGAAACGGAACCTAAACTAATAATATGAGAAAGCAGTGAACAACTTGGGACGACAGATGAGTCTGTCAGATTCATATATGAAGTCGTATGATCCCGACACTTGGCATGCTTTTGTGTATCCATGATGTGTCTCCGAACTCACATTCGTTTCTAGTGCATGAATATTCAAATGAAACATCTTCGTGATTGCATAATTAACACATTGCCCAACACTGCCCAGCCCTCCCATATATTCTCTCAAGCCCACGACCTCTAATGACAGAACCCGCCCTAGGTTACCCTACCCAACCTAGAACATGGAACCTATTGTCAAACTTAGAAAAACTAAACATCTTTTTTAATACAATTGGTGGCTAACAAAACTTTGCTGAAATAAATCCATAAAAATTTTGACAGTGCCGTTTGAAAATGGATAAAACACATCCGCAAGGAAACTGTATAAACACTACCAAAACAATCCAATTTCAATACTACAACCGTGTGCGCCTCACCAACATCAGTAAAACTTTGCTTCAGAAATTTAAAATCACAAAGCCCAGATTTTAATCAGGAAAAACATTTAGGCCCGAATCCTATAATCAATCATCAATCTAAAGGAACTATATACAAGATCATCAAAATATGTTAGCCACTCTAGTTGTATAAACAAGATATCAATAATACAAGAATGAGCTAAAAGCCCAGCAGAGTGGTCAGGATTCATGAAAAAAAATTCAAGACAATTACCATCATTCTAAATTGAAATTCAACACTCTGTAAGACAAGGTAAATCATGAACAATTCTAGAACTCGAGATAAATAAAACATAGAGAAATCTAGTAATATATTGAAAAATGTAAGCACAAAGTTGTAAAACCATCACCAAATATGTGTCCAAATCTCCAGTCATATTGGCATTGAAAAACTCAACACACACCTGTCAAAATTCATGATGTGGTTGTGCCCCCAAGAAAGTCATTGAGAATGATGACTAATCTAAGTGGGGTGAATGTTACAATTGTATTAAGAAGAGAGTAGGTTATGTCCCCTATGTGCAGTCAATCAGAAGGTGACACATGAAGGGCACCCATCAGACCACGTGAGCCAAAATAGGCAAGTGTCATGATATCACCGAAGAGCACAGTGCATCGCCCAATACACCAAGAAGAGTGTGCATGAAAGCCAAGCCGAGACATAAGCAAGATTAGAGACAATGTCGTTGTCATGAGTGTCAGAGACAGGCTTGACAAGGGTCTAGAAGGGCCCTAGACCATAACCTTAGAAGTCAGAGCTCTGGCGTGAGTTTTGACATGTAACTCTCGAGTTCAGAATTTCTCAATTTCTCAAACAATGATACATTTCTAAATTCTCAAGTATTCAAAGAATATCTCAAACATGTCAAAAACGACAATTCCAACTAAAATCATACAATCACATAGAAACTTCTTAAAAAATACCAAGTCATAAATTCTTCGAAATTTCATGGCATTAAATCAAAATTTCAATTTAGCAAACAGAAATCATGCTCTTCGTAATTAAAAATATTGATTGCTTTCAATAGATAAATAATTTACAAAACAAACATTAATTTCTCGAAGTTACTATAGTTCTCAATAATTAAATCATTTGAATCAACATAATCGTAGATGTTTTCAGCACTCAAAATAACCACTCACAACTACCACGTGTGAGGTATGTTCGGGGCATAATAGCTCCAATCTCTGCTTGACCTAAAACAATAATTTTTCCATAGTATTAAAAACTATTTAATCCCAAATTAGAGCACAACCTCACTAAATAACAGAAAACGTTAATTTCTCATTATCACTTAGGTTAACTGTACTTTCCATGAGTTTAAACTCTAAAATATCAAGTAATTAATGACTAATGTTTCCAATAACTCGTTAGTACTTCTCCTTCATCCCACCTTAAAAACTCTGGTGGCTTAGATGGTTAGGGCAATAAATTTCATGAATCTTATATTTCTAGAGGAACAAAAGGCATACAAAAGGCATTTTGTGTTTTGCTTGAATGAAGTGTGAAAACCGAACAATATGATTAAGTATTTTTTTAGAAAGTGAAATATACAATAACAAAACATAAATTACTGAGATGATAATCCATTTCTTTTAACTATATAAACTTGAAGGAAAGGAAAAGATGCTGCAGTTGAGTGCAATGAAAAATATACAATCAACATATGTATATCACATATCTGCATACGTGCTGGCATGCCCTTTTCTTTGTTAAATTATTATTTTCTCTATAAAAAACTAATGAACTAGAAACGAATATTTTAGCCATATTTAGGAAAATATGAAAGTTTCTTCATCACTTGAGTGTGAAAGGCAACCAAAAGGTGAACAAAATTCAACAGAAAGATAAAAAGAAGAGTAGCCATGGTTGGTTTCCAGAGATAAGGCATGCTCCATGGGAAGTGTTTAGTACAAGTGACTCCACCCACGTTGATCATCATAGATGGTTGCCTCTAACTAAAAGAGCAACCAAACAAACAGCTAATAATTATTCTATGAGATTCTCCTTTAGCCATCTCAGATACATTCTTCTTTAAAGTAGAAGATAGAAACATTGTGTGTTTTTCCTCGTACAAGAGTTTCCATGTAGGAATACTTCTAATGATCTTCTAGATTGGATAGGTTCAATTCTAACAGTTTGAGGTACATAGTTAAATAATAATCTAGTTTCCAAGTTGCATCTACTTTTTGTGTCCATTACAAATCAAATCAATCTTCAATTGACAATATTACATAGAAGTATCAAGTATACAGTAAATGAAAAACAATTAAAAATTAAAACACAAATATCTTAAACATTGATCTAAACATCACCCTGCTTCAAATATGGAAAACCAGCATTTCCAACACGACTTTTCATATTGAATAGAATACTATTAAAGGTAAAGGACCTAGCACCCCATTTATTAGAGAAATATTCATGAGGTGAATCCATGGGAAAAATATAAACATTACTGTAGATCTAGTTTAATAGAGCTTATAACATACTAGCATCTTATCTCTACTTTGTTTTCTTTTACAAGAAACATCAAGAGAAAAATGTACAAATCACTTGCACCATAAAGCCCAAGCCCTATCGATTGGAACAATGCAAAGAAAAATGTACATCTATAAAATAGAAGATAAAGCACAAAATAGTTATTGTGTAAAGCTTTATATGACATAGTGAAGAACAGAGAAGAAAATGTACAAACCTCATGCATATATAGCTGGAGAAATGATGACACGAACTTGATGCAGTTTGTTGCATATATTTTAGTATCCAAAAAATTATTTGTTGGAAGGTTCCCCTGAAGCCACTTATAGAGCTCCAGTATAGCTTTCTTGCTACAATTGCAGCCATCACATTTACTTTCCAAATTTGTAGTGCACATCAACTGAGATTTTAGAGCTATAGATGTATCATACTTTTCAGTAGGTTGTTTACATATGAAGCTTAAGGAACACCTGAGGAAAAGAAAAATAGCCAGTCTTCGTAGATGCATGGAACATGGACTACGTTCTTCACCAAAATAACTCAAGGTCAATGGAGAATCTTCAAGGGAAGTGTCGGAGGAAGATTCCAGCTCAAGCTTTGGAAGCAGCAAGAGATTTTGGAAACGATTTCTGCAAAGTTGCAACCATAGAACAAGAGTGGAACATTGAAGATGGCAACCGAAACTAAGCCTGATCATTAATATCTGAAAAGTGAAGAATTACTTAACTTAGTGAACCACTCAGAATTAAACCTTGTGTCACTCACGAGCAGCACAACATCAGCAATTTGTAAAAATTAAGATTTTCAGCTCCTTATATTTTGGTGGGGTTTCATATGATCCGGCAGATATATTCAAATTAACAAGATGCAATTAGCAACAAGAAATAAATTATTAAGTACAAGTATGCATATAAATATATATATATATATATATGAAGAAGAGTTGGGGTGGGGGAGGAGAGACAAAAAGAGATCATTATTGAAAAAGCTACGAATAACTTTCCAAGAGGGGATGAATAATAGAAGAAACAAATCCTTTCCACATCTAAATACAACCCATTCTCCTCATGGAGAACTAAAGTTACCAACCGAATATTAGGGAATCTCACTTGGTGTTTCGTTGGAGAAAGCCTAAGCAATGGGATCTCACGTTGGCTCAACCAGAACTTGCTTACAGCCATATGAAGAACCGGTCCATAGGAAAGCCACCATTTGAGATTGTATATACCAAACTAACTCCCTAGACTTATGGTTGATCTAGCTGCTAACGTTCCTTCAACTGTTGATTTCAGTCAAGGAGCTGAAACTATGACCGAGAGTGTGGCTGAACTACATAAATAAGTTGTTGAGTGTCACGGTCATGCTTGTCCATGGAGTGTTGCCCGTGGCTGCATGCCCGCTACATGCCAAACCCCTCATATGTACTACTTTTTGCTTTCATTTACCGCTTTCTTGATGTATAGTTTCATTATTGTATTTTCTAGGAGTATAACATTTCGGCAAAATCATATCTTCGCTTAGTAGACTTGAAATGCCACATAATGTACTACAGGGAGATGTGACTAGTCGTCAATTTTTCCTACCAAGAGTTGTATGCTATCTAAGCCGTTGTGTTGCCTTTCTTGTTTACTAGCCTATAACATTACTTTCACCATTGCTTTCATCATTACTTTCAAACTCTCTTCTGAAAATCTCTCTACCCCATTTTCTAAAACCCTCTTCTCAAAGCGGGGCCAAAGGCTTGGGTATACATCTTCCAGCCAACAATGACTCGAATTCGAATTGGCTAACTCACTCAGTAGCAAGGGCAAGTGTCACACAATCGCTTGCAAATGTCAAAAGAAAGTGTGATTGTGACCGTTGGTATCAGAGCCAAATTGGCTCCAAGAAACAGTTCAGTAAACATGTCCACGACAAAGCAATTTAACAAGTCTCACGCCAATCGACTGGTCGACATCGAAGAGCAAATGCTCTATCTACAAGAAGTCCTCGACAATCTTCGTTATGAGGATGAGCATGTGAAGGAGCTGGTTGTCTTGATGGAAGATTGGATTGATATAGTAGCTAGTTGTCTTGATGGGATGCCTATTCAGGAACTGATGTTCAAGGTTGACACCCTAGAAGAGATAGCCACGAGAGTTGGTGGCTTTGAGCGAAGGGATAGCTTAACGGGCTCTGTTGCCCAAATAAAAGAGTGTCGATGGTTTGGACAGCTCCCAGAAAGCGGTCATTCAGATGCTCAACGGACTCTCTAAAGATGTGAAAGCGGCCCTCAACATGGTCAGGGAAAAAGTGCCAAACCTATGCGCCAAACTAAATCTTACCATAAGAGAGGTGGGGAACCAAACTCCTACAGAGGTAGTACAATTCAACAAAGTTAAAGTTCCAGAGCCCAAACCCTTCTGTGGGGTTTGGGATGCCAAGGCCCTAGAAAACTTCATCTTCGACCTTGAGCAATACTCGCAAAATTATTCCCACAAAAATGGCGAAATTGAGTAAAGAAAGATCCCGTGCCAGGAACACTGTGACAGAGGAAGCAAAAGTCACATTGGTGATGATGCATCTAACTGAAGATGCAAAACTATGGTGGTGGTCAAAGTATATGGATATCCAAGACGGTCGATGCACGGTAGATACATGGGAAAGATTGAAGCAAGAACTCCGCTCACAATTCTTTACAGAGAAAGTTGAAATATTGGTTAGGAGAAAGTTGACACACATAGGGAATGTCCGAGAATACGTCAAGCAATTTCTTGTGCTGATGTTGGATATTTGCGATATGTCTGAGAAAGACAAAGTCTTCTATTTTCTTGAGGGATTGAAGTCGTGGGAAAAATCAAAGGTATGTGAACAACGAGTGCAAGACCTCTCCTCAGCCTATGCTGCAGCAGAACGGTTATTTGAACGGAGCAATGAACAATCATAAGATGTGAGACAGAACCAACCTTCCTCAATTGGAGGCAACAAGAACAACAAGCCGATCTCACCCCAAAGTGGGGAAGGCAATAGAACGGGATGAGAAGATCATAGACCCCCACAATAAAAGAGTGGAAATTTTGGGTGAGGACTCTACCACCCAAATCACTCAGTCGACCCCAACCCTACTTCATTTGCAAGGGGATCCATAGGGTGTATGAGTGCCCCAAGTGGGCAGCCCTCCAGGCCTTCCAAGCCACAGGAATGGAGCCAGAAGCCAGACTCGAGATAGAGGAGACAGAAAGATCTTCATCTAAAAACATTGACAACCCATGTATGGGGCTCTAAAGTTTCTATCTGCTATTCAAAAGAAAGTAGGGGAGTCAAAGGAGCCGATCGAAAGGGGCATGATGTACGTGGAAGCATGGGTTAACCACAGAGTGACCAAGAGCACTATAGTCAACTCTGTGACCACCCACAACTTTATGACAAAGACTGAAGCTGAACGCTTGAATATTAAGTGGCACTGAGACTCAGGAAAATAAAAGACGTCAACTCGGCAGCCCTACCAATTTTGGGAGAGGCAAAGAAGATCCTCATCAAAATAGGAACTTGGAGTGGACAAATGGACTCTGAGATCGTTTAGATGAATGACTTCAATGTCGTATTAGGGATGAAGTTCCTATTTGAACACAAAGTCGTCCCCATGCCCTTTGCCAAATGCTTGGTCATCACGGGTGGCCCCACAATTGTCCAAATGAACATCAAGCAACCAGAAAGGGTGAAGATGATATCAACCCTCCAGAAAAAGCGAGGCCTCACTTATAATGAACCCACCTTCATGGCCATTCCTATGGTCGAAGTTGCGAACTCGACTGAATTGATCCCTATAGAAATACAGAAGGTGATAGATCGGTATCAAGACATGTTGACTTGAACATGATAACTCAGACACTTGAACTGCCCTTCCACAAAACCCAAAGTTGTGGAAGCAGAAACAAAATAGTTATACAAAACTGTAAATGGCACAACATACACAGCAGAATATCTTACATTGAAATTGAAACCAATCGTAAAATCCTCAGTCCAATTAAGATTCATTTAGCACAAACATTGAGAATACTAAACCAAGTACGAAAGTTAATTTAAGTGTGTAGATTTAACTAGATTAAGGATTAAAAATCAAAAAGAAGAAAAGAAGATTAGAAATATAAGTTTGCTATTATTGGCAAACTCAGGCAGTAGTAACTTTAAGAAAGTAAAATAAAAAGCTAAAAAATTAAAAAATGAATCAGAACTATAATAAAAATGTATGGTTCTTTAACTTCCAATAAAACACACGTTCCAGGCAAGTATTACCTTAAATAGAATCTTAACTTTCACTAACAAGACATGTTCCTTGTATGTTAAAATTAGATGCCTTCGCCACCGATGAGAATCAAACTTATTAAAAAGATTCGACCAAATAAATAATTGACAACAATAAGAACCATATTTGAATAATCTAGCTAGCCAACAGGTATTCTAACTGTATTGACCTTATATGAAAAAAACTAGTCCAATGTATATTCTGGGGAGGGCAAGTACAAGGACAGATTTATACCAACAACTTGTGACTGAAATATCGGGACAAGCACCCATCAAAGTGATCTACTTGGTAGTTGAGGCACCAATCGAAAAGGTTAGGAATCAGGTTGATAATTGTACCAAGTAGGGGGTGAGTCGTAAGCGAACCACCTGAAGATTCCTCAAAGCCACTTGGCTCAGCCAAGGAACATAGAAATTGAACAAAATTTCCTAGGAACAGAAATTTTAATCCTTGCTTCCGATGCAAATTACTGTAACATGAGTCATCATTGCTCTGGACTTCTACAATGTTAAAACTTTCCTCAGTGAGGATCTTACCCAATAAATTCCAAGGAATCTTTGAAAGACAAGAATTAACAGAATCAAAGAACACTGCAACAAGATCACTCTGCTCTTGCTTTAAGAATTTCAAGGTATTTCGCAAAACTTGAATAATGCCAGCAACTGTGGACAAATTGGAACTTTTCAGCTTAGGTAATAAGATATTACTTAAGGTCGATAAATAACAGTCTAAATTTTCAGACCCAGTGATTGAGGGTGCAGGAGAAGATATGAATCTGGCAAGCACCAACTCCATGCAAAAACATAATGAGTGAACCAATTCATACCAGTGTCTTGTGCTTCCCTGCATAATTAAACAGGTTGAAATATTAGCATAAAACCTATGTGATAGTGATACACTAAAATTTCAGACACAAGTAGAGTAACATACAGTTAGAAACACAAATTTCGTAATGGCTGTAAGAACATTGCCCACAAGATGTTTGACATACTGATTCTCAAAAGCTAGTAAAAGTACCTGCAGATAAGGAGAAATGTAAATTTCCTACAGGTGAAGTAGAGAAGAAGTTTGGAAGGATTGTTGACTTAGATTAACAATACAATTAAGAGATAGAATACCAGACTATCCAGAGGATTACTTTTCGGGGAAGCGAAATAAATTTCATTGATAAATGAAACAAGGGAGGAAAATCTCCCTAATAGAAAGAGAATCACAAGAAAGATTTCCAATTGAAGAGTACAGAAGCAAGACTATAGCCTCTAAAGGGGTGTACATTTACACCTACAGAAAGGTGTCAACAAAATTGAGCCCATAAAACCAGTAAAAGTCAAAGAAACATCCCTGAAAATTCTGCTATTACAATGCGTTCTTTGTGCAAATAAGAACGTTACATACCCTGTATTTAACTTCACAGCAGCATCAGAAACAAGGTACAAACAAAAATACACTCTTTTTGACTACAAGAAGAGAAACTCCCATTTTTATGCATTAAACAAGTATGTACATAAAAAACTAAATACTTTACTGAACTTAAAATATGCTAGTCAATTCCATCATTGGCTTGGCTCTTTAGAGCTTCGTTTTCTACAGAGGTTACGAACAAGAGCAGAGAAATACACCCAAGTTTATGCATGTCACAACTGTTCACAACAAATCAATGTTTATGCATGATGACTTTGCATCTGAGCATAAGCACTGCTTTTCTCGTGAGAAATCAACATTTAGTTAATTGACTGCAAAAGCATTATTGAGAACAAAGAACTCGAAAACTATGTCCTGGTCCTCCCTAAGTCCATATTTATTGTAAGAAATTACCAATTCAGAGATAATCTTTGCCATACAATGATGCCTCTCAAAAGATTGGTCACACTCATCACTGCTTTTCTCGTGAGAAATCAACATTTGAATCCCTTCCTGATCGACAATACATCAATGAAGTTACTGAAAAGTGCAAGTGTCTGAGAGAGAGAGAGAGAGAGAGACAGACAGACAGACAGAGACAGAGACAGAGACAGAGACAGAGAGACCAACATTATCAGAGTCACCATCAATTTCTTGAACCCGGCGCTGAATTTCAGTTACGACCTAATGAATGAACAGACAACAAAATGAGGCAACAAACTTGTAAGGAAAACTGAGAAGTTCCAAATCAAAGAGCAACAACAGAGTCACAGAAACAAAGCGAAAAGAAAAGCGAAGCAAACATGAGAGAGCGCAATAAGCAGCTCCTTTTCCTTCTCTTTTCTCTCCAAGACCACTCCATCTTCCTATTCACCAAAAAATGAAAAGTATAACTCCTCTTCAACGATAATCACAGAAAACTTGAGGCGAATGATGTAAACGAGAAAAAGAAATGGCAACAATTGAGAACAGCGAAACCTAACTGCAAAAGGACGAAGACAATGATCGACAAGCCGGCAAAGCCACAAGCACTTCTCACCACCGAGCGACATTAGCAGGCACCGCCGATGAGTTCATCTACGGGGCTTCGAAATATTCGGTTTCCATGGCGATTTGCGAGACGAAATGAATTTGGCGCAAAGGATATGTTTGAGGGGTGAAAATGATATTTCCTATAAATTAAAATACCCTTCGCTCATTTTGAAGCCCAGAATAAAAGAGCTCGTCTTCCCATGACGGAAGCGCTTTCTTTAGCAGCGCTTGTCCAAAAATGCACTTCCGTAGCCTCACAGAAGGCGGCGCGTCAGCTCCACGCTCTGATCCTCACCTCCGCACCTACCGCCTCGTCTCTATCTCCTTACATTTGCAACAATATCGTATCCATGTACGCGCGATGTGGCACAATTTGGGAGTCACAGAAAGTGTTCGACACAATGCCGCAGAGAAATCTCGTTTCGTTTAATGCCCTAATGGCGGCCTATTCTCGGTCTCATGATCATGCTCCATTGGCTTTCAATCTGCTTTCGCAAATGGAGCTTGAATTTCTCCGACCCAATGCCTCCACTCTAACGAGCTTGTTGCAGGCAGCTTCTTCCATGGAAGATCGATTTTGGGGCCCTTTGGTTCAAACGCAAGTAGTGAAACGTGGGTTCGTTAATGATGTTCCTGTGCAAACCGCGCTAATTGGGACTTACTCACATTGCTTGGATTTGGAATCTGCTGGAAAAGTTTTCCGGTGGACGATCAATAAGGATATTGTGGCTTGGAATTCCATGATCTTTGGAAATTTGAAGAACGATAAATTGAACGAGGCGCTTCGTCTGTTCAATGAAATGCTGGGAATTGGTCTGGTTCCTACTCAATTCACGTATTCAATGGTTTTGAATATATGTTGTAGAAATGGAGACTGGCAATTTGGTCGACTCGTCCATGGCCGTATCATCACCTCAAATGCCATAATTGACAGAACTCTGCAAAATGTTCTGTTGGATTTGTACTGCAACTGTGGGGATACCCATACGGCGTTTTGGATCTTCAACAGAATTGAAAACCCAGATTTAGTTACTTGGAACACAATCATCTCAGGGTGTTCCGAGAATGAAGAAGAAGAGATGGCCATGAAGCTATTTTTACAATTGCGGAAATCATCACTTCCCAAACTAGACGGTTATACTTATGCAGCTGTAATCTCCACCATTGACAGCCCTCGGAGTGGAATGTCGTTTGTCGCTCAAGTTATAAAGGATGGATTTGAAAGCAGTGTGTTTGTAAGCAGTGTCATCGTGTCCATGTTATTTAGAAGCGGCGAATCTCAAGCTGCTGAGAGGGTTTTTGGGTGTATTGCGATGAAGGATGTTGTTCTGTGGACTGAAATGATCAGTGGGTATTCAAGAATGGGCGAAGGGGAAAAGGGTATCAAATGCTTTCATCAAATGCATCAGGCTGGGCATGAAATTGACAGTTTTTCACTCAGTTTGGCTTTGAGTTTGTGTGCTGATCTTGCCACTCTGAAACAGGGGGAGACGTTTCATTCTCAGGCCATAAAAACAGGGTGTGAAGCTGAAACCTATGTCCTTGGGAGTCTAATCGACATGTATGCCAAAAATGGTGACTTGAGTTCTGCTAAGTTTGTATTTTCTCAAATCCCATATCCGGATTTGAAGTGTTGGAACTCCATTCTTGGAGGGTACAGCCACCGTGGGAATATGGAAGAGGCATTGAATCTGTTCTTTGAGCTTCGAGACCATGGTGTGGAGCCAGATCAAGTAACATTTCTTTCCTTACTTTCGGCTTGCAACCACAGCAGCTCAGTTGAAATAGGGAAGTTTTTATGGAGCTATATGAAGGAAAGTAATATTATGCCAAATTGTAAGCACTATTCTTGCATGGTTAGCTTGTTAAGCCGAGCTGGGTTCATGGACGAAGCAGAGGAAATGATTATCAAATCACCATTTGCAGATGGTGATCCAGAGCTATGGAGAACTCTGCTAAGTTCGTGTGTTGCTAAGAAAAATCTGAGAGTGGGAGTTCGTGCTGCAAAACGAGTGTTGGGATTAGATTCAGAAGACAGTGCAGCTCATATCTTGCTGTCGAATCTGTATGCAGCAGCAGGGAAATGGGATGGTGTTGCAGAGATGAGGAGAAGAATAAGAGAGTCAAGGGTGGGAAAGGAGCCTGGTCTAAGTTGGATTGAGAGTAAGAGGCATATCCAAGCGTTTTCTTGTGGTTTGCAGTCACATCCAGAGGTTGATGAAGCTCGAGTTACGCTGCTTAGGCTGAGAGGAAACATGGGTGCAGAAATGGATGAATCAAGTGGGATAGGAGTTTAATCAAGCGAGAGCATTTCAGACACTGAAATTTATTAGTGTTCTTATACCAACTGGTAAAAGTTAGGGGCTAAGTTTTGAAATGTAGAGGTTGGGGAGAATCATATAATGCCACCATTCAATTTTGGTCTTTATGGCTTTGGGTGGGATTTTTGTGGCCCAGTAATTAGGAGACACTTAACGACTCATAGTGAGTTCAGAAAATAGGTAGTTCCCTCGAAATGATTTTACCCCGCCATACAAAACTTCTATCACACCAGCCTCTTCCAGTGCGTGTTCCTCAAAATGGCTGTTGAACATATTTACCAGCTCCCTCTTTACTTCACTGCATTTCTCAATAATACGGTGCTTCCACTATGCCAATCACTAGCATTTACACAAAATTCAAGATAGTAATAACAAAATATATTCAAATTAACTCCGCAATTTAAATGATATATCTTACATACAAAAAAACAACGAGCTACACTAAGCAAACATCCTAACCATACTATTTTGGCATGTCTCATATTCTCACAACTGTACTTGCCATAGTCATGCATTGCGTGGATGCTACACATTCTGCTTTGAACTCTAGAATCCATATGTCGTCCTCCTCATCATTCTGAAGAACTCGTCAACATTCACTTCACCATCATCTGCAGATACAAATCCAAGTTAACTACTTTTCTTCCATCTACAACCAGCTACATATCTAGAAATCTAAAAAAAAAACGAGAATAAAATTGGAAACTTGTGATTAAACTAACATAAGTTGCCATCAAGTACAAAATAGAGAGGCCTACAGACATGTGGCTAGGTATCAAATGAACAGGTCCATTGCAGGTAGTAAATAAAGCGAGGTAAAAAAGACAGGACGTATGTTTCAGATATTAGTTGCTTTTAACCCAACAACAACCTTCATAGAATAATACACATCTAACTTATCTGGTCCAAAAGCAAATACTACAAGAGTGATAAATTGAAGTATTAATACAAGCCTATGGCCAGACTTTAGTACAAACAAAATTCAAATTTCGCTGCTACTGCGTATTTTAAGGATTTAAATGGAAGGTAAACAAAGAAAAAAAGAAAAGAAAAGGAACGGAAAACAAAACTAATGTGAATCTTTTTTAAAAATTTAAAAGACACAATAATGTAGTCTCCAAAGGAAAAAGAAAAGCTCATAAATCTGTGTACACTATAGATTCGAAGAAAACCACCCCCAATTAAAACGGTGCCCAAATGTTAATATCCACCGTCCTTATTCTACATAAACTTATCAAAAAGCCATTGAATTAGAATTGATAACAGAATGAGTACCACTGGAAAAATGATTCGAAGGTGAACATCCTAAAGAGCAATGAACATAGTAAACTCAAAGACCTCCTGCCATTTTATTCATTTCAATTGAAAATTTGACAGTTTCTACCCATCTAAATTTTCCAAGCAGAAATCTTTTTGAGACATTGTTTGGGATGGTTTGAACAGTTAAAACATTTACTATCAACTACATTTTGAGCAAAACCACAGGTAATAAAAAAGAAAGTAAATTAGTATGTGATAAATTTCAATTCTAAACCTAGAAAAATATGATGAGAAATTTCTAAAAGTTTATTGCTGGAAGCTCATATTTCTCAGGACAAATCCGAATATCTACTCTATATCAAATTTAATAAATCAACGTAGATGAAAATGGTATCCTTTAACATCCGATTAGTTTCACCAAACAGTAAACACAGTTAAAATTCTCCATAACCAGTTTTAACCCTTGCAACATCCATTGCTGATGGATTCAGTATAGGGTTAACTGGGATCTATGGCCCCCTTTATATCAAGAAAGCCCAGGTTCTGGCCAGAATTACAGGACCTATCTGCCCTTTGCCTTGAAAACTAGATTTTAGAAGGGGATCCCAATGTCACCTGACGGAGTCGTGAGAAATCAAGTGGTGGCCCTCCTACAAGGTGTATGTATAAATTCAACTTCATTAATAGCTGCAATCTAATTGACCTCCCCCTTCAAAACGGTCCCTCCACTTGGTTAAACTTCTGAGACAATCCCTCATTAAATCTTATTGACTGTTTCCTTATTCTTGAAAAGTATGCAGGCTTCAGTAAAGAGGTTAGACAGACCCAACACATCCGATCATTACCCCATCATTCTTCAGTTGGGATCATCAAAATGGGGCCAGCCCTATCCAGTTCGGAAAGATGTGGACGGAGCATCATACTTCTCAACCTTTGCTACAGAAATGGTGGACAGATACCCTCAACAGGGATGGCCTGGGCAAGTCTTTGTACAGAAATGAAAAGCCTTCAAACGTACTCGGGAATGAAACAAATCCACTTTTGGCTGTATTAACTCATTGAAAAACTAGCTTTCGTTTGACATTGCGTTATTAGATACCATGGAAAAATAGGGTGACTGGCTTCTACAACATGGAATACAAAGAATATCTGTAAAATCACAATTTTTTTCTTGATACCGAGGAAGAGATATCGAGCCAACAGAAATGTAAGAACAGATGGCTATAGGAAGGGTATATGAATACTGGCTATTTACACAGACTTATGAATGTTAAAAAAGATGAAAACCTCCAATTTTAAGGAGCTTCTGGGGATGGAAGAAGTCTATTGACAGAAATAGAGATTGAAAGGGAATTCATCATACAAAAAGGACCAGAAGTCACGACTCTGACTTCCTATTTTGCAATGGGAACCCATCATAAACAAATTCAACATCCCTCTAGTGCAACTATTGATGATAATTTTGCTGTTGCCCTAGAGGGATGTGTGGGCTGCCAGTCCCAGTAAAGGACCACCACAACCATCTATCTAGCCAAAAGAGCCTCATTACGTTATCTCAAATCCCAATACCCAAAACCGAGGTCGATAGGCTTTAAAACCACCTACCACTTAACTAAATGTGATCCACCTTTCTTATCAACCTCTTCCACAGGAAATTTCTCATTAATTTTTCAAGATTCTTAAAGACCACATCCGGAATCTTAAACAAAGACAAGAAATAACCAGGAATCCAGTCAAAAAAAAACTTGAATAGGAGTGAGCCTTCCTCCTTATAAATATAAGCATTTTCCAAGAAGACAACCATTTCTGAAATCACTCACACAATTCTAAGGGGGGCGGCCTTACACTACAAACCACGTTATCAAACCAGCCCACATATTATCTATCCCTCTTCAAGATATTTTCAAAGGTAGCATTGCTTATTGAAAGACTACACCAAAATTTCCTTTGGAAGGAAAGCTCGACCAACTCCGGTACTCACCTTGTTAAATGGGAAAAGGTCACAATAATCACCTCTCATTGAGGTATTGGCTTACAAGCTTTGACTAGAAATAGAGCTCTCTTAGCTAAATGGATTTGGAGATGTACAATCATAAAGAAAATGCTTTATGGCAACAATTGATTGAGGCTAAAAATCCGCAATAAATTTGTGGCCAAATGACAGCTATCCAACTAACATAAAGGGGCATTAAAGATCCATTATGTATCATTCAAGCCTTATTAAGGAGAAGGTTATACTTGAGTGGGAAATGGGAATAACATATCCTTTTGGCACTCGATGGCTGAATAAACAGCCCTTTGTGGTACAATTTTCACGCCTTTATTCCCTATCGCTTATAAAAGATATCTCCATGCACGGGTCATGGAATGAACAAGGCAATGGATGGAACCATAGCTTGAGAAGAAATCTCACTGAAGATGAAATTAAGGAATGGGTTAGTCTCATGGATCTCTTAAACACTGTCCAAGGACATTTGGACATGAAAACTTGACATATAAGGGATTTTTTCCACAAAATCCACGCTGCTTGAACTTGATAACAACTCGACAGCCACCCCTTGTCCCCTACATAATATGGACATATTTTTACCCAGAGTAGATCAAATTCTTCCTATGGGAGCTTAGTCACCATCGGACACTTTTGATAGATTGCAGTAACAGTTACCTTATATGGCCTTGTCCCCTCATTGTTGCACGATCTGTACAACAGCCCATGAATAACAAGACCATTTGTTCATCACTTTTTCTTATGCCAACAAATTTTGGAAGGAAATCGGCCATGCCTTCAAATGGTCAATGATCTTTCCTCAGGGCACCAACAGCAATCTTATATGCATGCTTATTGGTCATCCATTTACTGATGGCGGAAAAGTCTAATGGATGCATCTTAAATGGTCATTTTTGTCGACCACATGGAAGGAACGTAAACAATCATCTCTTCAAGGGAAAATGGAGTTCTTTTCACAGTTCTTTTTTTTTTTTTTTTTTTTAATAAACCATTTTCTTGCAATATCTTGGTGTAAATGCACATCCTTCTACAGCTCTTATAGTCTACTCTTTTGACCAATTGATGAAATCTTTTGTAACTCCTTCGGTTGGTGCCTTTGCCCTTTTCCTGTAAATTTCATACACCAATGAAATTTGTTTCTCATTGAAAAAAATTAAAAATAAATAAACTTGCAAAATCAACCCCAAATGGAGCCTAAGCCACAAAATCTTTCTTTATAGGAATCTTATAAACTCTTGCCCCTATGATCTTCAAGCCATAATAACTGCTCGTCAAGATTATCTTTATTAACTAAATTAAAGACCCAACAAATTTTGAAATGTTTCTAACATAAAGAATAATTTGGCCAAAGACTCTTTACGACATTTCCTCTAAATTCTGACCATTCTATCAAATCCACCGTGACACATCATCCATAGAAGAATTTCTACTTTTCCCCTACTTGTTGTAGAAGCCAAATTCTCTTCAAACAAATTCACATGTTGGCTACGTAGAAACATAAAGACTTAATCAAAAGCCTTTGTGATAAAAGAAAATGCCAGCCACTTCTACCTTCCCTCAGATTCAAAAAACCACATTGCGTAATTGTAGCAACTATTGGAACTCACCTTCCTTAATTTCTGTCAAATATCTTCTTAACACAAAATTCCAATAAACAATATCTTCCTCTCAAACATTTTTCAACCCTCATATCTTTCATTGGAACTCCTATAAAATGTCTCTATAAACTTAATCCTCCCAACCATAAACTAACAAACATGGCTAATTGTAAAAGTGTTCCAACGTAAGATTTTAATGATATGGACTACTCATTCCAGGAATGGTATAAAGCACTGTAAGTTAGCTCTCCATAAGTCACTACATCTCTCTTTTATTCAATCTCTAATATCACAGTAAATATAGACCACTTCTTGAAACTCAGCCTACAAGTGACTGCAAAGCCCAATATTCCGTTCATTCAAATACATCAGAACTAATACCAACTTTACTGTTTAATTTCTTAAAAATTACTAACTGAAACAACTTGATAACATGAAAATCAACCCATATGTCTTTCTACAGTAAGGCAACCTTGGAAACTAGAATCAGTAAGGATGCACGGTGATAACGGCTTCCCCACTGTGGGGGTGTCCCATGAGCATAATGATAGGGATGGGGACCCAAGATTCAACTATCAAAAAGATATTTTAAAAAAAAATGAAGAAGTGGAGATTTTTCCTGGGACTCATCACTAAATACTGAAATTCAGGTTTAATAAAAGGATCATCAGTATATACATAATTGAAGACAAAGAACGGATTTAATGAATACTTCATTGAAGTAAATATCACGAAACAGATATATATCACCAAAAAACAAATTTGTTTGGGGCAGACAAGAAAAGGGAAAAAAACATGACAGTAACCCCACAAAAGAAAGCCTGCTTCAAAAATAGAGTAAAGGTGACTCACGATCACGGTCTGCCTCATCAATCATCTCTTGAATGTCTTTGTCAGTGAAGACCTCACCCAGCTCCTTTGCTATGCGCTTGATGTCATTGCCAGATATCTTCCCCTAAACTCAGGAAAAGAGAATATGAAAATGTAACACCAATTGAATCCCCATCACTAGAAGTTTGATTGTTAATTCAGGGGGAAAAGAATATCAAAACCTATGTTTTCTCAGTAACAGCATTTACATTAAAAAGAAAAAATAAATAAATTTCTTGGTCACATCTTTTAGAAAACATTGTCATCTGGATGCCCATCATCTAAAAGATTAAAGATCAGGACCTCACATTGTTATCATGATCAATAATATGAAATGCTTTCATGAGTTCCTCCTTAGTGTCTCTCTCTCCAATTTTTGCTGTCATCATGTATTCAAATTCATCGTAATCAATGGCACCACTTCCATCCTTGTCCACATCTGCAATCATTTGTCTGATTTGCTGGAATGAGCAACAAGAGATCAGTCTAATGTCTATCAGCAATATAATTATCCCATGAACAAAAATTGAAGTCAGATCAAAAGTAATTAGATTATTGATCTTCAAACAAGTTTTTGCATTCGATTGTCAATTTGAATAATCGAATCTTCCAACTAAAGGTATTATGTGAGGGATACCTACACTAAAAAGAAACAGAACTCTAAAAAAGCATGAAAGGAACGTAAAACTCCCCCAATCACTAAGTCCAACAAAAAATTGTTTCTAATAATATCCTTCTCCATAAAATAAAAATCTGCCTTTTGAAGATGCAGTAGTAGAAAATAAGAAAGTCGAGGCTCTTGCTCCACAATAAACAGGAAATCCATTCTGAAGGAGATAGCACCGCCCTAACGACCTTACTATTTGCATTCGCAATAATGGGGGAAAAGGAATTAGATACGTTGATCACATCACATTGAAACGATAAAAAAAGATTAGACTACAATGGTAAGAAACAACGTAGAGGCCACAAGATGAATAAACTGATGATTTCTGACAAATTCATCAAATGGTATTCATGCATGCTAGAATGTCACATATTTGTCCATCGAAATGGTAAATGCACAAGTGCCAAAAAACTTTGGAACTTTAATCGGCCTAGGGGCATATACCTCTTCGGTCATCTCAAAACCAAGAGCCCTGCCACAAAAATAAAAGGGTTTTAGAAATTAAAATTTACAATCTCCAAGCTGACGTTTACATGTTCCATTGTGAGATATTCATACCTCATTGCGACATTAAGCTCTTTGGCATCGATAGTCCCTAACCAAAAGTAACACAGACTAAGAACTGAGTATTCGATCCATACACACATAAAAAACCAATAACAAGAAAAAACCAAGCAATAATTTGCGCACCAGAGCCATCAGTGTCAAATAATTCAAAAGCTTCCTTGATCTCCTGCTTCTTCTGGGGAGTTAACCCATGACGTCCTTTAGGTTTTTCCTTCCTAGAAGCACCTCTGTATAAGCTTGCCTACAAAGACGATTGCAATTTCCAACCGAAAGGAGAATAAGCCATAATAATCAAAGCTCAAATTTCATCTGAAAACAAAGAAGTTGGCAAAAGCGGCAGTCCAATTTCTAACTATTTATTGTATCTCCTTATTTCGTACAAAAAATCAAAGGCTTCTACCCAAGTTCCAAGCACCAAAAACTTATACAATTGACCTAATCTAGCAGAGAATGGAACATATTACGAAGACTATAATATCCATACATGGCCTCATGGTCACAAAGATCGAATCAAATGCAAGATTAGGGCAACGATCGAACAACAGATTGAAAATTGATTCAAAAACAAAACTTAGAAAAGAAGTTCGGGACTGGATTTTAAACAACGTACCATGGTGAACGATGGCGCAGCACAATAAAGAAATCCAGAGAAAGTTGGAACGGGTAACACAAACGTCGAACGCTTTGAATGATATTAGAGTTGGACAATCTGCCTCTTCACCTATTGAAACGTCTTAGTCGGGTAGTGTTCGCATTGGACCGGTTTCTTCTCTTTTCTCTAAATTACAACACACATTTCTATTCTAAACTGGATTGCAGTTCTTTTTCTTTTTTTTTTTCCTTTTTTTTTTTTTTAATTGCAACAATATATGAGTCACAAATGCGGGTAAAAGATTTTTTAATAAATAATTTTACTAAAAAAGATCCAGAAAATTAAATTTTGAAAAAATGGCGTTGATAATCAGGAATTTGAAAATTAGCCATAAAGCCAGACTACAATAATAGCCTGGAAAGTTAAATAAAATTACAAAAATAACTCTAAAAACTCAATTTTGTACCGATCTACCTTCCGGTTGGTTTTTAGTGATGGGTTGAGCCAATTCAAGCTTACTACCTACTAGATGGTGCCATGAGTCAATCCAAATACTCTGATTGCTCTGAGATCGTCTGAAATGACAGAACTTCGAGTTTCAAAATACAAGAACCTAGATTGACTTCGAATGATGATATGAATGATGATTCAGGAAGATTTAGGAAAGATTAAAGTTAGGAAAGATTAAAGTTGGCTAAGGTAAGAGTTTTAAAGAACTCACCCAGATCTTAGACCATGTGGTCAAGTCATAGCAACGAACACTTGATGGGCAGAGTTTCAACATTGGTGAAGTTGGAGCAAATAAATTAAAGACCTATTAAAAAATTTTTCATATTTCTTCTATCGCAAGTCGCTTAATATTCAGTTTTGTTTAATTTTAAACTAAATCAAAATTGATTTCAACTATTCTTCTCTACAAATGAAACATTAATGAGCTCAATAATTAATGAGGCTCAACAATTAATAAAGTCAAAGCCTATTTGACATTTGTCAAACCCAACGATATAGATTTTTGGATTTAACCTAGCCGAATAGTGCTATTAAGATATCGAAGAGAATAGAAGCCGTCAATGCTCAAGTGATACTATTATACTACTAGCAGCCTTATAAGCTTACTTAAATGTCATTGAGTGTCGCGGGGTTTACTAGTTTCTTAAGGCATCCAAGTGGTTTAAATCTTGAATTCACATTTTCAAAACATTCAAAACTATTCCAGGATAATATAATTTTTTTTTGGAGAAATATGGTCTTGACCACCCATCACTTTTCGCGATCTTAGGGTACTTAGTCGACTAGAAACATTCTAACTTAGATCAACGTGAAATCATTCTAGTTCTAACGCCCTAATTTTAACTTGGTACATTCATTCCGTGAGTATTTATAGATTTTTTTTTTTTTTAATGGATATGGATGAATTGTTTTTAGAAATTCATTTAAAGGATACTCCTACAAAATTAATTTATTTCTCTAAAAAAATATATATGAATTTGCAATTGGCATGTTTTCATTTTTCAACTTTCAAAACAATGCTATCATGTATATAATATAATCAATCATGGCAATTTTGAGTCTTATAAAGTTGGGTTGCTCCATTTTGCACATGAACAAAACAAAAAATATTAAATAAATAGATTGAAATTTCACCATTATAATAATTGTATATGATATATTCCACTCACATATCACGACATAAATAATTTAGGTGAAATCATTTGTGGTTACTACAATTAAAATAATATCGATTTAGTTATGATAGTAAAAGCGACTATGATGTACTTCACACCTCTCTCTATATATATATATTCCATTTTATGGAAAGGTAGATTTAAGCTTAGGGTAGTTTTTCTTTCTTTTTATTTTTTATTTTTTATTATGAAATAAATATGGTGTTACCTTAAAGCTTGAGCATAGAGAACAAGTGGTAAAAGAATCAAATATCATTATTAATTACATGACAAATATGGGATTCGAATCTTTATGTTTGACTTATTGTATTATAATATTTTACCAAAATCTATGTATATACTATATGTTATTCCAGCTGGCAAATCAATATTTTTCTAAAAATTATTTTAAAGATTTCCCAATTTTTTAAGGTTAAAAGGAAGCTTCTTGGAGTCTTCTTTAAACTGTTAACTTTGGATTAAGTAATGAAAGATATTTCTCAACATCGAGAAAAAAAGAGTTTATTATTATTTTATTGAATAAAGAATGTTAATAAAATCTCTACCATATTGGTTGGTTTTAATTCAAAGCTTTTAATCCCACTGATATTTAATTATATGTTTTAAAATTTATTAATTACTTATAAACCAACTAATAAATTCAGAAAAATGTTAAAATAAACCATCAAATTTTCGAAACCAACGACCAGATTTCTCAAAAGAAATTAAAGAAACCTTGAAAATTACAAAAACATCCCTAGATAGCTGTGTTTCTAGTCTTAATGTATGTTGTTATTATTTTCAACTTTAATATGCTATCATACACTGTGGTATATTTCCTAAGTAGTCAGTCTAGTCTTAATAGTCTCATCATGTGAATTTGACATGAGAGGGAATGAGCTTGGTATATGTCGACTCTATGTTGTTCCTTATCTTACTTTGACAATATCATGACAAGGAAATAGCTGGAAACCTCTAATAATTATTCTTGTCATCGAGCAAACTCAATTATTAAAGCAACAATAATGGTCTCAAATACTGAAAGTTCAAATCTTCGTCCTCACATTCACATTGTAACGACCATAATGTTACTACTAAAACAAATTTATTACTACATGCATGCATGCCTAACTGTTAAGGATATTTAGTAATAAATTATAGTTTACCATATATATTATATTTGATATTTTATTATAATGCAAATATCTAATATTTGTCTTATTATCATAGGTATCTTTTCATTTATTACTATTTTCATATCCTTGTAATTTATTTGATTATAAATAAGATAACTTTCACACCATTTAGGTGTGGTGGATTAATCAAACATTCACACTAACATATGCAGAAAACGAAATGCAATCACATGAAATTATGGTTAGTCTATCTTTTGATATTTTTTATAAAAATATCATGGTCTTACACTCTACTTTCTAGTCTGGACAAAAATTAGTTATGTGATACTTTTGTATGCATACACATAGACATGCCTTTCAGCTAGCATACACTCATGCCGCTAGTGTCACGAAGGGAAAGGAGCCCACATAATATCATGGTGCACATAGATTTCGTAATGTATGTGTTTGTACTAACCATACGTGAAAGTATCCCGATGCATGTGACATACAAAATGCATAAGGTTCCATAGTTTTAAATTATGGTATATGTTTATAATCCAACTCATAACTCCATTATTTTCATGACATAACATCCCTACGAGACATACATATGTAGTACTTGTCATATCTTTCGTGATTAATATGCATGGCTTATCAATGCCTCATAGGCTTAGAATGAACATATTTAGCACACATCAAATAATCATATTCTAATATATTATATATTTTATAGAGAGAAGGAAAAAAAAAAAAAAAAACACAGCCGTCAAAGCAAATATAAGACGTATAAATTGGTAGGTTTGTGAAAAGTAACATTGTTTGGTGATAGAGATAATAGTGATATTTTTGTTCCTTCTCCCCAATGTTGGTTTCACAGCTGTAATGGCATGCTTAGAAATGTACAACTCCGACCACAAGTCCCTCCACCACCGTGCTCCGGCCAGCCCTCGAATCTCCTTCTCAAGTGACTTCGTGGACATCCAGCAGTCCCTCAAACGCCAAGAGCAACGCTCCTGTGCTGCCCCGGGCCCCGTCTCCTCCTCGGATTTCGAATTCTCCGTCTCCAACTACTCCATGATGACAGCCGACGAACTCTTCTTCGAGGGCCGCCTTCTCCCCTTCAAGGACTCCCACAGGGCTGCCACTACTCTTAGAGATGAACTTCTGGTCGAGGAAGAGGAAGACGAGGAGGAGAATGATGTTTCCCAGCGCCCTTCGAGGGGCAGCTGGAAGGGGTTTCTAGGCTTGAAAAAGTCCCAGAATGCCTCCAAGAAAGCGTCCAGTGGCAAAAGGTCGTTGGGTTGGTCCGCCTCAGCTAGTACCACCGCAAACTCCTCCCAGGTAAAGAAAACACTCTCCACAATAGTATGGTTCTTCTCTAAATTAGCGAATGTAGACTTTCATCCAAAAATGTTGATTGATATTTTTAGGTACAAAACGGAGGAGAATCGAGTTGCAAAGACATGGAGATTGAGCTCTAGAGAAAGGGAGAAGCTTAGTTTTCTTTTCTTTTTTTTTTTGAATAAATAAATTTGTAGCTAAGTGTTAAGTTGTGGAGTTGATTAATGTTAAGAAAGAGGTACCGTTTGAAACGATTGTTGAGTAAGTCCTTTAGAATCAAATATTAAAGCATGGCAATTTCATAAAAATCCAAAATTGAATAAAATTGAATAAAATTGAATAAAATTGTATGCTTAAAGAGCGGAAGTCAAAAGAGATACAAAAATTTGATTAAGGTGAGGCTGAATGCGAGGGTTTCAATGCAAACTTTTACAATATTAATGGACACAGCTAAGCCACGATTGTTGGTATCATTTAAAAAATATAATAACACACACTCGCACACAATTTCAAGGTAGGTCTGCAGATTTTTCCATTTACTATATTTAATTGTTTCTTTTCTTTTCTTTTCTTTTTTTTTTTTTTTTTTTTTTTTTTTTTTTTTTTTTTTTTTTTTTTTTTTTTTTTTTTTTTTTTTTTTTTTTTTTTTTTTTTTTTTTTTTTTTTTTTTTTTTTTTTTTTTTTTTTTTTTTTTTTTTTTTTTTTTAAAGAAAGCCGGAAATGAATATTATGAAAAGAGGGAGAAAGCTTCCATGGAAAAAAGGGCTGATATAACAATTATTCACTTAGTTATTTTTAGATAGATATGAAAATTAGAAAACAAAACAAGAAAAACATGAGCGAATAAATTTAATGGTAAAGTAGTTCTTTAAAAGTGATTTATAGAATATTGAAAAATATGGAAACAAATCCGACCTTAGCTCAATTGGTAGAGCGGAGGACTGTAGTGGACATTCCATCAGCTTATCCTTAGGTCGTTGGAGGTATATGTATATACATGAAATAGATTTTGCTAAGGAAAGTTAGGTATTTCAGTCACGTCTCAAAAGTGCTACCCACCCGAATAGTAAGCTGTTCATGAGTATATGTGAAGATTAGTAAATTGTAATAACTGTTAGGATAGCACAACAATGCACACACTTGATTGAACACAAAGAACAACACACTCGATTGAACACAAAGAACAGGATAGAGAAAATGCAAGGAGAACTCTGGCTAAAGGTAAAGGAGGTAAATGATTATGTATAGTAAGAGAACTCTGGCTACTATAGCTACTCTGGCTAAAGGTAAAGGATTATGTATAGTAAGAGAACTCTGGCTACAATGTATAGTAAGAGAACTCTGACTACAGAAAGTACATTTTCAAAGCTCTGTCCGAGGGATATATATATGGTTTAGCTTACTGATATATATGGTTTAGCTTACTATTTAGCTTATATATGATTTATCTGTGCCCTATATATATGGTTTAGCTTACTATACTATATTTAGCTTCTGTACATTTTCAAAGCTTTGTCCAGGGATATATATATGGTTTAGCTTACTATTTAGCTTATATATGATTTATTTGTGCCCTATATATATGGTTTAGCTTACTATACTATATTTAGCTTATATATGGTTTTTCTGTGCCCGGTGATATATATATGGTTTAGCTTACTATACTATATTTAGCTTATAAAGGCCCGAGGGGATGAATATATATATGGTTTAGCTTACTATACTATATTTAGCTTATAAAGGCCTGGTTTAGCTATACTATATTTAGCTTATAAAGGCCCGGGTGGATATATATATGGTTTAGCTTCCTATATTATATTTAGCTTATATATGGTTTTTCTGTCTAAAGGTAAAAGGATGTATTTTCAAAGCCCGGATATATATATGGTATATGGTTTAGCTTCCTATACTATATTTAGCTTATATATGGTTTTTCTATCTAAAGGTAAATGATGTATTTTCAAAGTCCTGCCCGAAGGGATATATATATGGTTTAGCTTCCTATACTATATTTAGCTTATATATGGTTTCTCTGGCTAAAGATAAAGGATGTACTTTCAAAGCCTTACGTGAGGAGATACATATATGGTGTAGCTTACTATACTATATTTAGCTTATATATGGTTTCTCTAGCTAAAGGTAAAGGATGTACTTTCAAAGCCCTGCCCGAGGAGATATATATATGGTTTAGCTTACTATACTATATTTAGCTTATATATGGTTTCTCTGGCTAAAGATAAAGGATGTACTTTCAAAGCCTTACCCGAGGAGGTATATATATGGTTTAGCTTACTATACTATATTTAGCTTATATATGGTTTCTCTGGCTAAAGGTAAAGGATGTACTTTCAAAGCTCTGCCCGAGGGGATATATATATAGTTTAGCTTACTATATTTAGCTTATATATGATTTCTCTTGCTAAAGGTAAAGGTTTTATATGGATGATGGCTAAAGGTAAAGGATTTATAGGCTAAAGGTAAAAGATTTATATTGATGACTTCAAGTATGTATAGTAAGAGAGAAAATAATTTATATCGATGACTTCAAGTATGTATAGTAAGAGAGAAAATACAAGGAGAACTCCGGCTAAAGGTAAAGAATTTATATTGATAACTTTAAGTATGTATAGTAAGAGAACTCTGGCTAAAGGTAAATGATTTATATTGATGACTTCAAGTATGTATAGTAAAAGAGAATATAGAGAATACATAAAGTACATTTTCAAAGCTCTGCCCGGAGATATATATGGTGGGGATATATATGGTTTAACTTACTATATTTAGATTTACCAGATATAACCATCTACTCTATATATAACTATATAGTTTAGCTTACTATATTTAGATTTACCAGATATAACCATCTACTATATATATATATAACTATTTACCATATATAGCTTTACCAGATATAACCAACTATTATATATAACTATTTACCATATATAGTTTTACCCGATATAGATTTTTATAGCTATTTGTTATTTATGACCATTTACTTTATATGTCATTTACCAAATATAGCTTTACTATGTATAACGTCAGATATAACCATCTACTATATATAACTATTTACCATATATAGCTTTACCCGATATAGTTTTTTACTATACGTAGCTATTTACTATTTATGACAATTTACTTTATATATCATTTACCAAATATACCTTTACTATGTATAACCGTTGACTCAACTATAAATAAGCAGCATACTCCATAACCTAACAATTCTCCCACTTGGAGATTGATCCAGTCAACCAAGAATTTCATTCTCAAACGATCTTGAATATCTTCACTACACCATACCAATTGAGGTTTTGCACAACCTCAATATTCCAACATCAACACATTTTGTCAACATGTTTGTTGGATTCTTTGCACCCTCTATCTTCTCAAAACACATCACCAACTTCCATTAACTTGCAAGTGAAATGGTGTCACCTTTCGTGTTTTATCTTTGAATGATAGACCGGGTTTCTCACCAACTGTATGACACTCTGACTATCTCTATAAAGAATCTTTTCGTGCTGCTTCTTGCCCAATTCTTCTAGATAGTCAGTCATCCATATCGGCTTTTTTCCAGCTTCAACTATTGCCACATACTCAGCCTCAGTACAACGCATTTTTGAAGCCTAGACGTCCCATCATCCATGGCTTGCTCCTACTTGATTGTATCCTTCAACTGTAGGGTCTCATCAAAGGGCTATAGTTCCCTTTCATCAACAACAAATAGTGTAATGAAGATACATACATATCTAGCACTCTGATAGTATAAGATGATCTTCTCAACACTGGTTCAGGTGTCACTTGCTCTACTGCTGGTTCCTCTACAACAACCTCAGAAGTTTGTTGAGTATCTGCTACAAGATCACTAGGTGATTTTCTCCGTAAGTCAACCTCAACTCCCACTTGCTTTATTGTCTTGGAACCATGCTCCACATCTGGTTCCTCAGCCGTAGTCTCAGGAGTTTCTTGAGTATCTGCTACAACATCATTAGGTGAGTTTCCCTTCAACTCAAGCTCAACTCCCACTTGTTTCATGGTCTTGGAACCTTGCTCTACATCTGATTCCTCAGCAGTAGTCTCAGGAGTTTCATGAGTATCTGCTACAACATCACTAAGTGTGTTTTCCTGCAACTCAAGTTCAACTCCCACTTGCTTCATCGAACCTTGCTCCACATCTGGTTCCATTTCCAACCGCACTTTCTTCAATTCTCTGGCAATCCTTGTGAAGCTAACTTGTTTCTGCTTGCTCATATCGTAGTTCTCACAATGACCCACATCAACAGATTTCGGACCTTCTAAAACTCCTTTCGCAGCCAGCGTCTTCATTCCTTTCATACTCATATGTCCAAGTCTATTGTGCCATAGACTTGAATTTGAAGCACTCTCAGCAACAACAACTATGTTCAAACGCCTTGTAGTGGTGTATAAGGTTCCAGATTTTGAGCCACGTGCTACCACCCTAGCACCCTTCATAATCTTCCACGAACTCTTCCCTGCTTTTATTGATTTTTGATTTTATTATATATTTTCTATATTCTTTGTTACATAACCTATGCTGTCCAACAGACCAATAGAGATCAGGTTCTTCTTGAGACCAGGAATATATCTGACATTCTTTAATGTCCACTGATTTCCTGCCGGAGTTTTTATGCAGACATCTCCTTTTCCTTTAATCTCCAAATCTTTGTTGTCGGCAAGATACACCTTCTCAAAATTTCCAGACTTGAAATTCTGGAACAACTCTTTATTTGGAGACAAATGAAAAGATGCACATGAATCCAAAATCTAAGATTCAATCGAACTGTCCACGCTGAGGATTAAAGTATCCCCAATATCTTCTACTGAATTTATAGAATCATCGTCATCTCCAGATTTGTGATTTTGCTTCCTCTTTGGTTTTGTACAACCTGTCCGAAAATGACCTTTTTCTTCACAATTCTAACACGTTACGTTTAGTCTATTTGGAGATTTTTCTCGGTTCTTTGATTTTGATTTTGATTTTGATCGCCCTTTGTTTGGGTCCTTCGATTTATTTCTTCCCCGTTGGTCAACACTGAGAGCACTACCAAATTAATTTCCAATTTCTCGTTTGCAAATACTTTCGCTGAGAACTATATCTCGAATTTCATCAAACTTCAATTTATCAGATCCTCGCGAACTGCTGATTGCGGCAACAACAGTATCCCACAACTCGGGTAAAGATGACATCAAAATCAATGCTTTAATTTCATCTTCGAAATTAACTTCCACCGAACTCAGTTGACTTACGATCATATTGAATTCATTTATATGATCAACAACAGATCCACCTTCAGACATTTGTAGATTGAACAATCTCCGCATCAAATACACCTTATTCATAGTCGACGACTTTTCGTACATATTCGATAGCGCTGTCAACAGATCTGACGTTGTCTTCTCCTTGATGATATTGAACGCCACGTTTCTGGATAGCGTCAACCGGATCAGCCCTAAGGCTTGTCGATCCTTGAGTTTCCGCTGCTCCGTGGTCATGGTATCCGGCATCACCCCCAACAAGGGTTCGTGAAGACCTTTCTGATACAGATAATCTTCAATCTGCATTTTCCAGAAACTGAAATCAGATCCATCGAACTTCTCAATTCCAATCTTTGAACTTTCCATCTTCACAGATCGTGGTGACTTCCGCCTAGCTCTAATACCAGTTGTTAGGATCGCACAACAATGCACACACTCGATCTAGATAAACACAAAGAACATGATAGAGAAAATGCAAGGAGAACTCTGGCTAAAGGATTTATATTGATGACTTCAAGTATGTACAGTAAGAGAGAATACAAAAAGTACATTTTCAAAGCTCTGATCGAGAGATATATATATATGATTTAGCTTACTATATTTAGCTTTACAAGATATAACCATCTACTATATATAACTATCTACCATATATAGTTTTACCCGATATAACTTTTACTATACATAGCTATTTACTATTTATGACAATTTATTTTATATGTCATATACCAAATATAAATTTACTATGCATAACCGTTGACTCAGCTATAAATAAGCAGCAGACTCCATAACCTAACAATAACGTTTAATGGAAATTATTAGTTTAAGTACTATGTTATAATATGAGAAGGTTAGTATTCTATATTACTCTTACAACTAGAGGAATGAGAATATTTTCCTCACTCATAGTTGAACTTACACTAGACTATCAATGTTCAGAGAGTAGATCTTGTAGTGGCTAAATATTTGAGAGTGGTAGGTCAACCAAATGTTCATTCTTGCTAATGAGTAACTGAGTTGTTATCCTAAAGAAAAACTATGTAATAAGGGGGCGTTATCCCTCAAGAAAAAGACGTGAAAAGGAGACAACCAAAATACTTGTGAGTGTATACGGTTGGATTATGAAAACCCAAAGACGATAGGGTTGTTGCAATCTCCAAGTATTTTAGAGTGTAAATAAGAAAATATAGTATTAGACTTCATCGTAGGTTTATCAAGAACTTTAAAAGAATGTAGGGTGATAGGGATAACCATTGACACATGCCAAGTCTGTATCCTTCTTGTCAAGAAAGGATACATTACTGTGGATAGTTGTGCACAACTATACAAAAAGGATATTGTTAGACTGCTTGGATTGTCATGGATCGGGACCCATGTTTCACGTCCAATATCTACTATAGGCTTCTGAAGTGTTGGACACCCAATTGAATGTAACACTACTTTTCACCAACAAACAAATGAATAGATTTAACATTTGAGTCGAACATTAAAAGACACCTTACGTGCCTGCATGTTGAATTTCTCAAGCAGTTGAGACTCTAAGTTATACTTTATGGAGTTTGTCTATAGTAATAGTTTTCAAATAACAATTGGTATGACACCATTCAAGGTTTTGTATGGATAACTATACAAATCCTCAATATATTGGAATGGAATGGGTGAACACGAGTTGCTAGGACCAAAGTTGGTTAAAGATACCAATAATGTTGTGCAGAAGATTATGATGAGGATGCACACAATCCATAATTGACAGAAAAGTTATGTCGATGTAAGACATAGGAACCTAGAGTTTGAAGTAGGCGACAAGATATTCTTGAAGGTGACATTGATGAAAGGTGTTAGCATGAAGACAAGTTAAGCTCATGCTTCATCGAGCCCTTCAAAAGTTTGGATCAAATGGACTGATGGTGTATCAAATGGTCTTGCCACCATCCTTTCTCTACACTTAACATATTCCATGTGTTTATACTTTGTAAGCACTTGATCAACTGCTCTAGAGAATGCTAGCCTAACCAAGAAAGGGGCCTAGAAGGTGTGTGAACCAACTGGTGAGTCCATACTCATGCGTGTGTGCCATGTGTAGAATAATAAATACACATCCAATTATCGACTTAGGATAGTCGCCTAAGAGGATATAAACTAAAAGGATAGGTCCATTCATGATTGTATGTGTTGGCATATAACCCCAATAATGGAACCACTTATTAAGTATTTTTTTAAAATACTTAAGCCACGTGTTACTTCTATTTTAGATAAAAGCAAGGCACCCTTGTACGACAAACCTTGTAAATTGAGACTATGACACATGCATAAGATGTATTTACTTCCCTAAATTTAGGTTAGACGGGGGTGCTTGTACTTTTATTGTTTATTTATTTTATTTAGTATTTCATTATATTGTTTTAAATACGTTTTTTAACATGTAAGTCCAAGACAATGTTTTATGCTGAAGTTTCAAATGATTATGTCCGAACAAATGCGTACGTTATGTATACAATAGTGACTTTAGGTTAAGTAGAAACTAGGGTCGTTACATATGTTATGAAAAGGAAAATAATCATCATGTTTATCATGATGCTACGACATTCAATATTCCTTCCGGTTGTCCAACAACAACACTAAAGACACAAGCCTGACTGGCACGAGGTCTAAGGGATGTGCAAACCACCTGGTAGGTCCACATTCGCATGTGGGCCGTATGTAGAATAGTAAATACACATACAATAACCTAGACAGGAAAACTACCTAAGAGAACACAGTCTCAAATGATAGATCTCATTCATGTTGCATGTTTTTACATTCCCTGACTCCAATAGTAGGATTACTTATCGAGTATTTTTTAAAATGCTCGAGTCTTGTACTATTCTTTTATTTTAGGTAAAGGTAAGACCATGACAGTAGTTGTAATTCGTAATCCAATGAATTCTGTAATTTACAATGATTTTTTTGTGGTATTTTGGAAGTTCTTTGGGATGTTCAACTCTCTAAAGCCTTTCTTAGATGAAACTCTCCGAGGTTTTCTTGCTCGAGTCTTGTACTATTCTTTTATTTTAGGTAAAGGCAAGACCATGACAGTAGTTGTAATTCGTATTCCAATGAATTTTGTAATTTACAATGATTTTTTTGTGGTATTTTGGAAGTTCTTTGGGATGTTCAACTCTCTAAAGCCTTTCTTAGATGAAACTCTCCAAGGTTTTCTCTCTCCTTGCAAGCATCGGTTCCAATTTAGCAAAGAGGAATAGTACTCGAGAGAGTTTTTTTCTCCAATTTTTTTCCATTTTAATTCTCATATCAGTTTCCTTTTACTCTCCAACAGAACCATCATCATTATACATACCAGATCAGGGAATTCCTTGTAAGAAGGAAGTACTAGATTGAAGCCAAAAACTTTTAATACATTGCTCAAGAGCTGTTTGTCTCAAGAAATAACTTCCATGTTTTTTGATACACACATTTGGCGGTGAAAAATGAATATGAGCTTCAGGATAAGAAAAATACTGTATTTGGAATATCAAAGTCTTGCCATGAGATCCACTGTTGTTTAACACTGCGTTAATATCTCAGCTCCATCATCGGTTATTAAGATGGTGTGTTCAAATTGTGCTGACAGACTTCCGTCTTCTGTTACGACAGTCCAGTTATCATCCCACATGACAGGATTTATGCTACCCATAGTTAGCATTGGCTCTGCACAAGAATAAAAAAATGTGCACAAAAGAAATCAACAATGGTGCAAGAAGAACGAAAGTATGAATTCTAACGTGCACAAAATATTGTACAATGTACATGCCAACAGCTTTTAACTGTGTTAACAAAAAAAAAAAAAAAAAAAAAAAAAAAAAAATTGCATCCTTGTGTCTTTAATGTTAATTTGGTAGTTGAAAAATATGCTAGGTCCTTGCAAGTTTTTGTATAGGAAAATATTACACAATCCCTAGTTCAGTAACAGTAATAGTGCCTAATGGCGTATACATGGCAAGTAAGAAGGGCAAGAGAAGAAAGAAAGGTTAGTGTGCAAAACTGCAAATGCTTAATCAAAACTAAATCATCCATTAAACAGAGGATTAATTTTTGAGAGCAAGGAGAGCATTGATGTGGTGAATTGAGACGTTGATAAAAAAATAAAAAATAAAAAAAAGTAGGAGACTTGAATTTGCAGAATTGAGAGTTCAGCCCGATCACCTAATTGAAATTATAACCGATTCACTCAATGAAAGTTGGTGTTTACATAATTAAAAACCCAGAACTGAAACCTTAGCCTGAAGTGATTAGTTTTTCTCGCCAACATCCATAGGTTTTGAATGCCTAAATACTAGAACTTATACCACAAGAAATGTAGGCGATCATGATTCTATCAATTTGGTGTTATGGGATGATAACCTAACCCCAGATGCCAAGCTACAAATTTGAATAACGGAAGACGTTCTCAATTTCAAATAGAGAGCACTCTTTAATCTAAAAACTTTCAAGCTGATCAAGGCTGACTTTCAAGCTGGAAGAATAAAGATGAGGTGACTTGGCTTTTGCTGGGATGAAATTTTTTATATAAGCCCATAGTGTAGCATTGAGCTCTAGGTGATGATAGCATGACAAGGAACAGGTTGGCAATTCTAGAAATACTTCATTATATATTGTTAAAGTTCAGAAATGTTATCCAGCCGCCTTTACTCCTCAGGGTGGGCAATGGATAAGAAGATGGTTGGCTTGAAGTTTCCAAATTAGTGCCTATTTTCGTAGGGTCAAGAGAGCTCTTGTTCCTTCTCATTAAAGTCCTTACTCTAAGCTTATGATGGGTGGATGTAACCTTCATGCATTTTTTGTAAGGCCCATAAAATGGTTATGATCCTAAAAGAGCAAGGGTTTCTAATGGTAGCTGCTCAAAGGGATATAAACATTGGTTAACATAATACAGTTTGGAAAAGACAAATACTGCAAAACCCACATTAATCTTTCATTCCTAAATGCTCATTTCTTTGGTTCTAACTAAAATACAGATGGAAATAAAATTTATCATAATACTCAAATCCCACTGACTCGGATCATATTTGAAATATTATTGCAAGTGTAATTTCACTCAACCACTTTACATATGAATTTTTCATTCATAACTTTCGCATGCTGACGTTATTCGCATGTTTCAAGTAATCATCAGAGGAAAAAAATTGTAGATAAACATAATACACAGGAAAACTAAAACGAATGAAATACAATACCAATTGTAAAGGTTTGATTCGACACCATGCGCCCACCATCATTGTTCCCTGAAAAGAGCAAGAAATCTTTCTCAAGTATGTGACAATAATTTCCCTTTTTCATGTGATTGATTAAATAATGCAAACACTTCAGTACAACGCAAAAGCAAATAAACTGAAGAGCAGGAAACCTTTTCTTGATCAAATTATAAAGAGGTCCATATAAGTCATTTATTTGTCATTTTATAATCATGTACATAAAGAACATGTAAAGATCAAAACCATGTTAGATAAACCAGCATGACACAAAAACCACATTGTAAAAGCGAGCATCTAAAGAACAGAATAATTACTGAAGTGAAGAATAACTGGATCAGCATGAAACACACGTCCAACGCCATGGCCAACAAACTGTCGAACTACACCAAATCGATGCTTATCTGCATGGTCACTTGATTAGAGAAACAGAGAAAATTATGAGAACGGAGATTTTCATTATTCCGCAAGATATCACATTGTCTTAAATTAGTCTTGGACAGATGGACAAAACAATTCATTAACATCAACAGAATAAGTGCAGAGTTCTATCCAAGTATCTTATAACAATTATTCATAATACTATGCTTCAACACAATAATCCAATTAATGATTACCCTGCATTGACACAACCATATATGAGTGTGAAGCAAAATTTCTTTGAGATAAATTAGTTTAAATCTTAGCAACCACCTACCTAAGATATTATACCTAATTCAAACAATCCATTAGAGAAATGCACATAATTTGCTCCAATAATAGTTTTTCAAAAATTAAAAGTAAAAAATATATGATCTCTAGAAAATCAAGCTCTTAATTGATTCAACCGTTAATAGGACTTGCTTAAGATTATTTCCGTATATTCTGGGTATATTTTGCTATCTTTCCTTTCATATAGGTTTAGATTTACTGCTTCATTCTAGCTTTATGATTGAGTAATTTCTTGTATAAAGTTGAGAGTTTATCTGCCACTCAAGAAATAAGAAATCTCTTTTTGTCATACATAGCTTCATAGTATCAAAACCCTAGCTTCATTGCCAAAACACTAACCGCTGTCACCAGACTAACCTTCCTCCCAAAGATGAGCCATTGCTCATCCCAAAGTCAAAACCCTTGTAGTTGTCGTTGAAAACCCTCACAGTCGAAATCCTCACAAATCTACCTTTTGATGAAACCCTTGCATGTCACTGTTGTTGGCAACTTCAAATGAAGTTGTGATTGTTTCCTTTGCAAAATGTCACAGATCTACTTCATTTTCGTCGTCCACACCACAAAAATCATGAAGGCCTTTTTTTTTTTGGGGGGGGGGGGGGGT
>NW_019272060.1:1270097-1327094 GCF_002738345.1 Cucurbita maxima
GGGGGGGTTTTTTTTTTTTTTTTTTTTTTTTTCTCTTTTAAATCTTGTTAGGATCAGAATCGCAAAATATCATTTTCCCTTCACTGAGAACAACAGTATGCAAATAACATGCCACAAACTCAAAGGCCACAACTACCTTCAGAGTTCACAATCTGTGATGATGTTCATGTACGCACAGGTAAAGCATCTTAACCCAAACTCAAGGTTCCACAAGAACAATCAAGTTATGAGCTAGTTAATCAACTCCATGAGCACTAAGATTAGAGATAATTTTCTCCTACTTTCAACTATCAAAGAGATTTGGGATGCTGCTCAAGACACTGCCTCTAATCAAGAAAATGTTGTTGAACCCCTCCAATCGAGCCAACTCATTTGTCTCATTTCTTGAGTTAACTTTTCATTCAACGGCAAACGTTGGGTGTCATGAATACCCTTAGTTACAAAATTAACTGTATAAGGAGTATCTCTTTTTTAGAAATATTTCTTAGCATTACACTCCATAGGACTTTAAAAGAACTGGTTGATTTCGAATTTACCGATGAATGTTATGAAAATAAGAAATTAACTTAGAATGGGGTTTTCATTAAAAATAACCAAGTAAATGAGAATAATCGTCAACAAAGGTAAAAAAAAATACTGAAACCCTCTATGACTCAATAAGAGCACTAGCTCATGTATTGAATCTTGGATACAAACTCATATGTTAAAACTTAGCAAACTAACATGACACAATCTAACGAAACTAAAAACGACTATTTACCAAAAACATATGATCCTTTGTTGAGCGGACCATACCGCAGACAAATCCGTTTTTTTTCATTCACAAATCATAAAATTGAGGACAAGAGTCTTCAATATTGAGATAGACAAATGACCCAAATGGAAATATTCTTCGAAGGAAGGAGGCACTTAGAGCATGTGATGGCGGCTAAATGGACACTCTAGAGCATATGATGGCTATAGATACTTGTGGTTTAAAGATGGAGAGACCTTCAAATTCACGCCCACTACCAATAGTCTTCTTCGTTGTAAGATCCTAAACTAAGCATTAAGCAATGACCAGGAATGAATAAGATGCAAGAATTAAGATTGCAAGCGAATTTACTAATAGAGATCAAAAGATAACTGTGGTAAATTTAAACCAAACGACAATGAAATTGATTTGGTAAGATTCATTGCGTCAGACCCAAACTGGAGATGTAGTTTTTTCATCTATGGTAACATTAGGTGAAAAGGTAGACAAAAAAATTTTAAAAAAGGAATAAATTGGGATTGCCTGTCATATGATTGGTAGCACCAAAGTCAATGGCTCATTTCAAAGTGGAGGAAGAAGGCATATAGAAGCGTTAGTCTTTGCGATAGCAGTAACTGGAGTAGAATATAATGTCAATAATGACACTTGATATGGTTGAAATTGCAAACTCCTCTGCAGAAATCGTAATGAAATTTTCGAAGTTATCAGGAGTAGATGCACAGATACAACATGTGTAGACAGAAATCTCTGACCCAAACTCCAAAATCTAAGGTTCACAAAACCATAGGTTAACAAAAAAAAAAAAAAAAAAAAAAAAAAAAAAAAAAAAAAAAAAAAAAAAAAAAAAAAATCCCTAGGTTAACAAAAAAAAATCCAATTAACCTGGCTCTCTATTGCCATGTAAATGCTAAAGGTTTGAGAGAATCAGAATACTCTATTCCATTCACTATATATATACATATAGATAGAAACACACAAGTAAGGGAAGGTAAAAAGACAATAAAAGACAACATTACTAAGGGAAGAGGAAATTCCGTCCAGGGGAACTACTTAACAAGCGGTTTCCAATAGCTGATAAAAGAACTTTGAATGTAAAGAGGCCCATCAAGAACCGTAAAGAATACAAAAAGAATCAAAATTAGGAAACTTATCTTGAAAATATAGATTTCGAGCCAAATCTACCACAAAGGATCTATCATAGCATAGCAACCCAAAATCCTAGCTTTGCTTGACAAATTCAAAGCACTTATGCCTTCCACAAGCCAATCATCAAGGCTTCTAAATGCCAAAGCACTGAGAAAGAGCCCAAGACTTAAAACCTTTTTTCTCAATCATCTCGTCAGTATCAAGGCTTCTAAATGCCAAAGGACCGAAAAGTTCTACTTTCTGCGTCCATTCTCCAAACCAACGCGGTCAAGGGGATTTTACCTTTCTAGTATTTTTAGCAACGCATATGCAGGCTGACTTCAAAGAATAACAACCTTAGCCCTCAAGGGGCCAAAAGGCTCGATCAGGCCCTCCAACTCACTGAACCGAAGTCAAATTTTCTATTATCACCCCAACTATTTAGTTCCCTGTCAAAGAGACCCCATGTGTGGCCCAAATTCCAACTTTTTTGTTGTTGTCCCAACACTCAGAAATAGAAGCACCTTTTTTGCTAGAAATCACAGAAAAATCTGGAAAGCAATTCTGTAATGTATCTTGGTCAACCAAACTATCTTCCAAAAATGGATTTGAACACCTGCATCAACTTTAAATTAAGTAAAAAAAAAACAAAGAGCAGCAAACTTTTGGCAACGTCGACCGAAGATCTGCTACCTTTCTCTTCTCATCATTCAACTGTGAGTATTAGCTCCATAAATGTAGGGATTACCTGTTGAACACAACTCTTTGTGAGAAACATTCACACTCTTTATTAAGACCAATCGAGAAGAGAATACAAGACACTCTTTAGAATACTACTGCTTTTTATTGTTTTTGGATTTCTTGGATGAATAACCTAGGTAGGGTGGAGGGGTATTTATACTAGAGCCTACACAATCTAGACCTAACAAATCTGAATCTTTTTCCTAAAATATCTAGATCTCTTTCTCCTAGAACCACTAGGTATCTTTCCTAAAATCTCTACTAAAATAAATATACAATGGGCTCGTACAATTATTGGGCTTGACTTTATTGGGCTAGTGATGATATTTCAACACTCCCCCTCAACTCATTCGCTACACCATGTTGAGCTGACAGTGAAAACTCTAATGTTCGTCAGTATTCAGCCCTTTTGTAAACAAATCAGCCACTTGGTCATCTGTCTTGATCTGCTACATCTCGATTTCTTCCTTCAAGACTTTCTCTCTAATGAAATGGTAGTGTACCTCCACATGCTTTGTTCTAGCATAAAACACCGAATTTTCTGCTAAGCGAATCGCAGATTGATTGTTGCAATGAAGTAGTATTGGATACTCAATTTTCTGGTGTCAATCTTCCATCAAAAGTTTTAACCATGTATTTTCCTGAGTTGCTCCAGTTGCTACTCTGTACTCTGCTTCTTTAGTTGACAATGATATTGTTGGTTGTCTTTTGTTACACCAAAAAATTGTTCTATTACCGAGCTTGAACACATACCCAGTGATTGATCTTCGGGTATCGTGGTCTCCTGCATAGTCGACATCACTATATCCAGCTAGCTTTCAGTCTTCGCTTCTTTTGTATAAACGATCGTAATTGATTGTACCTTTGGCAAATCTCAAGGTCCGTCGAGCCGCATCCAAATGAGGCTTCTTCGGATTTTGCATATATTGATCAATGACTCCAACTTCATTTTCGAATTTCTTTGGTTGGTCCATGTAGAACTCTCTGTTTAACTCTCCATGCAAGAAAGCATTATTCATATCCATCTGCCATAATTTCCAATCTTTATTTACCGTAAGTACTGGAGGAACTTGTACGATAATGATCTTTGCCACTGGACTAAACGTTTCATCATAGTCTAGTTCATATTCTTGAGAGAACCCTGAATCTATAGTCCGAACTTTGTATCTCACGATTGATCCATCCGGGGCACACATTATTTCGTAAGCCCACTTGCAAGAGATGAGTTTGGTATCTCTTGATCTTGGCACTAATTCCCAAGTTTGATTTTGTTTCAGGGCTGTAGTTTCTTCCTCCATCGCTTTCTGCCAAGCTAAGTTTGGTGAAGCTTCTTCACATGTCTCCGGCTCATTAACTTTGTCTTCTACTGCGTTGGCATACTCTGGATTTGCCTTTAGGATTATTTCTGAATGTTTGAGTTGTTAAGGTGTCATTTCATTTTCACTGAGCTCGCTTGGTTGAGTCACTTCTTACTCACCAACACTAGTGTCACTTGAATCTTTAGGCACATCAGCACTTAAGCAAATGTGTACAATTTGCTCCCCCGTCTTCTGAGGAAGAATCTCTTCAGTTTGCTCCCCTGTGTTCTGTAGAAGAATTTCTTCCGTTTGCTCCCCTGTGTTCTATAGAAGAATTTCTTCCGTTTGCTCCCCTGTGTTCTGTAGAAGAATTTCTTCAGTTTGTTCCCCAGTGTTCTGTAGAAGAATTTCTTCAGTTTGCTCAAGGCCTGGTAATACTTCTTTCTCTAAGGGTCACCCCTCTTCCATTGCACCGCTTTGATCGTCAATCATGTGGTTTAAGCATCTTGAATCAATGATCCAGTCATCCTCGTAATTGATGTCTTTCTATCATTGCCATAAGTGCTAGCTCATCTTCTACTATTGGACATAGTACCTCTGCATCCCATTCATCCTGTATCTTCTTTTTGGATATCGCCACATTGCTTTCAACCGACTTTTTCCTGGACCAACAATCTCTAGACATGTGGCCCTTTTTCCCACAATTATAGCAAACACCTCAAAATCTCTTTCCTTGGAAACTCTGGTTGTCGTTCTTCTGAGCTCTCTCAGGTTGTGCAGTTCCTTGGTGGCTTCTTCTTTTGTCACCATTGTATCCACGTTTGGTGGACGGCCTATTATTGCTCCGACTTTCACTTGTGTAGAGTGTTTCTTCTTCACCCTTCAATGTGATGCCTCCCATTTGTTTAGCCATGGCTTCTTGATTGGCTAACAAATTTTCAAACTCTAGAAGTGATGGTTGAGTGGGCCATCCTTGTACAACAATAATAAAGCTTCTATATTCTGGTCGCAATTCATGGATTATAATCCTCTTCATTCGAGATTCTACAATAACAAATTTCGGGTCTAGTTCAATAATCTCCCGACAGATCGATTTGACCTTGTGGAAGTACTGAGCAATCGTCATGTCACGTTGTGAAATTGACAACAACTCATTCTCCAGAAGTTGTAGCCTTGTATCGTTCTTCTTTGAGAACAACATCACGAACGTGTCCCATGCTTCTTTCAGTGTCTTGTCATCCCAAATATGTTCTAACATCTCTTCTCCGATTGTGGTCTTCAAGGCAAACATTGTTTTGCTTGCTTTGATTCTCCATTTGCGCAAGGCGCCGTTAGAATCCTCCTCTGGCAGTGTAGTTTCACACCTGCCAACGATCTCCCAAAGACCCTGTCCTTGTAAATAGGACATCATGCAAGTTGCCCACGTGTTGTAGTTATTGTTGAGTTTCTTGATTCCTCAAACGATTTGGAAATCACCCATCGTGTTGGCCATAGCTCAGTAATACCAAACAAGCTCTTTCGACACAAGACTTGCAGAGTCACAGACTACTCACGACACAAAAGAAACTCACTATTAATCTCAAGAAATCATTTCTAATGTGAAAGATCAGACAAAACTGCAACCACAGAGCATACTAAGAATTCTAAAAGATCAGATAACCTACACTAATCTTGCTCTGATACCAATTGTAACAGCCCAGATCCACCGCTAGCAGATATTGTCCTCTTTGGACTTTCCCTTTCAGGCTTCCCCTCAAGGCTTTAAAACGCGTCTGCTAGGGTAAGGTTTCTATACCCTTATAAATGGTGGTTTGTTCTCCTCCCCAACCAATGTGGGACATCAAAATCCACCCCCCTTCGGGGCTAGCTCTCATGGTATGATATTGTCCACTTTGCGCATAAGCTCTCATGGCTTTGCTTTGGGCTTCCTCAAAAGGCCTCATACCAAATGGAGATAGTATTCCCCACTTATAAACCCATGATCTTCCACTAAATTAACCAATGTGGGACACACTCCCAATAATCTTCAACAATCCTCCCCTCAAACAAAGTACACTATAAGCCTCCTCTGAGGCTTATGGAGCTCTCGAATAGCCTCCCCTTAATTGAGGCTCGACTCCTTTCTCGGGAGCACTAGAACAAAGTACACCCTTTGGTCGACACTTTAGTCACTTTTGACTATACCTTCGAGACCCACAATTCTTTGTTCGATATTTGAGGATTCTATTGACACAGTTAAGTTTAGGACATGGCTCTGATACCAATTGTTGAACACAACTCCTTGTGGGAAACACTCGCACTCTTTATTAAGACCAATCGAGAAGAAAATACAAGACACTCTTTAGAATACTACTGCTTTTTATTGTTTTTGGATTTCTTGGATGAATAACCTAAGTAGGGTGGAGGGGTATTTATACTAGAGCCTACGCAATCTCTATACCTAACAAATCTGAATCTATTTCCTAAAATATCTAGATCTCTTTCTCCTAGAATCTCTAGATATCTTTCCTAAAATCTCTACTAAAATAAATATACAATGTGCTCGTACAATTATAGGGCTTGACTCTATTGGGCTAGTGATGATATTTCAACATTACCTTCTTCCAGAGGGGATTTTCTTCTTGCATGAATCTCCAGAGCCACTAGCAAAGACATATTTCGACAATATAGCGAGCCCACACCCAACACCCCAATCAATGCGGGAAAGTATTCCATTCCACATAAAGGCTCAACCATGTCATCAGTGTTCTGGAGATGCGACATATTGACCATAGCTTCCTCAACTTGGAAAGCTTTTAAGATTCTGCTTTCCTGACAATCATGCAACACTCAGCTGAGAGCTGAGAGCCTCCCTGATGATAGAAAGAGAGAGGGAGGGGGGGCAAAGGATGGCCTTGCCTCAAACCTCTTACCGCTGAAATCTTTCCCCTAGGCTCACCATTAATCAAAACAGAGAAATTTTCAGTAGAAACCACCTCTTATCCGTTTTCTCCACAAGCTATCAAAGCCTTTTAGCTTCAGAACAACATCAAGGAAGTGCCAATCGACTTTGTCCTAAGCCTTTTCAAGGTCCAACTTCAAAACATACCCCTATTATTACTTAACGTCCAAATCTTCAACCACTTCTGAAGCTACAAGAATGGCATCTAGGATACCCACTGCAAAGGTTGTTTGACAATCGCTTATGGTGGAAGGGAGAACCTTCTTCAACCTCTAAGCAAGAGCTTTGGCAATAATTTTATAAAGAGAAGAAATCAGACTGATCGGACAATAAATAACTAACTTTGGAGGCTTTCCACAGAAGAATCTTTTTTGAATTGAACCTCAAGTAATTCTTTAACTCTTCCCCTCCCCATTAGTTCTACAGTAATAGATTGTGCTTCCTTACTCTATCACATTACAGTTTTAAAAGAAAAGCAAAGCCCAAAAGATGTCTTTATTGAATTAGAATAGGTTCATATTTTGTGTTATTTTAACACAAACATGCTACCATTAATTGTAAAAGGAATCACATAGTAAAAAATAATCCTAAACCTTTTTTTTCTATTGATAGGAAACAGAAAATATCATTAATATCTAAACCTTGAAACTACAATCATCAATAGTGTCGTATGGTTCAGCAGTACAAAGTGGGGTTTCTTACTGAATTATTTTGCCAATTTTCTTGAACTCCACTCCTGGTGCGCATATGGATATTGCTTTATCTAAGCATTCTTTAGTCACCTAAAGCAGTTATTGGAGAAAAAAATAACAACTTATGCACACGAATCTTTGGAACAACTTATGCACAATTCAACTAATCTTATGAAACAACCATTCAAACCTACAATATTTGGTAATCTTGAGCAGGATTTTAATATCGTAAACCATATTTCCCATCATTTGGAACGTAAAACAAAGAAATTTGCCCAAAGGGTCTTGTCTTGCAATATGGTGGCCAGATGAAGCGAACTACCCAGTTAGAATCAAAGACACTCAGCATTTCAGCCCAAACATAGTCATGAAATTAAACAACTTATGGCACGTCAAACAGAAACCAGCGGTTGGAAATTTTCAGAATATAAAAAAACGATGAATGCAACCACATGAAGTCGGTACAGAAGAAATCACATTACCCATGGTGGACAGCATCTACACATTAAAACATATCATACTTGACTTTAACCAAACTTAACAGGGTAATTTCGAAGTTCTATTATTTTCAGAAATTACTGTCCTATCATCCTAGCTCAGTATCACAAATCCTTCAATCCAAAAGGAGAAAAAAACATGTAGTACCTATGTTGAAGGTAGGAGAAGTTTCAATTTTACAATACTCACGCTTATATGAAGTAAAGTCAGATTGGATCTTGCCGGACAAGAATTTAAGCCAAATAAATTATAAAGTTCTAGACCGGTCCTTGTAGGAAACCAACCAACTTTTTCCATTGAAATATTAACAATATATATATATAACTAGTGACGTATCAAAAGACAACAAGAACAACATAGCTATATCTAATTGTAATAGCTACTCATTAACAAAAGTAGAAAGAAAAAGCTACCCGGACAAGTTTTCTGGCTTCATCATCAACATCTCCACAAAAGAAAGTTGTTGAAGTATCACCATGGTACCCCTACAAATTAGCAGGATAGAAGACATAGTTTTAATAGCTACAAATTTTTATTTCATTGAATAACACCAAAAAAAATTATTAATGCTTCATTTGATAGATTCCCCACCTTTCTAGATGAGGTTTACATACCAATCTCCGGTGTAATGTGTGAAAACAAGTGTATGAATACCAGCTCACGAGACATTTCACAATGGCCACCCATTAAACTAAACAATATATAATCATCATAAGCTATGGAACATCAAGATAGCTTTGAAATCCTAGCAGTAAGGTTATTTCTTTAGATGCTCAAGTCTAAATGACCAATCATCTTCAAGAAAAATAAAATGAAAGATCAGAGACAATTTCATGGACACAAATACGTTGGACTCGCTAGCTAATTGCTTTCCTAAACAATGGTCCAACCCAATAATATCTTTTAAGTCTTTATATCAGATCCTTATTAATGAGCTCATATGTATAGATAGCATTAAGACTTTTTACCTCTTTTTTCTGTCATTATAACGTCGCTGGAGTGTATGGCAGTATGTTCTCTTTTACTTTGTATGAAATAATAATATACTAGAACCTGACCAAAGGTTGTCCTCATGAAACTTACTTCTTCCTTCAAGAAATCAAATCTCCAACAAAAGTCTCAAGGGTCTCGCACCTCAGTACAGCCCATGCATACCCCTCAAAATTTGTTGCTCTATCAACATTTTATTTTTGTACTCATTTTGTTCAACTGCTCAAATACGTTTACTTCAGCTCCTGAGTTCGTCATCAACTGACCTTTTGGGATCAATTGGTATGGTTCATTGGTTCAATTGGCTCAATCGCCTTGAATAACTTGCTTTGCTCAATTGGTTCTTTGGTTCTGGTTGGTTTGCTCCTTTATTGCTCCATGTGTTCAATTGGTATCATCAGTTTTCTTTTTAAAAGAAAAAAACACTTCTCGAAAAAGCTCATGGCATGCACATTGCTTCTTGGGTGTGCCCCCTAGGTGCCCTCACCCAACATATTTATTTTTGTAGTTTTCCAATTTCCTTATAAAAAAATTTAAAAGTATTCTCCAAAATCCTCTTTTTCTCTAAACAATATCTTTGTTGGGCTCATGCAAGCAAATAGTTCCTTGTATAGCAATTTTCTTTTCTGCCCATTTACAATTACAGTTTTTTTATATCCATGTGTTCAAGCTAGCATACAAGCACCTCAGCTAATCTCATAACAGATATTTAAAATCCTATACATTTGATTACCAAACAACTCATAGAACTTTAATGTCCTCGGTAGAAAGCTACCATCAAGTTTGGATCATTTTTTTACGGTAACTTTTAGAGTGTATAAATTGGGTTGTAGTCCATTTACTTTGTAAGAAGAAATAATGTATTCACACCGCAGAATACATGAAAATGAAAGTACAAAGTACAGTTAGAATCTCACAAAAACTCCACAGTTGGCATGTATGGTGGGTAATGAGTTGTTGTCACCCTCCTTAGCAAATTTAAACTTAGCCTTTTGCCTCTAGCTAATAGTCTAACTTTTAGTGACCTTTCAAACTCAACTTTCAGAGACAACATTTCCTCCCTTTGCTCAAAGCATAGGGAACCAACCTCTTCCAGTCTATTCAGCATGTTAATGCGATTTAGTAATCCTGTTTCTTGATCTTCAAGTCTCCAAATACTTCAGGATTCAAAATTTTAAGTGACTTCTTCAAACAACAAGCTTACCCACAAAACGATAACCTTCCCATCTTCCTAGAGCCTCCACTGCCCACCAGAGGGGTAAAGAGGTTCCGAGAGTGGGATGAGACAGCCACATATTTTCAAATCTAAAGGGGGTTGGACCACACTTCCCTTTAAAAATATTATTGTTCCTCCACATATCAATTCTTTGCTCAACTTTATGTAATACCATTTTCTAAAAGGAGAGAACCTTAAGCATTGCCCCAAGAGCATGCTGGGTAGATTAATGGGAGAACAGCTATTTTGCAGTTCCAAATATGTAACTATGGACATATCCGTATATGCAGTGTTCAACAACCACATACTTTGGAAGGTTAATTTTGAAGTTAGCTTTTAAAGGTTAATTTTAAGTCCCATGGACATATGCATGCATGGTGTTCACCATAGACTTTGATAGGTTAATTGTGAGACCCAAGGTAGCTTTTAAGGTTTCAATGAGAAGGATTAGATTTTTATCTCAAGCCATCAAAAGGAGACATGAAAAGACCATCAGATCTATTGAAGGAATCATCTTGACTTAAGGAATATTTGTGTAATTCCTAATCTTAAATTAGGAGATATTTGTGTAACCTCATTAAATAAGGGAAAAATTTGACCTCGAAGGATTAGCCTTAAGTTAAAGATATCTATGTAATTTATACGTTAGTATCCAAGCTGAGAATGAATGATACATATTACTTAGGGGGAGTGTCAAAGGATATTGGTGTAATCCCATCAAATAAGGAAGTAGTTGGATTATTTAGATTTATTGTTACCCAACAGAGATTTATTTGATTTATCTTATCTTGTTAGCTATTATCTAGGGATTTATTTAGATTACCTAATATCTAGAGAATTTAGATCTATCAATTTAGATTTAGTCGGTCTTTCCTTATTAAAGATATATGTAATTCTTTGAAAATAAATAAGAAAAACAATAGTCTAATATAGACTTGAAACACTCTCCATTGTTACCTAGAATCTAAAGATTTATTTAGATCTATTGTTACTTGAGATTTATTTAAATTTTATTATTATTATTAGGGGTGTGAGAACCTGTCTGGTGGGCCCATGCTTGCACGTGTGGTGATGTGTAGAGAAGTACTACACACCCAACCTTGCCCAAACTGGAAAGCTGCCGAAAGCCACGCTATCTTATGTTAAAAGGATAGGTCCCACCATATTGCATGTGTTTGCATTTTCCTACTCCCAATAGTGGGGTTACTTACCAAATATTTCAGGTAAAGTGTATGATGACAACAACGGTCGTGATGAAGACCATGGAACTAGTGTTAAGGTAGTTGCATTTTGTCTATTTTGTAGCCCTTAGGTTATACCAAAACATTGTTTTATACTTTTCCATAGTTTTATTTAAATTTTCACATTACTTCTTTTCTATTGTTTTGTTTTAAAGCTTTTATTGCGAACATTTATGTCCATGACATCGTTTTTGAAATATTTTAAATGAACGGTTTCATACTTAAGAGTCAGGTCATGCATGTAGTGGCGGCTCTATTTCAATAGAAAAATAAGGTCGTTACATGTCGAAGGCAGGCATGCATCGCAGAGGAGTCCAAATCAAAACAAAAGGGAGCAGTTGTGGAAACTAGTGGATTTAATAATGAAGAGTTGAAAGATTGAAGATGTTCTTGGACTCGCTCAACAAACCATCAAATTCCAATACCTTAACTATCTCAAGTAAGTCCTGATTCAATTTTTGTATAAACCTTTAGAGATAAGTTAACCAAGTAACCGAAAAATTACCGTCGCAAATGAAACCCATCCTAGGAATAGACTGTTGAACACAACTCTCTGTAGGAAACACTCGCACTCTTTATTAAGACCAATCGAGAAGAGAATACAAGACACTGTGTAGAATACTTTAGAATACTTTTTGGATTTCTTGGATGAATAACCTAGGTAGGGTGGAGGTGTATTTATACTAGAGCCTACAAATCTAAACCTAACAAATCTAAATCTAAATTTAACAAATCTGAATCTTTTTCCTAAAATATATAGATCTCTTCTCCTAAAATCAGATATCTTTCCTAAAATCTCTACTAAAATAAATATACGGGCTCGTACAATTATTGGGCTAGTGATGATATTTCAACATAGACAATGTATTCATTTCTCAAACTCTTATACTAGAACCCATCTTACATGTTCTAAAACTATCTAGTAGTCTCCTTTCCACACAAAAGCTTACCCATGAAAACCACTATAGTGTTATTTTCTCCTAATCATATTGTGTTTTTCAAGACCAAAATTCAAGACGAATGATTGGACTCGCTAAAGAATTGAATGGCTTATACAACTTGCAATTACCTGAGAGAATAGTCAGCCCGGCACCCGTGTCATTTCTTAGTTCCTCCAATAAATATGGGATTTGGTTACATCACTTTTTCCTTATTTAGGGTTTTGAGAACTATGTTTCCAGATTTGTTTCAAGGACTATAAATCTCTTATTTTCAGTGTAATACACGTGAATTTGTCAAACATACTCGTTATCTTTTCTCATTAATCATGTACCAAGTATTTCTAATGCTCGTTTATTAATTGATGATTGTACTCAGATCACATAGCTATTCCTTTCAAACAAATATCAGATGTTAGCAATATATCTCTTGTTCTTTTCTCATTAATCAAAATGTACCAAGTATTTCTAATGCTCGTCAATTTCTCACGTTAATGGATGATTGTACTCAGGTCACATGGCTATTCCTTTCAAACAAATATCAGATGTTAGCAATATATCTCGTCTTCCACTTAATGATTCAGACCCACTCTGAATCAAAATCAAAACACTTCAAACTGACAATGCTAGAGATTATTTCAATCAAACCTTATTCCCATTTTTCCCATCTCAAGGCATTATCCATGATTATTGTGTGTTATTATTACACCATACCAAAATGGAGTGGCTGAAACGAGAAATGGACACCTTTTAATCACACTACCTAAGCATTGCCTTTTCACATAAACATGTTAAAACTTACTAGGGAGAGGTAAACACACTACCTAAGCATTGCTTTTTCACATAAACATGCGAAAAACTTACTAGGGAGATGCAAGTTCTTACTACAACTCACGTGATTATCGTCTCCAATCACATGTCCAAAATAATCTAAGCTCAATAGAAGTCCTCATCCAATTTCATTCTCACTTTCGAACATCAAATAGTCTCACACCTCACATATTTGGGTACACTGCCATTGTTCATGTTCACAATACTCCAAGAGGTAAACTTGATTTGAGAGCAATAAAATGTGTCTTTTTAGGATATTTCTCAACCACAATAGGGTACAAATATTACAACCCTACATCTAGGAAGTCTTACTTATCAATTGATGTGACATTTACCAAACATAAAATTGTTCTTCTCTGATACCTCTCTTCAGGGGAGAACATAGAGACTGAAGAGGGTCCCTAGGAAACTAATCAAACCCTTAGACACACTAAATAACCAGCCCACATAACCAATTATTGAGTCGATGCCTACTACCGTTATTAAGTCCATACCTTATAACATTTCTAATTAAGAGTCCACCCCTGCTATCGTAAAGTTACCAACTAAACCATATGCTCCACCTCCATTGTCAGATCCGTTGTTCTCTCATGTATATGCAAGAAGAAAACTTATTTCAAAACCAATACAAGGCAAAACATCTGACTCTACTCAAAATGAGAATGTGACACAAGTACCAATAAATGATAGTCTCATAGCTCTTCAAAAACCTATTAGAGAATGCACAAAACAACCCTTATACCCCTATCAAACTTTTCTCTCAAGAAAGACTAACACCATCACACTAGAGTTTCATCGTGATCTAAACTCAATTGTTATACCTAACATTGTATCTAAAACTTTATCCAAAAGAGAATGGTAGGATGCTATGAGAGAAGAAATGCATACTCTAGAAAAGAATAACACATGGAAAGTTGTGGATAGGCCAAAAGAAAAAAAAAACAATAATCAGGTATAGGTGGCTTTTCAAAGTAAAGTACAAGGCTGATGGAACATTGGAAAAGATAAAAGCAAGATTAGTACACTCAAACTTACGATATAGATTACCAAATGACATTTGCCCAGTTGCAAAGATCAACATCGTAAGAATATTGTTACCCTTGCCAACTTAAATTGGCAACTCACATAGTATGATGTGAAGAATGCATTTCTTCATGGCAGTCTAGATAAGGAAATCTAGATGAGCATTCCTCCAGGATTTTGAAAGCTTAAGAGGTAAAGTAGGCAAATTAAGAAAGGTCTTGTATGGACTAAAAAAATATCAAAGGCTTGGTTCAAAAGATTCATAAAGGTGATGAAAGATTGTGGGTATAAGCAAAGCCAAGGAGATCACACTCTTTTTATCAAGTATTCAGAATCAAGGGGAGTTACAGCGTTTCCAGTGTATATAGATGACATCATAGTCACGGAAGATAATGAGGAAAAAAAATTTGAACTCAGAAGAATATTGATGGAGTTTGAGATCAAAGAACTTGGAAGGCTAAAATACTTTCTCAATGTTGAAGTAGCGTACTCAACTCAAGATATTTTCATATCACAATAGAAGTATGTGATGGGTTTATTGATGGAAACAAAGAAAAAGCGAATGTAACCCTACAACAATGCCAGTAGATCCACATCAAAAATTGGGAGAGTCAAAAGAAGAACCAATGATGAACAGAGAAATGTATCAGAGGCTAGTAGAAGGCTTACATATCTAGCTCACACTCGACCAGACATAGTATACTCAATGAGGGTAATTAGCCAATTCATGCATGATTCATGGGAGCCTCACCTTCGGGCAACATATAAAATATTACATTACTTAAAAGGAACTTTAGGAAAATGAATTTATATCCAAACTGAACAATTCCCTTGCACTGGAAGCTTACACTAACCAGACTATGTTAAGATCAATAGTGGGCAAAAGATCTACTACAGACATTGTACTTTTCTTGGAGGTAATTTGGTAACATGGAGAAGCAAAAAGCAAAATGTGGTGGCTAGAACATCTGCCGAATCAAAATTTTGAGCTATTGCACAAAGGCTATGTGAATTCTTATGGTTGAAGATAATCCTTGATGACTTACAAATTAAGGGAGAAAGTCCAATAAAGTTGTACTATGACAACAAACTAGCTATCAATATTACACAATCCTATCCATATGTACCTCTCTAAAAATTAATATGAAAAGCAAGATAATTTACAAATACAATATACGAATTGAAGATGAGTAATATTGTTGCCTACACCCACAAATTTTTCAATAATTGAAAGAACTTGTCAAAAGAGAAAACAGAAAGATAAGCTTATATAACTTTACATTCTCATGCATAGTGTATAAAATGAAAGGAACAGATACACAAGGCCAAATAAAGGTCAGTGTAAGATATTTAGAGCTTCAAATATGCATTCTTCTACTGTTGTTAAGACAAATTAAGCTCAGAGTTGCAAATCCTTACATTTAAATAGACGGTAACATCTATATTGATAATATCACCATCCTGGAAAAAAAAAAAAAAAAAAAAAAAAAAAGATCGTGACATCTCAATTCATCATCATAAAACAAGCAATTGATTTACAATAAATGTTGTTAATGTTACTAAGAAATCAAAGAGAAGACCTCAAGAACTCGGGAATCTGGTATTCCATGGCAAATGCATTCATTCACTGACGTGCATACACTCTTCGGAAAGCCACCATAACCCAGAGGTGATGGATAGGCTCCATTATCAATTATCATTTGGTGAACAGCCTTGTCAATATCATCAGTCATAATACCTGGCTGCCAATAGAAGCAAGAACCAAAATTTTGCAATAAAATATAGTGGCGATTCATAAATGGGTGCATCATGGACTGATAAACACAAGTAGTTTAAACATAATAACAGAAAGAATAGCTACATTTAAGTTGCTTTTTCTTGGATAAGAAACATGTAAATGAAAAAATGGAATTACAAAAGGAAGTACTGATATGAGCCAAACTTGATCAAAAGTTGCACTCTTCATTTTACCAATATAAAAAGAGACAGAGTAAATGACAACATTTCTTCATGGCTAAAAGCTCAATGAGAAGAATTAAGACATGCTCATTTCCGAACCTCATCATTTCAAAAACAACTCCATTCCTCATTCTCAAAACATCCCAAAAAAATAGGTTGAGTAGCATTCGACCTTATGATCTTAGCCTCACCATTTGAAGGAACCAAAGATATTTAGGCAAGGAGCTCCACCACAGAGAGTGCAGGAACTGACATTACATGCCACATTCAGTATTAACAAAGTGCCAATGAATAAACAGATGATCTAAATTCTTTCCTCCTTTTTTAGAAAGAACACGCCTTAAATGATTGAGAAACATGACGCATGGAGGATACCTCTTTTGAAATTTTTCATGCATTGACTTCAAATGTCCAGATAACAAATATTCTTATTGGGAATGTTCAATGTCAAAATTTATTTGATAAAACTTGGGGGAAGCACAAGGCTTCTTTCCACTGTTCTATAAAGGCATGTTTTTGGAGAAAAGTAAGAGATTGAGGGCTTTTGGGGAATGATGTAGTTTCAGCTCTTTGTTAGGCTACTTCGCTTGAAAGGAGAAAAAAAAATTTAAATAATAAATAAGTAAAAAGATCAGAGGTTTGGAATCATTTGGGACAGGTTTCATTATTTAACTTTGTTTGCCAACATATGTACATTTGTTAAGATTTTTGCCTTCCTTTTGCCCCAATGCAATCTAGATGGTCACATTATATGTAAATTCATGTCAATATGCTCTCTAGTATAGAGAAATGTCAATTAGACATGCAGAGTAGGAAGTATCATTTGAAAGTAGAAGAAAGTAGAAGAAAGTAGAGCAAATAGATACATATAATTTACCCCAGCACGAGAAATAATAAGCAGAAAAATACCTTTACTAATGTCCCTGCATATTCTAGAACTTGGGCTGCAAGCCTCCCAGAAGCTCTCATGCACTCTATACCCTTCTCATCATGAATCTCAGGTCCACTAGCAATTCCAGGTGGTCGCCTAGATTTGACATAAGGAGGCCTTGGTATATTGTCTGGAACAGGTCGAGGAGGAGAAACTTTTCCAGGTCTTAGACGTTTACGATTCATATTTTGCATCTCGTCCAAATTTCTATCAATTTCAATGAGAATGGTTCATTCAACACCTTTTGAAGATCAACATATTTTTGTACTTGAAATATGCTACAAGAAACAATAACGGACACAATTCTTTACATATGCTCATTCTGAAGTTCCAAATTCCATGACAAATATCTAATAGTATTGACCCCTTTAGAAACTGGATCACAAAGGCCACATCCAAATATATAGTCCCTAATGGAGAACTATACGCTACAGTGTGAGTGCAAGTGTAAATATGTAATAAGCACATATAAAGACATCTAAGATGTTAATAAAAATACTCATCCTAACACCCTTTCAACTATATGACCGTCGAATGTGTGGGGGAACATAACTTACATGTTTGTAACTACCAATTACCATCTGCACCGCACATTATGAAATGTACAACTTTCGTCACAGTATACCATTCGAAGTTCACAAATCACGGATATATAGAACTTACTGACATGCGACTTTCCATGAGAATTAAGGAACAGTTTACATCCTCGGTTGTATAAGTGCAAAATACCGATTCCCATAAACGTAACTTTCAGAAAACGAGAGAACAAAACTATGGAGTTTTATACCTTCTATTGAAAAGGTTGGCCAAACCAGAAAGTGTCCTGGATAATTGCATTGAGACATGTTTGCCTCCTACAAAAGAATATACAGATTACCTCCATTTTACCCAGATTTTTCGCTCAAGATAAAAACACGAGAAGCCGAAAAATTGCAAGTGGTTTTATTACATCACAATAACCAGGAAACTAGAACGGATTAGCACGAAAAAAAAACGCTCTACTTGATGAGTCATTCGATGTTGAACTCGGATTACAATCGCTTAACAGCAAATTATCACTGGAGAATAACGGGAAACAACAGGATTTTAAGGAATTGCTAACCGATTGGGTAAGAAGACAAGTACTCAGAAAGAACAAAGGAAAGATGTTGAAGCAAGAAGAGCAACATAGAACGGAAATGAACGAGGAAGGATAAAAGAATACCTGGATTATAGGCGAAGACTTGATGAACAGGCAGCCGAGAGTGAAGGAAATGGTTAGCACCAACTCCCAGAAAGGATGAGAAGAGTTTTGATTCCCCATACAAGGCTCCCACCATTTTTGCTTTCTTCCACAGTCCACACTCGGCCTCTGTCGCTGAAACGCCGAAACACTAAATAGACTTTTATCTTTTTATCATCCAATGCGCGTCTGATCAGCACGAGTCCTTTAAAGAATGCTAACCTGATCAGCACGAGTCCTTTAAAGAATGCTAACCTGATCAGCTAGGTTTAGGTACGTGTGAGCTCGTCTCATGGACCCACGCTCGCACGCGTGGATACCTTTCAGCCTACATTGTAGACTTCTACCGAATCTATTAAAATATACTCGCTATTACATATATGGCATGATCGTTAAGTGTAGAAAAATTTATTGAAAATATTAAAAAAATGATGTCTTTGACTTAAACGATAGTAATAAAAACTTTCCCACACATGGCCCATGTGTGTGACTGTGGGCCAACCAGGCGAGTTCGCATGCGAATGGCTTGGTCGGGTATGTATGACATACAATACCGGACGCCACTGAAAAGGAGGGTCTGCATGATATCGTGGCGAACACAATATCGAATGTACGCGTCCATATCATCAGTAGCATAACGGGGGAGTGCCCTATGTACACAACCATAGCGTGCATAAAGTTCTTAAGGTTTACCTCCATGGCATTATACATACAACGTTCCATCCCCTCACCGCATTACATAGCATAACTGGGTTAAACATAGAGTAAGCATATCGTAGCATACTAGTCATTACATTCATGGCATGTGGGGTTCTCATTACAATCATGACATGTCAATCAAGCTCATACATACAGGGTAGCAAACCGTGTCACAAACATCACATACATAAACATGGCATACATGCATTTCACTGCAAGAAACATATAACCTAGTATACATCAACAACACACATGGTGCATGCAAGGGCCACAGGGCACGCACCAACATACATACATAACTAATGTCAACAGTAAGGTTACTTACCTCCTTGGCCTTGGCCAAAGTCACCCACAACGCTAACTCCGGCGCCTAACTACCTCCTATAAGATAACATGATACACTTAGAGCCCTTTCACAACTAGCTCTTATGCCTAGCTACCAAGGTATGCCCCTATCGCAAGATGTTTTATCAAAATGGAGTTATATTAACCTCAGATGGTTGAAACAAGGGTGAGAATGGCTCCAAAAGGGTCGAAAACCTAAAAATCGGTATACTATTCGGATGTCGAGCCGCCCCTTTCGGCCCAGTGGTGGTGTCCGAGCATGACCTGCAAGGTGCGGGCTGCACGATGGCCGAGACGAACTCGCAGAATGTCGAGGGTCGACCCGCGCCCGCCGCTTCGTCTTCCTCGCTCGAAAGCCTCGACAGCCCTAATTGTAGGGCTTGGCTACTGTCGCCAGTGGAAGCGTCGTCGTTCATCCGTCTCTAGTGGCATGTCTGTTTCTCCTTGCCCCGACGTACACTGGCGTCCGCTTCTACCTAAAGAAGGCGACCACTATGACACTAGGGTTTAAGGGGGTCTGAGTGAATCCCACCAAAAATCGCGAGATTTTCGGCGCACCCCTTTTTTTTTCTCCTTGGAATGTGTATCGTTACATCACTCCCCCCTGCGAAGGACTTTCATCCTCGAAAGAATTTGCATCTACGAACAACTCTGGGCACTTCTCCCTCATCTCATCCTCTCGTTCCCTGGTGGCCTCCTTTGCTGATTGGTTCCCCCACCACACCTTGACAAATGCAATTTCCCTAGTGCGCAAGGTCTTTACCTTGCGAGCTAGAACTCCCACTGGTTTCTCCTCGTAGCTTAAGTCTTCGGTCACGTCCCGATTCGAATAATCTATCACGTGCATGGGGTTCGCTAAGTACTTGCGAAGTGTCGATACATGGAACACGTTGTGTATGGATGAGAGAGACGGGGGTAGGGCTAACCTATACGCAACGGGTCTGATTCGCTCCAAAATCTCGAAGGGTTCTATGAAGCGTAGACTCAATTTTACCCTTGCGTCCAAACCTTAGAACGCCCATCATGGGGGCCACCTTCAGGAATACCATGTTGCCCACTTCGAACTTCAGGTTTCTTCGTCTCGAGTTTGCGTAACTCTTCTATCTACTCTAAGCAGTGCACATCCTCCCCCTGATCTGCTGCATCGCCTCGTTCGTGACTTGGACCAGCTCCGAACCCACCAGTTCCCGTTCTCCTACCTCGACCCAGCATAATGGTGTCCTACATCACCTTCCATACAATGCCTCGTACGGTGCCATACCGATTGTCTCCTAGTAGTTGTTATTATAAGTGAATTCCATAAGATGCAATTTCGAGTCCCAAACTCCCAGAGAAATCAAGTACACCGGCTCACAACATGTCCTCTAGAACTTGGTTCAAGCGTTCCGTCTGTCCATCGGTCTGTGGGTGATACGCTGTGCTGAAGTCCAGTCGAGTGCCCAACGCTTTCTAAAATCCATGCCAAAATGCTGAAGTAAACTGTGGATCTCGGTCTGATACAATCGACACGGGGACCCCATGCAATCTGACAATTTCCTTCATGTACAGTTGTGCCCAATTCTCCACCGTATATGTGACCTTGCCGGGGAGGAAATGTGCTGACTTTGTCAATCTGTCCATGACCACTCATATGACCGTGTAATCCTTTAGCTCTTAGGCAGGCCCACTGTGAAATCCATGGCGATGTTCTCCCACTCCATTCTGGTATATTGAAGGGCTGTAGTAATCTTACTGGTCTCTGTCTAGATACTTTAACTTGTTGGCAAACCAAGCATATGCTGACTAACTTCGCGATATTCTTCTTCATGCCACACCACCAGAAGTGGGGTCTAAGGTTCTGATACATCTTCGTACCGCCAAGGTGTATGATGAATGGGGAGTTATGCGCTTCTCTCGAGATTCACCCCTCAATTCCCCTATCATCGGTGCACACAAGTGACCTTGGTACAGTAACCCACCATCCGCTGACTTGAAGTACCCGTAAGCTGGTTCTGTCTCCATTTCGTTAAATGCCCTCGCTAAACCTGAGTCCCTTGCCTGCGCCTCAATGATTCTCTGCCGAAGGGTGGGCTGTATAGTTAGCCGAGCCAGTTGCGCCTTAATACCTTCTAGAGCTACTACTATTTCCACTCGCTCTAAGTCTACCTGCACTCTAGGTTCTTTCATGATTTATGCCGACGAATGCGCTGTCTTCCTACTTAAGGCATCTGCGACTACGTTGGCCTTCTCGGGGTGGTACTGGACATCTATATCATAATCCTCTACTAGCTCTAGGCACCGTCGTTGTCTCATATTCAACTCCTTCAGGGTGAAGAAGTACTTCGAGCTCTTATGGTCGGTATAAATCTGAGTCCTCTCCCCACATAATCCTTGACTAGCTCTAGCCACCGTCGTTGTCTCATAGTCAACTCTTTAAGGGTAAAGAAGTACTTCAGGCTCTTATGATCGGTATAGATCTGAGTTCTCTCCCCATATAGGTAGTGTCGCCATATCTTTAATGCGAAGACTACCGCTGCTAGTTCCAAGTCATGCACAAGGTAGTTCTTTTCATAGTCCTTCAGCTGTCTGGATGCGAAGGCAATAACCTTCCCACGTTGCATTAACATGCACCCTAGGCCCTTCTTGGAAGCATCACTGAAAATGAAGTAGTTCCCTGTACCATCAGGCATTATGAGCATGGGTGCGGTCGCCAGTCTCTCCTTCAGGTCCCGGAAGCTTGCCTCGCGCTCCTCGGTCCATATGAATGTCGTAGCCTTGAGTTAGTCGTGAGAGGGATGCCACTATCTTGGAGAAGTCCTACACGAAGCGACGATAGTAGCTTGCCAAACCCAGAAAACTCCGTACCTCAGTCACAGTAGTTGGACGGGCCCAGCCAGTGACCACTTCCACCTGGGCAGGGTCAACTGATACTCCTTCTGCCGATATCACATGTCCTAGGAATGAGACTTCGCGTAACCACAACTCACACTTCGAGAACTTGGCATACAACCTATTTTCCCTCAAGACTGTTAAGGCCTTCCTCAGGTGCGTTTAGTGTTCTTGATCCTTCCTTGAATACACCAGGATGCCATCTATGTATACAATGACAAAGGTATCCAAATATTCCTTGAACACCTGGTTCATTAGTTCCATAAACACTACAGGAGCATTGGTGAGTCCAAATGACATTACTACAAACTCATAATGGTCGTACCTTGTTCTGAAAGCTTTTTTCGGCACGTCCTCATTTTTTATCTTGATCTAGTGGTAACCTGAACAAAGGTCAATTTTTGAAAACATTGTGGCCTCTCTAAGTTGATCAAACAAGTCTTCGATGCGTGGGAGGGGTACCTATTCTTCACTGTCCTCTTATTTAGTTCCTTGTAATCAATGCACAAACGCATGTACCGTTTTTTTCTTGTCGAATAATACCGGTGCACCCCAAGGCGACACGCTCGGTCTGATAAACCCCTTGTCTAGCAGTTCTTGTAGTTGCACCTTAAGTTCTTTCAGCTCCGCTGGTGCCATGCGGTACGGGGCCTTGGATATGGGGTCAGTTCCTGGTTCTAGTTTTATAGCGAAGTCGACATCTCGGGATGGGGGAGTCCTTGACAAGTTCTCTAGAAACACATCTGGGAACTCACTCACTACAAACAACTCGGTTAGGGAGACACCTTCTTCCTTAATCCTTGCCACGCTGGCTAGTATCGCCCAGGCCTCGTGCTAGACCAACTTCTTTGCCTTCATCATCAATATCACCTTGGGCATTGTACCCAGACTGGTGCCCCTGAATTTGAACTCGTTCCTTAATGGTGGCGTGAAAATGACCTCCTTCTTGTGACAATTTATGCTAGCATGGTTTTCCACTAGCCAATCCATGCCTAGGATTACATCGTACACGATCATATCGACCACCATTAAGTCTACACACAAGCTAACCCCTAATACTACTACGTGACCATCCTTTACCCTATAGGCGGCGACCATATCCACCCCTGTCGGGGTGCCTACTAGAAAATCATGTAACAAGGGTTCTAACATGATCCTTGCTTGACTAACAAAATCAATGGAAATAAAGGAGTGCGTAGACCCATAGTCAAATAACGTCAAAGCAAAATGACCAAGGACGGATAGTGTACCTGTCACCGCTGCATTCGGGTTTTCCACGTCCCTGCTAGTGGAGGCATAGGCTCTTGCTGGAGGGCAGTTCTGGGTGGGGGCATCTGCTATGCGTAGTGGCCTCTACTAACCCCCAACATCATTGACACGGCCTCCCGGGCAGTCTCTAGCTAAGTGACCCTCATTCCCGCATCGAAAGTAGGCCCTAGAGCGAGCCAGGCGCCGCCTCCAATGGTTCTTCCCACACTCGTTGCACTTGAGTCTATCGTCTACCCTGCCCTCTCTCTCCTGCTGGCCCCGCCTTAGATCACGGTGCCTTCTGTCTGGTCGTCTCGGTGGTGGCAATGAGGATGAATCGCAACGCCGTCTGGCTGGTCGCCTCGATGGCGGCGATGAGGATGAATCGTGATGGTCATCTTAATCACGACGTCGCCTCTGTCTCTTGGTTGATGAGCGGGACTCACGGTGGTCATCTCAGTCACTATGTCATTTTCTTCTCTAGGTCGATGAGCGGGATTCACTCGGTTCATCGGTCCCCTCCATGGCCCATGCTACTCTCAGCGCGTCAGCATAAGTCATAGGTGCTATCGCTTCAACCACGTTACGTATCTTCTGGTACAACCCCAGCACAAACCGGCGGGTTGTCCTGTAGTCGGTGTCTACCAAGTTCGGGGCGAAGCATTTCAACTTGGCGAACTCTCTAACATAGGTAGTGACCGAACACCCTCTCTATTTTAGGTGAGTGAATTCCTGATGCTTGCGGGTCTAGACGTCCTCTGGGTAGTACGCCTTTGCAAAGGCCTCCTTAAATTTTATCCATGAGATTCTGCCACCCCGAGTCTGATAAGCTCTCGGGTGGAGCGCCACCATACCTGAGCATCGGCACGCAGCATGAATGTTGCACATTCCACCTTTTGATCTTCAGGACAGTTTGTCAGCTTGAATACAGTCTCTACGGAACTCAACCACAATTGTGCCTCTATCGGGTCATCAGAAGTCCCATTCAAGGTCTATGGGTCACCTCGCTTAAAATCCCGCAGGCACCTAGCTTCCCTAGTGGAGGCTGAGTCATTAGTTGGCTGATCACCAGACAGGTTTCGTACTACAATTCGCAATATGTCAACCAATTATGCCGCTGAGTCTTGGGCGGGCTAGGGTGTCGCTGGCAGCGGGCACGTCATCGTTATGTCGGGCCCCTTCACAGTTTCCTCGTGGTTGGGACCCCATCCCCTCACGCTCGTACCCCTAACTGGGGTTCACCTTATAGTGCTCCCTCCTCGCGTCCTAGGTGGCATATCTAAACCTAGCAATAGCTGTGAGGTTACGTACTAATCTATCCACTTCTATGAACAATCACAAGGGTATAAGTCGCGTACACATGGAATGACATTAGCCGGATACACACACAAGCATATATCTGTCACATCATGGAACATATCAACATCAGGACAAGAGAGCGTACAATCGTAATTCTTCCTTACAATATATACATATACCTGACGGTAATGTTGTGGTTGCTAGAGGACCATGGAAATTCTTTAGGCCTACATCGTAGACCAATCTACAAGATCTGTGACCCAATTAGCGACGTTACCTTGTACTCTATCTGTGACCCAACTGTAACGCCCCGAATTTTCTCTAACCCAATTAGCGACGTTGCCTTGTACTTGCATAACGACAGAACGAGAGTTCACGTCAGATAGTCTCAATTTTCTTAATTAAGATCAAATTTATCTCTGAGAGGGTCGAAAATGTAGGAATCGGTATCAAAAAGTGCAATATGAATTGAATAACCCATTTTTGAGCCGTCGGAGTTGCCAAGTGAGCTGAAGGAGTCGACATTTGTGTATGCGACATGCGTCGCTCTTAGGAGATGACACGTCATGGGTGGCGTTATGGGTCAAGGCGCATACTTCGCGTCATTAACTCAGGTACGCTGGTCATGGGATGTGGATGGGCTTCAGGGCTATTGGTTCGTGACCATTGGGCTTTAGTTCATGGGCCAAGGTTTGGGTCACAGTCGCGTTATGTGTATTGAGCATGGTTCCGGGTCATACATACCATTGGGTCGTCACTACATCGGGCTAAGCTTTTGGGTACTGTGTATTGGGCCTTGTATTGATTTGGGCCTTCGAAAATTGGGTTATTGGTGGTCGGGATGCTACTCATGTATCTGATTCGAATCCGACCTGGATCCACAAACTTCATTTTCTCCACCCAATTCCTTTGCGTTTTCCGACCAGTTTTCTCTCTCCTCTAAAACATCGCTCCGACGTTCGTTTCTCACCATTTTTCTTTGGTTCTTTATCGTTTCTCCTTTCTCTTCACCTCCCATGTTGTATTATAGATGAAAAACACCTATAACACCCAAATCTATGATGGTCCAAGACAACTTGAAACTCACTTTTGATTCTGACGATAAGGAACAATATTAAAGGCGTGGAACTCTTCTCTCGTGTATGTGCAAACGTCAGTAGATTTTTTCATCGCTTGAGATGGCCGTTTCTGTGGACTTCTGACAATCAAGAGGAAATCGTCGACGGAGTAAAAAACAGCCGAATTTGTTGGAACAAAATGAAATGAGAGAGAGAAATCTTGGGATTTGTTTTACTAAAAAGGGGTGATTTTGTTTCTCATTAGATTAAATTTAAATAATTATCTTATCCTAAAAATGTCAGTGGCAACTAAATCTGTCACCTCCCTCCAAAGGCCACCTAAAAAATGGTAATGACGTGTTGGTGAAATGGTCAACAGAAAATATTCAATCAATTGACTAAAACGTGTAAAAGCTAAATAAGGAAACCTCAGGCTTTCATCTAACAATCTCCTCCTAAAACTTGTGGTATATCTACCTTATTATTTGAACTTCGATTTTTGAACGTAGTTCCTCAAATTTTACCCGCGCCAGAGACTTGGTGAAGACGTCTCCAAGATGTTTCTCTATTTGGATGAAGTCAATCTTGATAAGCCCCCGATCTGCACACTCCCGAATGTAATGGAACCTAATCTCTATGTGCTTGCTCAAGTGGTGCAAAACTAGATTTTTGATTAGGGAGATCGTAGCTTTGTTGTTCACATAAAGCATTGGTAGATTGTTTTCTTTTCCGATGAGTTCTTTCATCAGTCGCGCAAGCTAGACCCCCTGTGTTGCTGCCGTCAAAGCGATTATGTACTCTACTTCATAGGAAGATAAAGAAACTACCTTTTTCTTAGTTGATTGCTAGTAGATTGCGCCGCCTGAGAGGAAGTAAATCATCCCGCTGGTGTTCTTACGATTATCAATGTCACCTATCATGTCACTATTACTGTAGCTGACCAGCTCAAGCTTATTATTTCCTCTTCCTGCACAGTATCTCACACCCCAGCCTCTAGTTCCGGCCACATAACGCAGGATGCGCTTGACAGCCACAAGATGCTCCTCCCTACGTGCTTCCATAAACCTACTCATGTATCCAACGAAATAAGCAAGGTCAGGGCGTGTGTTTACCAGATAGCACAAGCTCCCGACAATGCTGCGGTAATTGGTGGAGTCGATTGCCATTGTAGTGTCGAATTTTCTTAGTTGGAGTCAGGCTTCCATTGGCGTCCTTGTAGAGTTACTATTCGCTAGCCTAGTTGTGTTCAACAGCTTCTTTACATACGCACCTTGACAGATGGTGATGCCGACAGTACTTTGTTGCACTTCGATGATGAGGTAGTAGCTGAGCACACCAAGATCGTTCATCTTAAAGTTCTTTGACATCTCCCTTTTGAATCTTTCGAGGACTTCCATGTCGCCTCTAGTGATTATGAAGTCGTCGACGTTCATTCCCACGATCAGTCGCTGCTTGGCGTGGTTGTGCGTGTACATGCCATGCTTAGAGGCACATTGCTTGAACTTCAGCGATAGTAGGGTACTGTCGAGCTTTGCATTCCAGGCTTCATGGTGCTTGCCGAAGCCCATAGAGTGCTTTGTGCAGGAGCAATACCTTGTGAGGGTTATCGTTATCTAGGAAGCTCGGTGGTTGTTGGACATAGACGATCTCCTTTATCTCTCTGTTAAGAAATGCAGATTTCACATCCATCTGGTGGACCTCCCAGGAATGATGTGCCGCTATTGCTAGCAATAGGTAGAAAGATTCTGGCCTTACCACCGGCGCAAATACCTCCTCGAAGTCCACTCCTTGCTTCTGGACGTAGCCCTTCGCCACCAGACGAGCCTTGTGTTTCACAACTTCTCCCTCTTCGTTATGCTTCAGTTTGAAGACTCATTTGAGCCCTAGGGCTCGGTGTCCCAGCGACATGTCCTCAGGCTCCACGTTTTGTTTTTCGTGATGGACGTCATCTCTTCCTGCATTGCCTTTAGCCAGCATGGGTTCTTTTCTGCTTTAATGAAGGTGTTTGATTCATCTGCGCTGATGGCATGCAGGTCGGCCACCTCTTGTTCGAGTTTGCACACCGTCAGTCCAGGTAATTCACCTCCTCCCACTAGATCTTCCATCCTTCAGTACTTGGCCACCAAATCATCATCGTGATTAGCATCTAGCGTCAAATCTGCAATCCGTGGTGTAGCGAACTTCACTAGTACATGGGTGCAGCTGCTAGTGGCGGTGACGATTCCCGATGCTGCGCTCCTTCTTCTCCCGGCTCGATGACGAGGTACTTCACCATGAATTGATTTGGGTTTTGGTCTGCCTCGATCACGTCGTTCCACTATTAGAAAGTGCTTTCATCGGAGATGACGTCGCGAGACACGTGAGCTCACCCCCCGCAGGATCATAGAGCATGTACACCTTGCTCCCAGGTTCATAACCGATGAAGACAACCTTCAGCCCCTAGGATCGAGCTTGGCGAGGTGAGGACATGCTACCTTCATGTATGTGACGCAGCCGAACACTCGAAGATGATGTACCTTTAGCTTTTTGTTGTACCAGGCCCCACGTGGCGTCTTCCCATCAAGGCTTCGCATTGCCGGCCGATTGAGGTGATAGATGGCGGTCATTACCACCTCTCCCCAAAACCTCCTAGGCATCCCAGCCATCATCAGCAATGATCTTGCTGTCCCGACGATGGTCTGATTTTGGCGTTCCACCACCCCGTTCTGATGGGGGGAGTAAGGTGTTGTTAGTTGCCATTGCATGCCGAGCTTGTCGCAGTACTTATTGAATCTCGCTAAGGTGAGTTCTCTACCTCGGTTCGTGCGTAACATTTGCATCTTCTCTCCGCATTCAGCCTTAGCTCGCACTTGAATGCGCTTAATCGCCTCTGTCGCCTTACTTTTTGCTTCCAGCAGGATCAGCCACATGAAGCGGTGTTTGTCATCGACCAGCAAGAGGAAGAGGGTCTTGCCGCCTGGGGTCGCCGTCTCCGTTGTGTAGTTTTTGTAGAGCAGGAAAGTTTAGGTGCCTGTACCTTGCGTGCCACTTCCAAGCTACTTCTTCGATCCTGTCCGAGAGGCTGACCGGTTGCTCTATCTCCAACTTCAGGATGTAAAGACGGTTTGTCATGTTCCGAACTTGCTGCACGCCTCCCACGCTTGATGGAAATGAAGCAGCCGACCTCATTGAGTTGACCCATGCTCTCAAGGTTAGCCTTGTGCTCTGAGATGGAAGTAGACACCTGTTATCTTGCGGTGCTCGCCTCCCTTGCCGACAATGGAGCTGTCATCGAATCTCACCGTCTCGCGAGAATCCCCGAATCGAGCTTGGAGAACGCAGACCTGGCCCCAGTCATGTGGTTTGTTGTCCCTGTGTCGAGGACCCATCGTCGGTGCTTTTGCTACTCGCCTCTTTCACCGATTTGAGCAAACACTCGCTCCTCTTCAGGGATTAGCTAGGGAGCCAATTAAGTTGAAGGAGGTCTTCCTAGACAACGACAACCATGACAAGATATTGCACTTGCACAAGGCACTCTATGGGTTTCGACAAGCACCACGAAGCTTGGAATGCGATGCTCGATAGTACCCTACTATCGCTGAAGTTCACGCGTTGTGCCTTTGAGCATGACATGTACACGCATGGCCACGACGAGCAACAATTGATCGTGGAAGTGTACGTCGACGACCTCATAATTACTAGAGGCGACATGGAAGTCCTCGAAAGATTCAAGAGGGAGATGTCAAAGAACTTCAAGATGAGCGATCTTAGCGTGCTCAGCTACTACCTCGACATCAAAGTGCAATAGTGTACTGCCGACATCACCATCTGTCAAGGTGCGTACGTAAAGAAGTTGTTGGACACAGCTGGGCTAGTGGACAGTAACCCTACAAGGACGTTAATGGAAGCCCGACTCCAACTAAGGAAAATCGACACTACAACGGAAGCCGACTCCACCAATTACCGCAGCATTGTTGGGAGCTTGCGTTATCTAGTAAACACACGCCCTGACCTTGCTTATTCTTAGGGAGGAGTATCTTGTGGCTGTCAAGCGCATCCTACGCTATGTGGCCGGAACTAGAGGATGGGGTATGAGATACTGCGCAGGAAGAGAAAAGGAGAAGCTTGAGCTGGTCGCCTACATTGATAGTGACATTGCTAGTGACGTTGATGGTCGTAAAAGCACCAGTGGGATGATTTACTTCCTCTCAAGCGGCGCGATCTACTAGCAATCAACTAAGCAAAAGGTAGTTGCTTTATCTTCTTGCGAAGTAGAGTACATTGCCGCTTCGATGACAGCAACATAGGGGGTCTGACTTACGTGACTAATGGAAGAACTCATTGGAAAAGAAGGCGATCCACCCATGCTTTACGTTGACAACAAAGCTACGATCTCCCTTATCAAAAATCCAGTTTTGCACGACTGGAGCAAGTACATAGAGATTTGGTTCCATTACATTCGGGAGTGTGTAGATCAAGAGCTTATCAAGATTGACTTCATTCGAACAAAGGAACAACTTGGAGACATTTTCACCAAGTTTCTGGCGCGGGTAAAATTTGAGGAACTTCGTTCAAAGATTGGAGTTCAAATAATAAGGTAGATATACCACTAGTTTTAGGAGGAGATTCTTAGATAAAAGCCTGAGGTTTCCTTATTAGACCTCGAATGAATTACCATTTTTTAGGTGGCCATTTGGAAGGTAGTGACACAGATTTAGTTGGCCACCTTTTGGCCATTTTAAGATAAGATAATTATTTAAATAAGTGAATCCAATAAGAAACAAAATCATACTTTTTTAGTAAATCAAATCCCAAGATTTCTCCCTTTTATTTTATGTTTTCATTTTTTTCCAACAAATTTCCTTAGTTTTTTTACTTTGTAGACGATTTTCTCTCGATTGTCAAAATTCAACATCCAGCGTGTCGCTGAAATTCTCGCGCATTTTTTGACTACCAAAAAATAGTTCTTTTTTGGTCATTAAAGAGATAACAAGAAGAAAAGAGGAATCCATAGAACTGTAAGCCTTTCTATGTTTAGCATCGTTTCTTTTGTTCTTTTTGTTGTTGGATTAGAACATTGGTCTTAGGAGGGAGATGTGTGTTAATACTCACGATTGTAAGTGTACATAGGTGTCAACGACACCACTATAGAGGGAAGGAGAGATTCAGAGTTATACAGTGGTCGAATTTCGAGTGGAGTGACGTCATAAAGAGAACCCATAATGGATCTGAGAAGAAAGGGAAAATCGTGCAAAATTGGGTGAAGAAGACAAGGACCACGGGTCGAGAGTTAGTGTCGGATTCGGTGTGGGTCACCGCCCACTCGTTCAAGCCCAAACCCTTGTTACAACCATGACCTACAAAACGTGCCTCAAACAAATAAATGCAACCTAGAAGCATTCGGCCCATTTGTTGACGTGACCTGAAAAACTAGCTTTCAACCCAAAAATGCGCGCATGACCCGAAGGACCTAGTTGTGTCCTCTACACGTGCGATGCATGTGCATCCACCCCAGTTGCGGCTAAATTCAGCTCTTCCCTCCTACTTGTCTTGATATAGGATTTTTGGACTCATAACCTATGTTTTCGACCCTCTAGAAGCTAATTATAACCATGTAAGGTTAGTTTAATCCCCAATTGCTAAATTTAAATTATTTGAGCTAGATGTTATAATTATTTGAGAATTAGGTAAGTTAAGCTGGTTAGAATATTTATGATATGATGTCGTGGGTCCACCTAGGTTTAAACAAACTTTGTGGGTAGAAGTTAAGCTAGCTTTAGGAATAATTTGAAGTAGGCTCTGACTAATCAATAAGTGGCTCTACTATCGGCTTGACTAGATGAATTGTATTATGTACGATGATGCATTCCTCGTGGCTGCTACACATGTCATATGTCTGATTGATATGTAATTTTATACTAAGTTATGTTATGCTATGCTAAGTTTTAATGTTATGCTATGATATGCCATTCTATGTGATGTTATGTCATGATATGCTATGATATGTCATATTGATATGAAATAAGTTCTCTCAACCATGTCACAAAGGCTTCATGGTGGATGATAAGATTGTACCATACATATTTGGATTGAATGAGGTTCCATTGTATTTTTTAATTTTATAAGATTATTTTTAAGGTTTTAAGTTACAATTAACTAATGGTTATTATGGTATTGATGAGCATGAGTTACAACCTTCCAATTGACCGTATGTTATTTTAAGTTTTATTTTGAAAACTATAAGTAGTCATTCATGGTGTTTTTTTTTTTAAGGTTTTGAATATCAAAATAAAAGTTAGCATATTATGCTTCTTAGTCATGAACTTGTTATTTTTCATTTCTTGTGTTTAGACTTGCATGCTAGAGTCATTCAAGTAGTCTTGATCAATCTATCTTGTGTAGTGATTTGAATCAATAGTTTAGAAACGAGTTTTCTCTACTTTTGTACTTGATCACCAGGGTAATTCATTCCAAAACTTTCCTTTGGGTTGATTGTTAATATTTTTTTTGGAGTTCTTAAATAATATAGATCTAAATGTTTTTGTTTTTCAACAAATCTCCAGGGTTTCCATAACATTTGGTATAGAGTGTTGTCCTTTGTTATGCCATGTAATGCTATGATAAGTTATGTCATGTAATAAAACTATGCTAATTGCTATGAGAACATCATACATATTTGTGTGACACATGCATAAGGAAACTTCTCCACTATGATGAGTACGATACGTATATTATGTTTTATGATTTACAACATTATGTTCACCATGATGTAATACTGATCCTTATCCTCCATGGTGTTCGACATATAGCTTGTTAGTGACTGCTAGCCTGACAAGCCAAACCCAAAGGGTGTGCGAGATTTTCTTATGTGCCTATACTTACACTTGTGGGTCATGTGTAGCAAAGTACTACATATCCAACTTTGCTTGACTAAAAAAGTGCCTAAGTTCATGCTATGTTATGTTAAGAGGATAAGTATGACTATGTTGCATGTGTTTGCATTCCTCGACCCTAATAATAGGGTTACTTATGAAATATTTCTTAAAATATTCAATCATATGCTACTCTTACATTTTAGGTAAAGGTATGACACCCCAAATTTTAATAAATACCCTATTATAAACCATACTACTATGCTTTAATGAAATTTCTTATATATATGTGAATGATTTAAATATTACGAATCAAAATTGTTTGAATAATAGAAAGAGAAGTTGTTATGAAATTAAAATTGACATTTAATGAAAATTTTATAGAAGTGATTAACCTATTACAAATTTGAGAGCATGGAGACAATATACATACTAAAGTTAAGAGCTAATTGTTTGAAAGTAGATGGACTCATTACAAACTAAAAATTTCAAGACTAAATCTCTATTTCTCTCACTATCGGGTTACATATTTAGCAACATTTTCTAAAATATGGTCCCAAAGTTTGACATATTTAGCTAATTGTAATTTTTTTTATCTAAAAGAGTTCCCAACTAATTATATAATTCATTTTAAAGCTGAATAGGACAAAAAGTTGTATTTGTTGCAAGAGTGTTATAGACAAAAGATCTGACACTCGAGTAGAGGATAAATACATGAATGAATCAAGATTACATTTGAATGAGAGCGATCCAAATAATAGGATGATTAAGAAAGACTTTAAAGGAAATAAAAGTTATTAGCTATACCAACAAGGTATGCTCCCTTTTTATGTCACTCAATCATAGAAACTTTATGGTTAGACTAGGTTTATTTAGAGTAATTTTATACGGTGTGATCTATTATGAGTTTTCTTAGAATGCATGTGAGGACAAAATAAGGTGGAAAGACTTATACTTCACTCTTAAGAAGGTATTAGTAGTTAACGCGACCATGTTGCAGGAGATGGAGAGGAATGTTGGAGCCATCTGGTACCAAATCTGAATTCCAAATGTTAGACATTAAACTGAAATCATGCTTTAATCTCATAACTATTTTTTGTACCTTATAAGCGTAAATCTTAAATAAACTGAAAAAAATACACCAAAATCAACTTTGTAATTTGCTCAACCGCAACTTCCCATTTTAAAAAAGTTGCCAAATTCGCAGAAGGATGCGAAAACGACTCCCTCGGATCACCAAATAATCCCACGAACGTCAGCCAACCTCTCCAAAGCCTCCCAAAATACCTGCAACAAAGAAAAAGAGAGGAAAAGCCGAGAGAGAGAAAATAATATAGAGTTTTCTGGCGAGATCTGCAACCACGAACCATTGAACGAAACAATAGAATCTGACGTCAAAACACCTGAGATATGCCGTTAAAGGGAACCCGACGATTGCACATCAACCTAAGGTACGTTTTTTGACCTTTTCATACGCATCGTCTTCGATAAACAAGATCGAGGTTTTGAGTTTTCTAAACGTTCATAGATTTGTGATTATTGGCACTGATTAATCCACCACACCTAAATGGTGTGAAAGTTATCTTATTTATAATCAAATAAATTACAAGGATATGGAAATAGTAATAAATGGAAATAACCATAAATGGAAAGATACTTATGATAATAAGGCAAATATTAGATATTTGTCTTATAATAAAATATCAAATATAATATATATGGTAAATTATAATTTATTACTAAATATCCTTAACACCCCACCACAAGCTAAGCGTCGGATTTAAACGAATGTGAAGCTTGAATCTGAAAAATTCAAATATCAAATATAATTTATTACTAAATATCCTTAACACTTTTCATGAAGATGCTAACAACCCGGTTCTTGGCCATCAAAAATTTGCAGAAGGATCGCCGCTCAGCGGCGATGCTGCCTTGGCTTCGGCGAGAATATGTCTAACCCATGAAGAGGGATTGTCGCTTAGCGACGATGCTGCCTTGGCTCTGGTGAGAATATTTCTAACCCCAAGAAGTAGAAGGGGAAACCTAGAGCAAGGGACAAAGACAATGTTGAAGTCGGAAGAGTCGCCACATTGGGCGAAGGAGCCAATTTTGGCGAGAAGGGCAGTCGGAAGAGTCGCCTCATCGGGCGAAGAAGCCAATTTTGGCAGGAAGGGCGGCGGCAACTTGGTTGGCAAATAGGCCAGTGCGGCACCCAGATTCCGAAGGTAAATCTCTGCAAAAGGTTGATAGGTTTAGGTTAGGGTTTATGTGAAGGATGAAGGTTGATTGGGAAGAAAATGAGAGAGACTATATTGGCCAAGGGGAAAACCGATTGGGTTGGAAAAGGTGAGGTTGTATGTACAGAGTATGACGAAAGGTGATTTGGAGGTCAATAGGGTGGAGCCGAAGAGTAATCAATCGGCTCCGACTACGGCAGCCATGAAGACTGCCCCTGCGGCGTCAAAACCAGCAGGGGTGGTGGAGAAGAAGATTAGAGGATTCAAAAGCCATTGAAAAGAAAGGATCGGGGTTGTTAAACCGAGAGGGCTCTGATACCATGTGAATGTTTGATTAATCCACCACACCTAAATGGTGTGAAAGTTATCTTATTTATAATCAAATAAATTACAAGGATATGGAAATAGTAATAAATGGAAATAACAATAAATGGAAAGATACCTATGATAATAAGGCAAATATTAGATATTTGCCTTATAATAAAATATCAAATATAATATATATGGTAAACTATAATTTATTACTAAATATCCTTAACACCCCACCGCAAGCTAAGCGTCGGATTTAAACGAATGTGAAGCTTGAATCTGAAAAATTCAAATATCAAATATAATTTATTACTAAATATCCTTAACACTTTTCATGAAGATGCTAACAACCCGGTTCTTGGCCATCAAAAATTTGCAGAAGGATCGCCGCTCAGCGGCGATGCTGCCTTGGCTTCGGCGAGAATATGTCTAACCCATGAAGAGGGATTGTCGCTTAGCGACGATGCTGCCTTGGCTCTGGTGAGAATATTTCTAACCCCAAGAAGTAGAAGGGGAAACCTAGAGCAAGGGACAAAGACAATGTTGAAGTCGGAAGAGTCGCCACATTGGGCGAAGGAGCCAATTTTGGCGAGAAGGGCAGTCGGAAGAGTCGCCTCATCGGGCGAAGAAGCCAATTTTGGCAGGAAGGGCGGCGGCAACTTGGTTGGCAAATAGGCCAGTGCGGCACCCAGATTCCGAAGGTAAATCTCTGCAAAAGGTTGATAGGTTTAGGTTAGGGTTTATGTGAAGGATGAAGGTTGATTGGGAAGAAAATGAGAGAGACTATATTGGCCAAGGGGAAAACCGATTGGGTTGGAAAAGGTGAGGTTGTATGTACAGAGTATGACGAAAGGTGATTTGGAGGTCAATAGGGTGGAGCCGAAGAGTAATCAATCGGCTCCGACTACGGCTGCCATGAAGACTGCCCCTGCGGCGTCAAAACCAGCAAGGGTGGTGGAGAAGAAGATTAGAGGATTCAAAAGCCATTGAAAAGAAAGGATCGGGGTTGTTAAACCGAGAGAGCTTTGATACCATGTGAATGTTTGATTAATCCACCACACCTAAATGGTGTGAAAGTTATCTTATTTATAATCAAATAAATTACAAGGATATGGAAATAGTAATAAATGGAAATAACAATAAATGAAAAGATACCTATGATAATAAGGCAAATATTAGATATTTGCCTTATAATAAAATATCAAATATAATATATATGGTAAACTATAATTTATTACTAAATATCCTTAACAACTTTTAAGCAACAAAACTCTCGAAAAGGAAGGAAGGAAAACAGAGAGAGAGAGTAAGAAAAAGGATGGAAATCAGCGTGGCAAAAGATAAACAAAAGAGAGAGAAACTTCATTAGAGAATCGCCCACGAAATGGGACAAAGAAGAAAGGATCTGTAGGATCCAAGTCGGACCCATTCGTAATGACCTGAAATTTTCTACTTAATTTAGGGTCGTTACTGTATCCATATCATAAACATTGAATACAGAAATACTTCATTTAAACTTTCATAAAACATAACCGGAAAATAATACGACTTCATAAAACATAACACTTCGGCTTAAAACACTGTCATGGACGACTGGCTAGTTTGAAAACACTTTTAAAAATGACACAATAAGAAACTAAATAAAATAAATAAACATTTAAATAAAAAACATCCTATTCTAGCCTGAGTCTAAGAAAATAATACGACTACCCTATGCATGTGTCATGGTCTCGAGTTATGATGTCGTCGTCAGCCGAATGCCTTGCCTTAACCTGAAATAGAGGTAGCACGTGGCTTGAGTATTTTAAGAACTATTTAGTAAGGGATCTCACTCTTGGGGATTAAATGCAAGAACATGCGAATACAATGATAGGATCTATCATATCAGTCTATTTTTCCTACGACACACTATTCAAATGAGAAGCTTGGATGTGTACCATATACTATTCACGCAGCTCATACGTGCAAGTATGGGCTCACCAGATAGTTCGCACAACGCTGGCCCCCTTTTCTTGTCGAGCGAGCCTTCTCTAGTAGCTCAACTTTTGCCGGACACCCATTAAAATTAGTAACTGTCACGAAAGTATTATGTAAAACATAACGATAATTCGCCTGCCTAATGGATGTACACGTCCGTACCCTCGTGACAGAATAAGGGACTCCTAATGCATGAGCACACATAATGCATGAGGTCCCAACATTTTTCTATTTTCATTTTCATTTAATATAACCCCGCTAGCGTTCTGTACATATCATATCGTTTTTCATATCATTTCACATATCGTTCATCATTCATATTATATTGTTTCTCATTCTTCAATTCTCATATCGTACATAATACTAATCATGTTGTATACACACAATTTAGAAGACATAACATAATATCCCATACTTTTAACATAACATTTTATCATGTACATATCATACCATAACATATTGCATCACAATATATTATATCATAAACATGTCAATTTATCACATATCTCGTACCATAACATATTTCATATAATTTTCATATCATATGACAACATATATATATTCCATCATTTACATGTCGTATCCGAATCATATCATATTGTAAACACTTCATGGTCATGTCATTTCCTAACTTATCATAGCTTTAACGTTCTTCTACCTATCATAGTCATGTCGTTACATGAATGTACCTTCGTCATATCATCATAGGAACGTATCCTAACGCTACCGTTCTATCAATCTATCACACACCTATCCCTTTCTACCCATAACCTAACTAAATTCTTTTATCAATCTCTCATATTCATAACACTTTGGTATGTAACCTAATCTTAACGCTTCATGAACGTATCTTACTCCTATTGTTACATTTCATTTTGTGCATCCTTCTCGTATCCTATCTCAAACATATCATTGAGCACATCATACCGTGATTATTATCATCCAATTCACATATTATAACATATACATAACATATCATAAACATATTGATCTACAAACAATTCACACATATCAATATATATGACACGTGTAGAACCACGTGACACATGTCAACATCAAATATAACCATGTGATAGTAAGACCACTTATCTGTTTAGTTTAAGTCATTGTCACGAATATATTCTTAATGAAAGTTCGATTCCATCCTTTGAAATCCAAGTCGATCTATATGAGCTCATGACATCAGTTTCAAGTTTGAACTCGATAAAATTATTTCTCTAATTTACTTTAGTCCATTGTTAAAAGTCTTGAAATGTTGTATATATAGATAGATATAATGCTATTTTCACTAAATTTCTTATTTTCTACTATTACTATTGTAGGGAATATAGAGTTTCTTGTCCTCTTATATTCCTGATTTTATTTTTAAATTCTGTTCACTAAATCTTTCCTCAAACTTCCCTCCACATTACTGATTGTATAAATAGATTTTTATTCTCTAAACAAATGTTACTCAACTCAGTATTTATTTCCAAAAAAGATATTATTGGTCAAGCCATTATTCAGTTTTCTTGCTGTGTCATTGACCTTGTATTTGTTTGCAGAATCTGACTCATCATTCTTAATAGTGTACACAATAATTGAATCCAGACCCATATCTTTTTTATGAAGCTGGCTTTAGAAGTTATCTCACTTTTTCACATGAGCTTCCTCACTAACTAAAGAATTGTTATAATCAACCGTATTAAACATCATACATAGAACATGAACTATTAATGCCTCAATCGTATATTGACCAAATTCATAAAGTAATGAAATCTCAGTTGTTTGCCTACTCATCTTACAAATGTATATAACTGCCAGCAAAAATCTAATTAATTAGATACAGTAAAATGAGATCTGATTATTATGGTAAGATAAAGGAAAGAAGATCTGATCCTAAATTAATATCTTATGTGAGATTAGATTTATGGTAATAACAAACCAACATTGACAGAAACTCCAAAAATCAAGAGGGGACCAGAGGAAGGGGAGAATTAGGGTGCAAAATTTGTGGAAGAATGTACGGTGGGATGTGCATGACTGATACTCAAGGGTATTATCGATGTGGTCAAGAGGGTCACATCGTTGTAAACTGCACAACCAGGGACACTGAAACCCAGTCTAACCCGACTAGAGTAGTAGAGCAGACGAACCAACCGGTGCAATTACGACCTCAAACTAGGGCTTACGCATCCACTAACAAGGACATTGGGAAGTCTAATACCGTGGTGAGAGGTACACTATCCATTTTAGATCATTAGGTTTTTACTTTATTTGACTCTAGTTCTACGCACTCTTTCATTTCTATGCCTTTTGTTGCACAAGTAGGGTTCGAATTAGAACCCTTATTGCATGAATTGTATGTAATACCCCGATGGGGGGTAGATCTAGTAGCTAGAGATAGAGTAAAAAATGGCCAAGAAATCGTAGGGAACCACACTCTAAGTGTAGATCTGATAGTAGTAAGCATGAATGGCTTCGACGTAACACTAGACATGGATTGACTAGCTGAAAATCGTGCTAGTATAAACTGTCGCAAAAAGAAAGTGGTATTCTCACCACAGATGTGTCCTAGCTTTAATTTTAAGGGCACAAGTTCCGGGACTACTCCATAGGTAGTCTCAATGATGAAAGTAAAGAAGTTAGTCCAACAAAGCGGGTGGGCTATATTAGCATGTGTCATAGATGTAAGAGAAAAATGAAATACTCTAGATAATGTACCAGTGTAAATGAGGTCGTGAACGTATTTTCAGAAGACCTACTAAGAATACCCCCTTCACAAGTGGTCGACTTCGCTATCAAACTTGAATCGGGAATTGGACCTATTTACAAAGCACCTTACCATATGGCGCTAGCGGAGTTGAAAGAACTCATGGCGTAGTTACTAGACCTACTGGACAAAGGTTTCATTCGACCTAGCGTATCCCCTTGGAGTGCGCCGGTGTTGTTTGTAAAACAAATAAGACGGATCGATGCGTTTGTGCATTGATTATAGAGAGTTAAATAAGAGGACCATAAAGAAAAAATACTCTCTGCCTCGAATAGAAGACTTGGACAAGGTACTAAAAAGTTATTTTGGAAGTCTAAATCCATGAAAGTATAAAAACTAAAATAGAATGAGAATCTAAATATATATATTAAATTTGTATTTTAACCTATTTTTTTAAACCAAAAGATTTAGAAATCAAATTGGCATAGTTGACAAAATTACTTCAGAGTGCAGGCCAAAAGCAACTATGAAATATATGTATCTTTCTATTTTTTATTAGTTTTTTTTTCTTGTTGAAGTTTGGAGTATGAAAACGATTGTAGGGCAGTTCAGTTATATTGTCAAATTTGGTGAATGTAATGGTTGATTTTGATCGATTTTGGTAATAGTGTAGGGTCTACCAAAGTATTGGGTTTGTTCAAATTTCAAAACATAGTTCCATTGATTTCTAATTTTCTTAAAAGGGCACAAGATTTGGTCATCTTGGGATAGTGAGACACGTTTTGAGACCCAAGAGGTGAAGGACTCCGATGAATCAAAGACCAATATCATGCATCATAATTGGGTACAAGAGTTAGTTGAACCCATATCCTTTGAAAAACAAATAAAAAGAAACAGGACTCGAACTTCACTTTAATGTGTGTGTGAGAGAGTAAAATAGAGTGAGTTCCCAAATCAAAAGGAATTGTTTGTGAAGATGAAAGGACTCATTTTTCTTGTATATATCAAAGAAAAAACACACATGTGGCCCCCTTTTCTTTTGGACTCCTTCATTTCCATCAATTTCATTGAACCTTCCATCATTTATTACTTTTATGCCTTGAGATTCTCCTTTTTTTGCCTGCTTTTTTCTCCTTCGCTCTCTCATAACGTAAGAACTATCAAAACTTTATCTCAAAGTAGGGGGGAATATAATTCAACGAGAGAGTGAGAGCCTAAGAGAGAAGTTCAACGAAAATAAATAGAGAGGATGTGAATGCAAATCAGGTGAATTCGGGTAAAACAATCTTCCTTTTTTGTTTCTATACTTACTTTTTTTTATTTAACTGCCAATTTAGTTGGGTTCAAGTTTAATTGAACTATGATATTTTATTTAAATAGTAACCGTAATAATATAAAACTAAAGTTGGTTTTGGAAAGTGGGAGTGTATAGCCATCCTACCTCTTTTTGCCCTTGATTATTTCTTTGTTATTTCTTTATTGGATCTACCATTAGTCAATGTTTTTATGCTTACTTTTGACCCTTAGTTAGGACCATCATCCAACAATCATATCTTTGGTTCTATTCATATAACTTTTGTGTACATCAATATAATTTGATTTACCAAAATTAAACTTGTTTTCGTTCTAACATGGAATATATTTTTTTTCCTTTAAAAAATCTAGAGTAAAATAAAATGTAATCATATTCATGTGAGTAAATAAAATAGTAAATGAGTAGATGGGTGACCTCGCTATGGACTGTTTGTAGTGTAGAGTAGGTAGGTATCTAGGCAAGTGATGAGTGAAAATGAGAGGTTTATTTTATTATTTTTTTTTATTTTTTGAGAAAGAAAATAGGAGAACTAGAGGGGTGTTTTCGCCAATTCAAATCCCAAATAAGAAGAAAACAAAAACAGAGTACGACAAGAGTTATAGTTTTCTGTGCCCACAAAGTGTAGAATGAAAAAGCTGCATGTGGGTTTGTCTATTACTTTATTTTATTTAATTATTATTTTTGTGATAGAGGGCTTATTGGTCACTTACACACCTATCCATCCTCCATCACTCAATTTCCCTTTATTATTAAACTTAGGTTGAAATATAAATTCACCACAAGAAGATATAAGATAAATTTGGTCATTGGCTACACTTGGGTAATATTTTTCCCAAAATAATTTATACACTCTCTATCAAAATAGAGAGAGCTTGTGTTGGATTATAGGTGTACATCATCATACAACATTAACATTAACGATGCATGCAATACTTTTTCATCATTTTGGCAGTTCGTTAAATAAAATATGGTTTTCATAGACGATAGCTCCAACTCTGTAATGATCAGATCTTGAGAGGTCCTATTATTAAAGATAAGAGGATCATATCTCCCGAGACTTTGTAGATATTTTGCCTCTACCATCGTACTTGGGCTATGAAATGCTTGCGCTTTTTGGTCTATTGTCATGGTCTGCATCATTGCATGAAAAGTCTCCCACATCATGATACGACTCTTATTAGAGTCGCTGCTTATGTGTTAAGAATGAGAAATATTAATGAGATTAAAAGTGCGAGGTTCATGTTCACAACATTTAAATGAGATACAAGTTACCCACTAATTCTTAAAAATAAGAAAAAATATAAGACTAATTAAATCTGGAAAATAAAATAATATATATACAAGTTACCTAATAATTCTTAAAAATAAGAAAAAATATAAGATTAACTAAATCTGGAAAATAAAATAATATATATAAAATTAGAGTATTAATCAAATCTTGAAAATAAATAAAATATACTACTAACCTACTTCTAAAAAAGAAAGGAAAAAAGATATTAACTTATTACTAATATCTAATATATATTCCATAATTAATTATTATACTACAAAATATATTCTTCAAATATTATATCTTAATATTATGTCACTCATGGTATCTCAAGAGATGTCACGGCAAGGACTATCTAGCTCATTTAAACTTTGTGAGTCAAGCTCCTTTTATCCTGCCTCGTATTCTATAATAAAGATATTTAGTCTTGAATTATGGTACTATATATATCATATTTGATCATTTATTACATGAAAATATCCGGTATAATTTAAGATATTTAGTCTTCCATTACAATTTACCATAGGTATCATATTTATTACGGGTAAATATCTAGATATTTACCTCCCATCATGGGTTAACATAGGTATCATATTTTTCACTTCTATTATAGGCAAACATCTTGTATCCATTCACTTGCTCTTTACCTTTATTATTCTTTCCATATACTTTGTGATTTATTAGATTATCTAAATGATTATAAATAGGGAACTTTTACCATCATTAGATGGGGTGGTTTTAGCAAATATTCTCATGCTATCAGCCTTATCGGTTTAACAACCCCAATTCTTTATTTTCAATGGCTTATGAATCTTCTACTCATCTTCTTCTCCACCATCATTGTTGGTTTTGAAGCAACAGGGGCAATTTCCATGGCTGCCGTAAGCGGAGCCGATTGATGCCTCTTTATCTCCACCCTTTTGGCCTCAAAATCATCCTTCGCAGGCTTACCCTTCACCATACTTTATACATACAACCTCACCTTCTCAAACACAATCGGTTTCCCCTTAGCCAACATAGCTTCTTTCATTTTCTTCCCAATCGGTCCTTCATCCTTCACAAAAGCCCTAAACTCAGGATCCTCATCAGGGTTCTCATCGAAAATATACAGAATCTCGACAAGCCCATCAACCTTACGTAGAGATTTACCTTTGAAATCTGGGCGCCGCATTGGTCTCTTCACCAACCAAGTTCTCGTCGCCCTCCTTCGCCCACTGTGGCGACTCTTCCAGCTTCAACACCGTTTTTGTCCCTTACTTCGCAAGACATGGCTCCCTCTCCATCCTTGAAACTTCACCACTTGTTATGGCGCCGACTATTTATCTTTATTAGTCAGTTAAAATATGCTGGAAATATTCTTAGTTGTGCTCATTTGCTCGATAGCAAACTAGTCCACAAGACACAAATCCTACTCCATCTCCACCTCTTTTTCTTTCTTCATCTAAAATATACCGAAGTCTGCATTCTCAGTTTTTGCCCTCTTCTTTTTCTCTTGTTTCTCTCTTCTTCATAGCCACCATCGAACCCCTTCTCTCTCTTTTGCCCTTCTCCTAGAATATAGCCATTGCCCCAATTCTGAAGCCTCTACCTTGTCTCTCCATAGTCTACACCTCATGATTGTCCCAATTCTGAAGCCTCTACCTTGTCTCTCTATAGTCACACCCCAGGATTGTTTCTCAACACCTAATTGCTGATGGTTCTTCTTTCTCCGTTTCCATACTCTCTCTTGTTTCATTCCCATTCCATTTTTAACTGCAATTTCGATATCTTTCCAGGTTGGATCGGCAGGAATTTGGATGGGGAACTTCCATTCTCTCTCTGCTTTTTTGTTTTATTCACGGCTGGGCTAAGGCCCTTCCAATGACCTTCTCTCTATTATCCTTCTTCCTTTGGGTTTCCTCCTCCTACTTTGTAGGTTGGACATATTTTCCGTGGAGTCAAGGCAGCATCTCCACTCGCTAAGGATGGTTAAATAAATAAAATCATTCCTATTTTTAGTTCCTATCTTTTCAGTTGTCATTTTTTTCTACGAGGATACATTGTTATTTAAATATGCCAATTGATTGACAAACGGATCAGTGGTATATCATTGTGGAGGAGCCAAATTTAACAAAAGTTAAGTTGAATAGCGAATAGCTCAATTGGTTAGAACATCAACTTATATCACTTAGGGTAAAGATTTGATCAAGTTCAAGTATATAGTCAAAATGATCTATAATATAAGGATAAGACTGAGTATTAATCTAAATCCAATCAACTAAGAACACTCTGACTATAGTAAGATTCTCTTATTTATTACTTGTGTCTACTATTTAGGCAGAATAACGTCACCCATTCTTACTAAGAAACGGAGGGGACTAAACAGGAACAAGAGGGATCCACCGAAGAAGATACTTCTCCTTCCCTTTTTTCGGAAGAAAAGGAGGATCCGGACAAAATCGATGAAACGGAAGAGATCCGAGTGAATGGAAAGGAAAAAACAAAGGATGAATTCTACTTTAAAAGGACACACTATCAAAAGATATCAAAAGATAAAAAGACCTATTTATGAAACTTCTTACCTTCCGGATGGAAATAAAGAAAATTACAAAATGCAGGAAAGGGAGGGAAACGGATACTCAATTTAAAGTGAGTAAACAGAATTCCATACTCGATCTCATAGATACATATAGAATTCTGTGGAAAGCCGTATTCGATGAAAGTCGTATGTACGGCTTGGAGGGAGATCTTTCATATCTTTCGAGATCCACCATACAATATGGGGTCAAAAAGCCAAAATAAATGATTTTAGCCCTAGTTGATCAAGTTCAAGTATATAGTCAAAATGATCTATAATATAAGGACAAGACTGAGTATTAATCTAAATCCAATCAACTAAGAACACTCTGACTATAGTATGATTACTTGAACTATATTTAGAGACATAAGAGTTGATCTTGAACTATATGTAGAGACATAAGAGTTGATCAAGTTCAAGTATATAGTCAAAATGATCTATAATATAAGAACAAGACTAAGTACCTTATTCTGGGGATAGTATGGATGTGGCCCACTTTTGTATATGATATAAACAATGTGATCATTAAAATTGTACATGTGGAGACATGTGAGTGGGGGCGTCCTATGCAATGAGTATTGCATAAGATCGGACCATGAAGAAAATCACTTTCACTTTATAATGTCGTTTACTGTTGAGACTGAATTTCTTTTCATTCGATGACCTAGGTAACTCGATCTTAATCCTGAGCTAACCATGAACTCCTGTTTATTCGGAATTATCCTTAGATTTTCATGGGTGAGAGTGACTCAAGTTCACCGACTCAATAGGCCTCCCAGTTCAGGGGTAAGACTGGGTAAATGGCTGGGGACGTGGGGTGCAAGATGGAATTTACTCCTACCCACTTTTAGGGATAGAAGAGAGGTAGTTCTCTTAAGTACTGACTCTAGGTCTTGAACAAGGGGCCCCACCCTCTCATTGGCCTGAGAGGGATTCGGTTTACTAGTTGGACCACAAACCAATTGTTCATTAGAGGATTAATGAGATATAAGAAACAATAAGTAACTTCAGGGGTAAAACAGTAAATTGACTCAGCTCTAGTTAGGAACAACTTGTGAAGGATCGACTTACTAATCATGGTTATATCAAATGGACAAAAATATATCTATAGTGAAGGGAGTGCAATTACTAGGCTGTAGTGGAATGTCCTAGTAGTTAACAAATGTTGATTAATGAGTTTAACCGGTTAATCTTGGATCGTTGGAGCCCATGATCTATAGGTCCATTAGGTCCCTCTGCTAGCTCATATCGAACTAAACCATAGAACAGTGTGACGAGTGAGTTCGAAGTGTTCGGATTCAAATTAGGGTGAATGCACTACATATATACGATATATTTAACTGCATTTTTGTTTTATTTACGAATTAAACAAAAAGAGAAATATTTTAATCAAATATGTGTCGGAATTAATTTGGATTATATTAAATATTAATTAAATAGTTAATTAATCATTTAATATTACTTTAATTTGAAATTTATAATTCAAATTGATGGTTGAATAAAAATGAAGAAACTCAAAATGTTGACTTCATTTAATGGAAAAGTCCATGTTAGTGGAATTTTGAGGTGTCAAAATTTGGTTTAACCAAACTTGCATGTTTGTCAAATAAACTCCACAAATTTGAGTGGAATTTTGAGTGTCAAAATTTGGTGATCTCAAATTTGCATGAACATGCAAGCATGACTCTATGAATAGAGTGATCATAAAACATGAAAGATCTTCTTCTTGGTGAAAAACTTTGAGAAAAACCTCTCACAAACACTCTCTTCATATATACAAATCCCTCCCAAGTTTAGTCACTCACCGGATTCCACAATCTCGTTCTAAGGCCGGAGGATAGTGGAGAAGACACTAGTGGTGGTTCGAAACCGGTTTGTGAGAAAAGGAATTTGAACTACAAAAGGTTAGTATTCAAACTCATTAAGTTTTAATACTTATGAACATGCTAGTTATTTACTATAATTGATGTTCTAAAAGTGCCTAAGATCCAAATTGCTTCCGCATGTGCTATATTAACACCATCAATGCATGTCTACCTTGCCTGTGAGGGTTTGACCTTTAATTTATATGGGTTTCAATATATGCATGCCTACCTTGCCTGTGAGGGCTTGTCCTTTAATTTATATGAGTTTCAATATATGCATGCCTACCTTGCGTGTGAGGGTTTGTCCTTTAATTTATATGGGTTTCAATATATGCCTACCTTGCATGTGAGGGTTTGTTCTTTAATTTATATGGGTTTCAATATATGCCTACCTTGCTTCTGAGAGTTTGTCCTTTAATTTATATGGGTTTCAATATGCCTACCATGGGTTTCAATATGCCTACCTTGCTTGTGAGAGCGTCCTTTAATTTATATGGGTTTCAATATATGCCTACCTTGTCTGTGAGGGTTTGTCCTTTAATTTATATGGGTTTCAATATATGTCTACCTTGCCTGTGAGGGCTTGTCCTTTAATTTATATGGGTGAGAATGGCTCTTTTAGCGGATTCAATATGCCTACCATTTTGGAAACTCCAAATATGGAGTTGGGAAAATAATATATGAGATGGAATTCACTCCTTTCCATATAAGAAAAGTACATGAGTTATTCTTAATGGCTCTTTTAGCGGATTCAATATCCTACCATTGAATCCTACCATTTTGGGGCAAATAGGGAGTTGAGAAAATAATATCATGAGATGGAATTAACTCCTTTCCATATAAGAAAGTACATGAGTTGTTCTCTTAAGTACTGATTTCGGGACTTGAACAATGGGCCCCCCACCCTCTCATTGGCCCAAGAGGGACTTAGTTTATGATTGGATCATAAACAAGTTGTTCATTAGAGAATCAGTGGTACTTAAGGTAAAAGATGCAATTACAGGGGTACGAACTTTTGACCCAGCTGTAATTATGAACAACTAGTGAAAGATCGACTTGCTTGTAATGACTATATCAATGGACATAAATTATTTTACAATGCATAAAAGTGCAGCTCTAGGTCTATAGTAGAGTGACCTATAATTAATGAATTGAAATTGATTAATTAAAGAGTTTAATTAATTATTTTTGTATTATTGGAGCTTATAATCGGTAGATCCATAAGGTTTCATTGCTTAGCTCATAGTAACACTAAAATGTTAAATTTATTTGAAAGAAAATTTGAAGGGTTCAAATTGATATTTAATAGATTAAATATATTAAATATAAAGGAAGAGAAAATAAATTTAATTTGAAATGTCAAATTAATATTTAATATATTAGATATATTAAATAAATAGACAAAATATATTTAATTTGAAGGGTTCAAATTAATATTTAATATATTAGATATATTAAATATAAATGGAGAAAAATATATTAATTTAAAGGGTTCAAATTAAATTGGATGGTGTTAATATAACACATGCGTAGCAATTTGGATCTTAATTTGGATCTTAGGCACTCTAAGTACATCAATTATAGTGAATTAGTTACCATGTTCAAAAGTATTAAAATTCAATGAGTTTGAATACTAATATTTTATCGTTCAAGTTTCTTTTTCCTCACGAACCGGTTTCAAACCATTACTAGTGTCTTTTCCACTATTCTTCGGCCTTAGAACGAGATTGTGGAATCCGGTGAGTGACTAAACTTGGGAGGGATTTAGTATATATGAAGAGAGAGTTTGTAAGAGATTTTTCTCAAGGTTTTTCCCCCAAGGAAAACCTTCCAGGTACCATGATCACTCTATTTATGGAGTCATGTTTGCATGTTCTTGCAAATTTGAGATCACCAAATTTTGACACTCAAAATTTCCTTCAAATGTTTAGGATTATGTGGCAAACATGCAAGTTTGAGTTCACCAAAATTTGACACTCAAAATTCCACTAAAATTTGTGGGGTTTATTTGAAACATGCAAGTTTGGTTAAACCAATTTTTGACATCTCACCATTCCACTATTTAAATCTTATTTGATTAAGATATTTAAATCTTATTTAAATATATCAAATTCTCTCTTTTTGTTTAATTCGTAAATAAAACAAAAATGCGGTTAAATATATGTAGCGCATATTCCTTAATTTGAATTCGAACACTTCGAACTCACTCGTCACACTTTTCTATGGTTTAGTCCGATATGAGCTAGCAGAGGGACCTAATGGACCTATAGATCATGAGATCCAACGATCCAAGATTAACCGGTTAAACTCATTAACCTTGTTAACCAATATTCGTTAACCACTAGGACACTCCACTATAGCCTAGTAGTTGCACTCCCCTCACTATAGATATATTTCTGTCCATTTGATATAACCATGATTAGTAAGTCGATCCTTCACAGGTTGTTCGTAACTAGAGCTGGGTCAATTTACCGTTTTACCCCTGAAGTTACTTCTTGTTCCTTATGTCTCACTAATCCTCTAATGAACAATTGGTTTGTGGTCCAACTAGTAAACCGAATCCCTCTCAGGCCAATGAGAGGGTGGGGCCCCTTGTTCAAGTCTTAGAGTCCGTGCTTAAGGGAACTACCTCTCTTATATCCCTAAAAGTGGGTAAGAGTGAATTCCATCTTGCACCCCACGTCCCCAGCCATTCACCTAGTCTTACCCCTGAAATGGGAAGCCTATTGAGTCGGCGAACTTGAGCCACTCTCACCCATGCAATTCTAAGGATAATTCCGAATAAACAAGAGTTCATGGTTAGCTCAGGATTAAAATCGAGTTACCTAGGTCATCGAATGAAAAGAAAATCAGTCTCAACAGTAAACGACATTATAAAGTGAGAGTGATTTTCTTCATGGTCCAATCTTATGCAATACTCATTGCATAAGACACCCCCACTCACATGTCTTCACATGTACAATTTAGTGATCACATTGTTTATGTCATATACAAAAGTGGGTCGCATCCATAGTGTCTCCAGGATAAGATACTCAGCCTTATCCTCATACTATAGATCATTTTGACTATATACTTGAACTTGATCCATTTTTATGTCTCTACATATAGTTCAAGTAATCATACTATAGTCAGAGTGTTCTTAGTTTATTGAATTTAGATTAATAATAGTAAAGTTCACTTTATTCAATAACAATATTTACTGAATAAACAATAATAACTCTATTGAAAATAGAATATGTTTTTGTTTACCAACTATGAGTTTTAGGACATAAAATCCAACAAAATTAATATTTAATATATTAAATATATTAAAGGAAAAATATATTTATTGTATTTGATACAATTAAATATAAAATCAATAAATGTATTTTGATACATTAAATAAAAATATATTTGAAATTTGAATGAGATTCAAATTAGTTTAATATATGTTAGGATATCTTATAATATCTAAATATGATATATATAAGGTATAATATTCTAATATATTAAATATGCAAATATTCTTCAAGAGTCTTTATCAATAGGATCTTCGGGTTGAACTAAAGAGATAGCAGTCTCTCCCACTTTTCTCTGAAGAATGAAGTTACATCTCTATAGAATTCTCGAAACTTTTTCTTCTTCTCCCATCTCTTTCTAATTTTCTTTCAAGAGCCTCCCACAAGCCTTGACCTTGTGTTCGAGTCATAGCAAGGAAGATCGTGGAATGTTGAAGAGCTTTTGCATGGTTGGAAAACTTCAAGGACTTGCAAGCTAGGGTTTCTACAAAAATAGAGTTCTTACTCTCGTATTTATTACTTTTGTTTTAATTCATAATAAAAACAAAACAGTTCTCAATACTTCTGTCACGTGGATGAAGAGTTCATTCCATTCGAGCCTATTGATTTTTATTTTGAATTAAAAATAGTATGGTGAGTATTTGATTTCAAATCTTATATTCTGATATATGTAATATTATTTTGTAAAATTGATTGTTTTTTTGCATATCGGTGTGTCATTTGATTTACGAATTTGTTAGACAAATGTATACGGTTAAGTTTATTCTAAATTGAAAAGAGACGACGGCGACGATAACGACATTCATCAATTTGCGGTACAATTTAAGGTTTTTGAAACCTTAATTTTTTTACCTTTGGAATTGTTCCAAAAGTAAAGTCTACATTTATAATTTTTAAAGTAAAATATGTATATTTGAAATTATTCGAATAAAAAAAAAAAGTTCTAGATTATGAATTATTTCAAAAAGAAAAAAGAAAATATATATTAAATTTGGAATGGTTACTAGAAAAAGATCTCAAACCATATGAAGGTTCCAAAACCAAAGATGTTAAAATTTAATTTTAATTTGGAACTGTTCAAAAGTAAAAAGTAAAAAAAAAAAAAAAAAAAAATTATTATTATTTTTATTATTATTATTATTACATTTGGAAGGTTCCCGCCAAAAGGTCTTAAAATTCAATATTATTAAAAGGAAAATATTTTGTATTTAAATTATTGTAATTTAATTTATTTTCAATTAAAGGATATGCGAGATATATCGGCCAATATTGAATATATAAGGTATGTTATTTAGGCTAAAATTCCACCCTAAGTTACATTGTATTTTAATTGAATTTTGGCTGTGACGCAAACCCTAAACTCGACGCAAACCCTAAACTCTATAAATTTATAGAGAGTAAAGTATAATGGAATTTTTTTTCTAGTAAACTATTGAAATGCCAAAATTCCATGCACTTCTATGACCAACTACATCAGATTCTTTCACTATAGCTAATTCCTCTACGAATGCTTCACAACTTAAGCAGCAATGCTCATTGATGCTATCGGCCACGTGAATAAAAATCAAACTCGGAGTCGTGATGATGGAAAATTACTCCATTCCTTCAAGATCTCAATCTTCGATGTCAGGAAGAACCTTACACTATTAACAAATTCCCAACCTTCATTCTCGTCTCAGAACCTTCCTTCTATCCAACCTACCACCTCTGCCCTTCCGTTACCTCTCACAATTTACGTCACTTATAGGGTAGAATCGCACGATAAACCATATGAGCACATGGCACTCCCAAATAATTGGACCAAATTTGTGCCAAGGCTGACTTCGCCCATGTAGGTTTTTGGTGTTCAAAACCACAACTCATCTACTATTCTTCATGTCGACGTTTAGTGACGCTTCCTTGTAGTGTAGCGCCATTTTGTTTTAGTACTCCTTCTTCAGCTCTGACATCTTCAAGGGTTCGTGAAAATCTTTCTGATAAGATAATTTTCAATTTGCATCTTCTAGAAATCGATATTAGATCCATCAGTCTTCTGAATCTCGATCTTTGAACTTGTCATCTTCATAGATGTAGATAAAGAACAAAAAAAATAAAATACGTATAAATTTCACAACTCACATACTAGATCTGCATAAAGAACAAAAAAAAAAAAAAAATATGTAAGGAAAAATATAAGTGGAAATATGGGAATGAAAACTCAACTGTGGCTATGGTTTATTTATAGATCACTTCAAGTAGTTACATGTAAGATAATTTATCTTAAAAACTAAATAGGGGAATAGATAATATTCTATTTTAGAAAGGAGATAAGATTCTATCTTAAATAAGATCATGTCATCATCTACCATTGCCTTTATTTGAAAAAAAATGTTGACTATAAAATAATTATTTATAAATACTAAGTAAGTGACCTCACTTTTGGAATTGTAAAAAGGCATTGCATGCAATATGTATCATGAATAGTTGGGCCTAATTTACCCGACTATTTCTTAAACTTTATTTTCTCTTTATGAGATAAAGTTGAATGCATAATACTTTCTATATGGTTCACACAAGCACACATAAATCCACTAGGTCAGCTTGTTAACGCACTTCATAGGCCTAACTATATACTAATGCATGCTTAAGTTGTAAAAACCCAATAAAAAAGAAAGAAGCGCGAATAATATTGTGACGTAATCGTTCCTACATCACATATTAAAGAAATAATCTATGATTCTATGACATATAACTTGCATTTTGTCTTATTTTTAAGGAAAAAAAAAATATCATAACAAAACCTATCATGTTGTATTAGTTTGGATCTTACTAAATTAAACCATAAATTAAACAAGTGTTGCAAATTTTACCTGCAATTCAATTTTCACTCATTCCCGCTAATTTTAGCAAATATATATATATAAATAAATAAATAAATAAATAAATAAATAAATAAAGAACTTCATAAACTCATTAATTCAACAAAATAATTTTTTTAACAAAAATTTTGACTAATGCACAAATTAATTATTAAATAACTTTTAACTCTAACGTCAATTTTTTTCTTTTTATCAATTTCCTATTGTAAATACGTTTTATTTATGGAAGGTACCAGAGAACTTTTTCAGTGATATTTGAAACTATTAGAGGATTGACATTGTAACTCGAACCTACCTACGCCGTCGTCGTCAGAACAATTTATGATGGCCAACGTAGATTCACGTAAAACATCGCGCCACCATACGAACATGGTATATAGGATAAATATGAGTGCATGTACATCACACCTCCTACGGTGGTTGTCAAAGCTCCAAGTGAACTCGATATAGGCTATGGACTTGAATCTACAAAATGAAAAGAATACCTCTTAGGATTGACATTGTAATAGTTATTTAAATTTGAAAGCTAAATTTGATGAGATTAAAAAATTAGAATTAAAATTTATATGGATGGAGAAATTGATGTTAAAATTCTTGAAAATGAGCACTTATGCAAGATTTAATGATTGATTCCAACAAGAACCAACATCGAGCTCATGGAAAAAAAAATAAGATCGATAAACTGATTTGTTAACAAAGTCTCTCAAATTAAAAGTATTTTAGAAATTACATGAAAAAAATTGGTGTGCAGCATGAACTTTGATCAGAAAAGAAAAAGTTCAACTAGGAATTGTGAAAAGAATTGTTATTATTAATATTAGGTATTAATGTTAATATTGATATAAGAAAGGTGGATACAAATATAAGGTTGTGGTTGCAATGGGAACGGAAAATTGAAGGGTGGGAGTGGACATGTGTAGGAGAAAAAGGAGAGGAAATTGAGGGGAATTGAAGATGGCACGTGCGGAGGACATGGAAAAGTAAGTGCATGGAGGGATGTCAGATGGCGGAAATTATTAGCATTCCTTTACATAACACTTGTAATGCCTCTAATTTTATAGTCATGACCCTTTATTTAATGCCCATGTGTCCTATGTCTCTCCCCCACCCTGTTCCCTTTTTTTTTTTCCCTCTTCTTCTTTGCTCCGTTTAAAATATCGCATTATAATATCGTGGCATATAATACTGTAGTTTTTTTTTTTTACAAGTTTTAATGCTTAAAATAAAACAACTTAGTTTAAGATCTTCTAACCAGTATAATTGAAGCTCTTAACCATGTTTTTTTAATAAAGTTGATATGAAAATATTTAATATAAAATAAATTTTGTATTTGATCAATGAATTTTAAAAAACATTGAGATTAAGATCACAAGAGTAGTATTCATACGTTAAATTAAAAAAGAAAAATCATTATCGTACAAAACCTTGCCTTTTCTTTTTGAAATTGAACTAAATAAAGTACAAAATGAAAAGATTTTAAAAAAAAAAACTTATCAACAAATTAAAAATAAAGAAAATAAACTAAGTAAACTTATTTTTTTAAAAACCCAAACCGTTAAACGTTAAATGATGTGGTTTAAAGAAAAGGAGCATCTTGTGCATTCATGGGTAATAAAAAGAAACATTTTTTAATCGGTTTTTGGTGGGATTTTTTTCATTAGAATATCCCATATAAACCCTTCTTCCGTACTTGTTTTCCCTTTTCAATTCAACGGTATGTAAATAAATATATTTATTAATATATATCAAAGCAAATAATTGAGGATGGTTTTCTACTACCATATTTGAACTGAATTAATTCAAGTACGATTAGCAAAGGTTTGAGCTACTGTGTTGTAGTATCTCCGAACAAAACCAAAACTTCAAATGAGCTTATGTTGAAGATTGGTCCAATGTCATGTAATTAAAATGGTCCCTTCCTTAAAGAAGATTGTCAAGAATTAGTAAACGTAATTTACAAACCACATCCTTCCATATGAGTGTAATAAGTTCCTAATGAAATTTTGGGTTTTTAGACGTCGATATAGATCTTAAGATGTTTTAACGAACTTTTACCTATTGACTCTATTTATTTATTTATTTTTTTTTTGTGAATTTTAAACTCGTATGTAAAACTCGCTCTCGGTTAAATATGACTCGCCTACCAAATGTTTTCATTTCGATTAAATATGGCTCGTCTACCAAGGTGTTTATTGAAGGGGTCTCCTTGTAGTCTTGTTATTTATAATGGAAGTTACAACAATGTAGTAAGTACCATGTTGATCAAAACGTCACAAATTTCAACCCAACATCATCCTAAACCTTACAAGCTTCAATGACTCAATGATAGTGGAACAATGGTAGTTCTTAAGCTTGAATATCTTTTACTTTGGAAAAATATAAAGATAAAGTTCTTTGTAATGTACTACCCATGCTTGCTGGAGACATATTGTTTAGCCGACCTTAACAATTTGATAGGAATGTCATGTATGATGTTATTTGAATAGGTATTCTTTTATAGAAGATGGTAGAAAAATCAATATTGTACCTTTGAGTTTGGCCGATGTATTTGCTGATCAATTAAAGTTGAGAAAAAAAGAAAGAATTGGAGGAAGAAGAATTGAGAGAAAGAACAGTGAAAAGAAGAATGAAATTGAAAAAAAAAAAAAGATAAAGAAAGAGAGTTGTTTTTGCGAGAGTTGGAGAGGTTAGAGGGCAATGTTTTCACAAAAAAAATCTTTGTACATATGTACCAGGAAGAATTTTTGGTATCTAACGATAACAACTTGTCTTTGCCTAGGCTTAGACGATATGTTTGACGAATTGCATGGTTCATCTCTACTTACAAAAATTGATTTGAAATCTGGATATCATCAAATTAGAATGCTTGTAGGAGATGAATGGAAAACAACTTTCAAAACTAAGTTTGAATGGTATGAATAACTTGTTATGCCTTTTTTGTACATTTGTTATGCGCTCAATGAATCACTTTTTGAGAGAATATTTGGGAAAGCACGTGTGTTTTAATGATATTTCAATTTATTCCAAGACTTTGCAAGAGCATGTGGAGCATGTTAAGTCAATTTTGATTACGCTTAAAAAAAAGAAACATTATGCTAATTTTAATAAGTGTAATTTTTGCATGGAAAAACTTAATGTTCTTGTCTTCATAGTTGATAAAAATGGAATAGAAGTAGACGAGGAGAAAGTTAAACCAATCAAGGATTGACCAATACCAAAAAATGCGAGTGAAGTTTGAAGTTTTGATGGGTTAGCTAGCTTGTGAATGTTTGATTAATCCACCCCACCTAAATGGTGTGAAAGTTATCTTATTTATAATCAAATAAATTACAAGGATATGGAAATAGTAATAAATGGAAATAACAATAAATAGAAAGATACCTATGATAATAAGGCAAATATCTAATATTTGCCTTATAATAAAATATCAAATATAATATATATGGTAAACAATAATTTATTACTAAATATCCTTAACATAGCTTCTATAGGAGATTTATAAAAGATTTTAGCACCATAGCTGCACAGTTGAATGACTTAGTGAAAAAGAATGTTGTTTTTAAATGGGGGATATGCACGAGAATGCATTAAATGAGCTTAAGAAGAAATTAACCACTGCACTATTACTTGTCTTACCTAACTTTGATAAAACTTTTGATATTGAGTTTGATGCAAGTGGTTTGAGCATAGGTGTTGTTTTGATGCAAGATGAAAAACGCTTAATGTATTTTAGAGAAAAACTAAATAAGGCAGCATTAAACTATCCTATCTCTGATAAAGAATTGTTTGTCACATTGCAGGTATAGCAACACTACTTATGGGCCTAGAGAATTTATGATCCACTCGGATCATGAAAGCTTGAAGTATCTTA
>NW_019272060.1:1327104-1337567 GCF_002738345.1 Cucurbita maxima
AACGTCACAAATTTCAACCCAACATCATCCTAAACCTTACAAGCTTCAATGACTCAATGATAGTGGAACAATGGTAGTTCTTAAGCTTGAATATCTTTTACTTTGGAAAAATATAAAGATAAAGTTCTTTGTAATGTACTACCCATGCTTGCTGGAGACATATTGTTTAGCCGACCTTAACAATTTGATAGGAATGTCATGTATGATGTTATTTGAATAGGTATTCTTTTATAGAAGATGGTAGAAAAATCAATATTGTACCTTTGAGTTTGGCCGATGTATTTGCTGATCAATTAAAGTTGAGAAAAAAAGAAAGAATTGGAGGAAGAAGAATTGAGAGAAAGAACAGTGAAAAGAAGAATGAAATTGAAAAAAAAAAAAAGATAAAGAAAGAGAGTTGTTTTTGCGAGAGTTGGAGAGGTTAGAGGGCAATGTTTTCACAAAAAAAATCTTTGTACATATGTACCAGGAAGAATTTTTGGTATCTAACGATAACAACTTGTCTTTGCCTAGGCTTAGACGATATGTTTGACGAATTGCATGGTTCATCTCTACTTACAAAAATTGATTTGAAATCTGGATATCATCAAATTAGAATGCTTGTAGGAGATGAATGGAAAACAACTTTCAAAACTAAGTTTGAATGGTATGAATAACTTGTTATGCCTTTTTTGTACATTTGTTATGCGCTCAATGAATCACTTTTTGAGAGAATATTTGGGAAAGCACGTGTGTTTTAATGATATTTCAATTTATTCCAAGACTTTGCAAGAGCATGTGGAGCATGTTAAGTCAATTTTGATTACGCTTAAAAAAAAGAAACATTATGCTAATTTTAATAAGTGTAATTTTTGCATGGAAAAACTTAATGTTCTTGTCTTCATAGTTGATAAAAATGGAATAGAAGTAGACGAGGAGAAAGTTAAACCAATCAAGGATTGACCAATACCAAAAAATGCGAGTGAAGTTTGAAGTTTTGATGGGTTAGCTAGCTTGTGAATGTTTGATTAATCCACCCCACCTAAATGGTGTGAAAGTTATCTTATTTATAATCAAATAAATTACAAGGATATGGAAATAGTAATAAATGGAAATAACAATAAATAGAAAGATACCTATGATAATAAGGCAAATATCTAATATTTGCCTTATAATAAAATATCAAATATAATATATATGGTAAACAATAATTTATTACTAAATATCCTTAACATAGCTTCTATAGGAGATTTATAAAAGATTTTAGCACCATAGCTGCACAGTTGAATGACTTAGTGAAAAAGAATGTTGTTTTTAAATGGGGGATATGCACGAGAATGCATTAAATGAGCTTAAGAAGAAATTAACCACTGCACTATTACTTGTCTTACCTAACTTTGATAAAACTTTTGATATTGAGTTTGATGCAAGTGGTTTGAGCATAGGTGTTGTTTTGATGCAAGATGAAAAACGCTTAATGTATTTTAGAGAAAAACTAAATAAGGCAGCATTAAACTATCCTATCTCTGATAAAGAATTGTTTGTCACATTGCAGGTATAGCAACACTACTTATGGGCCTAGAGAATTTATGATCCACTCGGATCATGAAAGCTTGAAGTATCTTAAGGGTCAAGCAAACTAAATCATAGGCATGCAAATTGGGTGAAGTTTATTGAAACATTTCCGTATGTCATCAAATATAAGCAAGGTGATGATTTTTCTGATTCGAGGACGAATCCTTTTGAAGAGGGGGAAGATGATAAGAATTATGGTATTCCAAATGTTCAAACTGGACCAATTACATGATCCAAAGCCATAACAAGCATTTATTCTTCATCTACAAAATTGAATAAACTCAATTCAACCATTATTTCATGTGTTATAAGCTGATTCGATTAAGGAAGGACTAATTGGAGCTTTAGAAGTGAATAAAGTATTCATTCTTCATCTACAAAATTGGGTAGACTCAGTTCAACCATTATTTCATGTGTTATAAGCTAATTCGATTAAGGAAGGACCAATTTGAGATTTAGAAGTGAATAAAGCATTCATTCTTCATCTACAAAATTGGATAGACTCGGTTCAACCATTATTTCATGTGTTACAAGTTGATTCGATTGAGGAAGAACCAATTTAAGCTTTAGAAGTAAATATTTGCACGGTTGAAGAAGCGGATGAAGTTGATGTAAATTGCACTTGATTTATAAGTTGTAAAAAAAATTTATTTTTATTATTATTAATTTCATAATTCTCCTAATCGGCAAAAGGGTGGGAAGTTATTTGTGAAATTGACTTTTTTTCTTTTTTGTGTAGATTGAAAGAGAGTGATTAAATTATGAACACTAACTAGTGAGCATTTCCAGAGTTAAAGTTTATTTTGTGTAAAGACTAATAGTACCCTTAAATTACTATGTAAAAGACGGGTGGATGAATGAAATTGAGATCTAAATGGAGACTTTTACGTAAGCATCAACTTTGTACTTTTTAAGTTTCAGTCATTCTTATGGTAGATTACATCTGAGTCATTCAATCAAACATTGATCAAGTTTGATTATGGAGTGACTCAATTTAGAACAACCTTGCTTCTAGATCTTTCATTTTAAGAGATAATCTAATTCTAGCCTTATTTCTTGGTTCATCCGAATTTTGTATGAGTGGTGTTAATTTCTTTGATCCAAGGGTTCTTGCTTCAATAAAAGCTTAGATCGTTGGACTGAGGATTAAGGTTGCCTTATCATTGGTTTAAATTATTTTATGCAAACTTAGGTGAAACAATTGCCATGGTAGAATCCTAATTTATAATTGTGGGACTCCTTAGGTGAACTAAAATTCAGATAGCAATGTTAAGCTAGCATCAAGAAGTCGTAGTAGCTTCGACCTAGGCCAACCAAGTAAGTGACCATACTATCGATTCAATTGGAAGACTTATCTTATGTACGATGACATATGCCAATTGGTCCCTACATGTGTCATGTATGTTGATATGATATGTTATGACTATGTAATATGTTATGATGATGTGATATGCTATGATGCTATGATATGTTATGATGATGTAATATGCTATGATGACATGAGATGTATGATGAGCTCACCTAGTGGGTCCATGTATGGGTGTGTGGGCCATGTGTAGAAATACTACACATCCAATTCTACTTAGACTATAAAAGTAGAGATCAATGTCATGATGTTTTATGAAAGGATAGGTCTCATCATGATTGCATGTAATTGCATTTTTCGATCCTAATAGTGTGGTTATTTATGAGTATTTCTTTAACATTCAAGCTACGTGCTACTTTTTTGTCAAGTAAAGGCAAGACACCCTTGTATGGATGACGATGTCGTGTGCAAGTCATGGAAATGAAGTTGGGATATTTAAGTTGTAGCCCTTAAATTATGTTGGAGTATTTTCATAATTATTGTTATTTTGATTTCCATTATTATGGTTAACATCACTATTATCTTAATTCTAAATGAATTTTGAAAAGGCTTAATTCTACCACAACATTTACATGTGATTATTCTAAATAAATTTCTATCATATTAGACATGTTATATATGGAGTGTGGCATCTCTATTTTATTAAAAAAAATAGGATGGTTATACTTGAAGTAACACTCCGTTCGACGGTCATGAATACTCATGTCCCTAACTTAGCACTTAGCGTGTTGGTCAGGGAGTTATGCTAGGTGTAGTAGACTAATAGGGGGACATGCCCTCCAATCCTATCATCCATCCAACTATCGGTGTATGTGAGGCCTAACTGTTACTAGAGTTCATTTCTCGAACTCCCAACGGTTCCTACATTGTACTGTTATGCAACAGGGCATTTCCATACAAATCACATATTATGATAGACTCATAAACATAAAATAGAATCAAAGTCACAATTTTTAGATTAACTTTTTATCTTTCGTTTCACACTTCTTTAGATATTCTTTTCTTCAAATGTGTCCATAGACGAGTAGGCCTCGATCTTTTGAGTCCAAAACATCATGTAGTTCGCCTAACTCAATCCAAAATCCTCCAACCACAAATTCCACTTCCTGAAAATATGAGTTTCTTCTCAGCTTAATCCTTCCTCTTTTTCCTTAATATGAGGCCAATAAAAGGTACCTCCAACATCGCTTGGATTAGTATCATACGTGGTTTCTCCCTCTATCTCCAACCTCTACAAGTTTCATGATCATGATGATATTTTACTTGTTCAAGGCGTATTATCTATAGTCGCACCGGTTGCATGCTAAAACTCTTATTTTGTATCATTCTACTGTTTTTCTTTATCACTTTCATGATATATAATTCTTTTTTTGTATTTTTTAAGTGTATGACGTTCCGACATAATCATGTTTACATATAGTAGACTTAAAATGCCTCAAAATATATTACAGGGAGATAGCGATGAGTTGTTAATTATTCTTCATCAGAATTATATGTTATATAAGTCCATCCATTTAAACTAATGACAAACTTCTCTTCTTTTTTTTTTCTTTTTTTAATAATAATAATAATATATATATTTTTTTTTGATTGAGATGAATTGTTACTCATTTTAAAAATGGATGAAGTTTTCTTTTATTAGTTAGATATATTTTAATCCAATGTATATGTCACACGGTATAAACTCATTGTAAATTATTAATAACAAAAGAATGAATAAGAATGAATGAATTTGAAATTTTGAAAACTTAAATTCTTATAATATAAAGAAGAATGGTTTAATTTCACATTCTTGTAAACTCGAATAAAGGGTGGAAATGTAATTTTGAAATGCACACAATAATTATGCTCAAGATGAGTTCCTCATCGAACGGGATTTTTAATCCTTACCGTTTGAAACTGTCTAGTATTATAAATAGAATAGATCATGGTTCCAATTTAACCCATCGCCGGTGTGTGACGGTAAATAAGTGGCGCGTGGGACCCACCAATTTATATAATGGCGCCATCAAATGCTTCCGTTTACAAATTCTCCTATCGTCCCTCAAACAGAGACCCCACCATATGTAGTGCGAAACAGTAAGCGAAGAAAAAGAACACTAACATTTATATCCATTCAAACTTTTCTTTCCCAAGTCTATGAATTTTCAGGTTTCTTTAGATTTAGTGTAATTAATAAAATTATAAGTATCATTTGATGTTTATGTAAATGGAATGTAATACAGAGTATAAAAACACACTTACCAAAGTTCAAGCCTTAAATTAATATAATTATTAGGTTAAGATTTTAATTGATATAATATTTTATTAATACTGACATTTTTCATAAATTTTAAAAAAATAATGTCAAAACTTTAAAATTTAACTCAAATAGATATAACGAGATATTCAAATTATCTCATTGTAAATATTAAGCTAGTGTATTAATAGACGCCTAAAAGATATTGTTTTAAAAATTAATCGTACCTAATAAATTTAAGTTAAAAAATTTAATGTTAAAAGTAATTTAAGAATTATTAGGCAAGTAATTTGAAACCCTAAATCATAAAACTAATTATAGTATATTAGATTATATATAAAATGAAATATGAACATGTTTTTAGTCTAAAAAGTTAATAAAAATATTATTTTACAATATCACACCATTTATAAAAAAGAAATACTACACTTATTCAAGCTTTTTTTTTTTCTTATTATAAATCTGCATTTTGAATCCAATTTCATTTTTAAAAACATATTTTTTCAAATACATATCTCCATATTTAATGATTCCGAACGTATATGAAAATCATGATTTGCCAGCAAAAAAAATGCTTTAAATATTTTACAAAAATTAGGTTTAAACTAAATGGACTTTTATTTTAATTTATCATGTGATTGAGAGAGATTCACGTCTAATCTGGATATATGCTCTCTTGATTTTGATACTAAAAGGTTTAATTGTTATAAATTTGAAAATATATGAAGTAAAATTTGATATTGTAACTTAAATTTTAAAAATTTAGGGAAAAATGAAAAATAATAAAGCAACCCGAAGGGTTGAGCGGAGTGGTCGTCATCAGTATAACCATCAACATCACCGTCTCTGCGAGACACGGTATGTTACAGACGCAGTCACTTTCTCTCTCTAACTCCACAGCTCTCCTCCACACTCTCTGTTTTCTTACTCTTAAACCACAAAGAAAACCAACCAATTCTGAGGAGCGAGAGAGTGAGATATGGTGAGGAAATGCAGAGGAGTAGCAGAGATTGCAGTAATTGAGGTCGACTTAAGGACTACCAGACCTCCACCTGACTTGGATGACGTACCACCTTCCGCCAACAAGAGGAAGATCGCAGCCGGAACAGACTTTGAGTTCTCGACAACGACAACCTCGTTTGTCAAGCTCCGGAGCCGGCGACGCCGCGTTGTTTTGCCGGAGAATTCGGTCCCTGCACCGCCGGCGGATAATACGCTTCTGCTACCGGGTACAACGTCGACGAAGGAGACAAGTTCTATTAGCCCGACCTCCGATGATGATGCGTCCACTTTTGCCTGCTCCAGTAACGGCTGCAGCGAGATTGTTGAAGAGCGCAAGTTCGTAGATCTGGAGGTGACAATATTTTGTTTGTTTTTGTGACTTCTGAAGTCTCTACTGTTTTTTATTTGGTTTGTTTCTGAATTTTGTGTGTTCATATTATTTTTCTGCAGGATGAGAAAGATGAACACGGATTCGCGTACAAATCCAGCCGAGAAAGGTTATTAATCTCGCACGATCTTCTTCATTTCCTACTGATCTCGATCTGAAATTGTTGAATCTTCCTTGTACGCGAAAATTTTTAATTCAAAATTCGAAGAAAAAGTGTTTCAGAAACGGACTTCACCTCAATTAGACTAATTAATTAATTGTTTCCGTTTGTGATTTTAATTCCCCTCTCTCTCTCTCTCTCTCGCTCTCACGACTCTCATAAATCTTCACACTCTATTCTTTCTTTTCATCATCTTGCAGGAGGGAGAGGACTCCGTCTAGCCAATTCCGTCCAACACAGTCCAGCGATATGGAGTCTCCGGCAGGGAAAATCGAGGCAACTTCTTCCGGTAATAGATCTTTGTCTTCGGTGAAGATGCCAGCGGAATCGGAGCTCGAAGCATTCTTCATCGCCGCTGAGAAAAACATACAGAAACGTTTCATTGAGAAGTAAGTTTAATGGAGCTACAGTTTCTTCGAAATTTCCTGTAGCTATGAAAGAAATTAACAGAGTTGGAAAAATCTGAACACAACTGCAGGTATAATTACGATATTATTGAGGATGTTCCCTTGGAAGGACGTCACGAATGGGTTCGATTAAATATTTGATGTACCTTCTTTGTAAACTTCCCTCTCCTTCTCTTCTTTTTCCTGCTAATTTTGTACAGTTAGCGTTCTTATCTCTATCATCTTGTAAAAGTAGAAAACTAAGTTAATTTTATTCTTCGTACGGTTCTTCATAGAAAAAGAAATTGTAAATTCCTTAGAATTAGGAAGAACTGAACAAAGAAAATTCTTATTCGTGAAGATGATGAGCGAGCATCTAAAGTTCGCCAGTTTGCAATTCAGGGTTTCAGTTCTTCATTCTGGTACGATTCCCAGCCTGAAAATTCGTCCTCATCTTTTATGTTTTTCTATTTGAAATTTAAATTTTAGTTATATTTGTCCTTTTGTTTACATGATTCTGTTTCTTATGCTCTTTTGTATCTCTTTCTTCTTCCTTTTGATTCATTTTCTTTCGTATTTTATCTTCACCATGCACAGTGTTAAAGCATTTTTAAAGCACTCATCGTGGAATTAAACCTCGTGTTCTTCTTATGTTTCCCTTCCCATCTGTTTTGTTCATACATTAGACACAACCCAAAAGAGAAAATGAAGAGAAAAAGGATGGAAGAATAATTTACGAATTACAGCAGAACCCAAAAGAGAAGGATTTTTCAGTTATACTGACGGTATATACGTAATGAATTTTGGAGGGGAGCGGTGGTCCTGGTTTATTCTATTATTGGGAGTTTAATTTATTTTATTTTTTAAAAAAGGGATTTTAAGAATTATTTAATTTGGCGGTGACGGGTGAGTTTTGGGGGCATGGGGTGTAGGGAAAGCCAATTGTAAAAAGAGAAGGATAAAGTTGCACATGGAATTAGATTCCCTGACATGCCCAATGTGGGAGAGCAAAGAAAAAACCGACGCCCTTTTTCCCTTTTATTTATTTATTTAATAAAAAAATTAAAATAAAGAATGAGGGTAAAATATACTGAGCGAGTGTTGCTTTCTGTTACTTTTTTAATGATTGCAAAGGATGAGTTCTTCTGGGTATGATGATCTGTTGCATGTTTCATGTAATTCCGTGACAAATATCTTACTTCTTATTTATTTATTTATTTATTTATTTTTCATTTTCTTGTGTTCAAAATAATTTCATAATTTTTTTTCATGTAGTAGAATGCATTTCTAAAAATGTCACCATTTTTTCTTTTTAAGAACTGATAGTATTGTTTTTACTTGGAATTATATTAAAGATAAAAAAGGAAAATTATAAGTGGTCTCTCGATAATAAAAATTTACTTTAGAAATGTTTAATATATGTCAAATTTGGGTGGCAATTTTTAGAATTAGAAACTTTATTAAAAAAAAAATTAATAATTCAAAAATATATTATATATTTTTTAATTTTAGAGATAACTCAAGGCTCCACCATTTTTATAACAAGTTGATTTTATTTTTATTTTTTTCTTTTCTGGCAAAATTTTTACTTCAATTTTAACATTTCATATCTTTAAGAATATTTGAATTTTGACTAAATTCAAAAAAAGAAAAAAAGAAAAAGAAAAAGAAAAAAGAAATAATGCTACAAAGAGATTTTTAAAATAACTTTTTAGTTTCAAAATATATTTCTTAATTATAAAATAATTAAATTCTTAACCAAGTTTAAAAAAAAAAAAAAATTAAAGTTCTTAACTAAGTTTTTTTAAAAAAAAATTAAACCTATTTTATCTTTTAAGGTTTTGAATTGCCTTTTAAGAAATAGATAACTCAAAATAATGTTAAGTTAATTTAAGCTTAATTTTTTAAAATAAAAAAAATACAAAATTTATCAAAATTTCCATGAGATAATTTCAAAAATTGAGGACCTATGGAAGATTCATGGACTTATTACTTTTAATTATAGTATTTAAAAACTTCCAAATTTGATTGGCATTCTTTTGCAATTTAAAAATAAAATTTTGTGACACTATGAAATTTTGGTGACGGCAAAAAAAAAAAAAAAAAAAGTTAACAAGGGAGCATTGGAGATAGCTGATGGTAGAAATAAAACTTGTGTGAGGTCTTATAGACTTGAGTACATATTTTTTTATTTCTTTATTTTACGCTTAGGACAGTCTTTAGTGGAAATGGTATAATACTAAAATGAGAAAATAACTTTCTGAACTAGTTAATGACCATTGTCTCAAAGAAGGAAACAATTGTCAATGGCAACACCTATGGAAAATGACTCGAAAATGGCCCAAGAATGATGTGTCGCGATTGCCAACAATAGGCGGGCAGATTCCAACCTTACCACTAGTGCGAATACCTCATCGAAGTCCACTTCTTGCTTTTAAACGTAGCCCTTCGCCACCAGACGGGCCTTGTGTTTCACAACTTCTCCCTCTTCGTTATGCTTCAGTTTGAAGACCCATTTGAGCCCTATGGCTCGGTGTCCCGGCAGCATGTCCTCAAGACTCCATGTCTTCTTCTCAGTGATGGATGTCATCTCCTCTTGCATTGCCTTCAGCCAGCATGGGTTTCTTTCTGCTTCGACGAAGGTGTTCGGTTCATCTACGCTGATGGCATGCAGTTCGACCACCTCTTGTTCGAGCTCGCGCGCCGCCAGTCCAGGTGGTTCACCTCCTCCCACTAGGTCTTCCATCCTTCGGTACCTCGCCACCAGATCATCATCGTGATTGGCATCCAGTATCGAATTCGCAGTCCGTGGTGTTGCAAACTCCACTAGTTTAGGGGGTGTAGTTATTGGCAGCGGTGACAGTTTCCGATGCTGTGCTCCTCCTTCTCCCAGCTCGGTGACGAGGTACTCCACCGTGAATTGATTTGAATTTTGGTCCACCTTGATACATCGTTCCACTGCTAGAAGGTGCTCTCGTCAAAGATGACGTCGCGCGACACATGAGCTCACCCCCCCTACAGGATCATAGAGCCTGTACGCCTTGCTCCTGGGTTAGTAGCCAATGAAGATGACCTTCAGCCCCGTGGGATTGAGCTTGGCGAGGTGGGGACGCACTACCTTCGTGTATGCGATGCAGCCGAACACTTGGAGATGATGTACCACTGGATTCTTGTTGTACTAGACCTCATGTGGAATCTTTCTGTCGAGGTTTCGCGCTGGCGACCGATTGAGGAGATAGACGGCTGTCATCACCCCCTCTCCCCAAAACCTCCCAGGCATCCCGGTCGTCATCAGTAATGACCTTGTTGTCCCGACGATAGTTTAATTTTGGCATTCCACCACCCCGTTCTGCTGGGGGGGGGGGGGG
>NW_019272060.1:1337676-1345740 GCF_002738345.1 Cucurbita maxima
GCTGGGGGGGGGGGGGAGTAGGGCGTCGTTAGTTGCCGCTGCATGTCGAGCTCGTAGCAGTACTTACCGAAGCTTGATGAGGTGAATTCTTCGCCTTGGTCCATGTGCAGCATTCACATCTTCTTCCCGCATTTGGCCTCCACTCGAGCTTGAAGGCGCTTAATCACCTCTGCCGCCTCACTTTTTGCTTGCAGCAAGATCAGTCACATGAAGCGGCTTTTGTCATTGACCAGCAGAAGGAAGAGGGTCTTGCCGACTGGGGTCGCCGGCTTGATGGGCCCGCAGATATCGCCGTGCACGAGCTCCAACGGCTCACCGACGCAGTAGGATGTCCGAGACGAAAAAGGGGTGTGCCTCTACTTCCCGATGAGACACCTGTCACATAGTCTGTTCACATCTTCGATTGCCGACAAACTGTGCACCATCTCCCCCTTTGTAGTTTTTGTAGAGCAGGAAAGTTTATGTGCCCATACCTTGCGTGCCACCTCCAAACTACTTTTTTGGTCCTGACCGAGAGGCTGACCGGTTGCTCTATCTTCAACTCTAGGATGTAAAGACGGTTTGTCGTGCGTCGAAGTTGCTTGAGCAACCGTCGTCGATCATCGCAGATTTTGTGTAGCTCGTGCTCGAAGGAAATGAAGCAACCGACCTCATCGAGTTGACCCTAGCTCACAAGGTTAGCCTTGAGCCTCAGGATAAAGTAGACACTGATCAACTTACGGTTCTCGCCTCCCTTGCCGATGAACAGGATGGTGTCGCGCCCTTCGATCTCGACAACGACCATCTCTCGAATCCCCAAATCGAGCTCGAAGGTTGACCTGGCCCCGGTCATATAGTTTGTCTCCCCTGTGTTGAGGACCCATCACCCTCGACTCAGGGGATGAAGTAGACGTCTCTCAACTTGCGGTTCTCACCTCCCTTGCTGATGAACAGGATAGTGTCGCGCCCTTCGATCTCGACGATGAAGCCGTCACCGAATTTCACCATCCCGCGAATCCCCGAATCGAGATCGGAGGCAGACCTGACTCCGATCATATGGTTTGTTGCCTCTGTGTCGAGGACCCATCGTCGGTGCTCTTGCTGCTTGTCTCTTTTGCCGATTTGAGCGAACACTCTCTCCTCCTTCAGCTGAATTGGCTCCCCAACCGGTGCTTTTGTTATGCCCAGCAGAAGCTCTTCCTCAGGTTCGACGCTTATCAGAGTAATTACGCCGTTGTCGATTACCTCCATGGTCTTAGAATCAGAATTAGGGACATCAGGTAGGACTGATGCACTCACCATGAAAAGAGCCGGCTCTTCCTCCTCGGATCGAGCCACATGGGTCTTCTCCTTGTTCTTGGGCTTGCTCCAGCAATTCTTGCTCAGGTGGCCCTTCTTCCTGCAGTTCGAGCACTAGATTGGCTCGCCATCAATCGACTCCTTCTTTTGATCCCCTTCTTTCCCGCGCATGCGCCCGCAAGATTTCCACTGCTTCTTGCTGATTTTACCGTCGGTGGACCCGTTGCTCTCGCCGGAGTTGTCGTGGAGCTTCAAGCGTGCAAGCTATTCCTCCTCAGTGAGGAGAAGACGACCCTGCTTGTCGACAGTTGAAGTGACATTCTTCTTTCGCTGCTCAACATTGCGCAGTCTTCCAGTCACCTCTTCCACCGTTAGGTTATTCACGTCAAGTAATGTTCTTAAAGCGGCAACAAACCATAAAAAAACTTTTCTTATTCTTCATTTTCTACTGCAAAATTCATTTGTTGATCTTTATACCGACAATCAGCTTTTGTGTGCCCATACCTTCTGCAATGGTAACATTGTATGACCTTCATTATATTACTTTGTTCATTGAACTACCTTTGTCCATCATTTCTCCATCTACCCCTGTTATCATGACCACCCTGGAAACCCCTGTTATCATGACTACCATGGAAACTATGAAATTCTCCTCTTCCACGACTTCTACCTGCTTAATGAATATTTTCTCTTTCGTTGCCTTCGTTGTTGGCTGTCTCCCTCACTTGTAGTGCCTTTTCTTCATTCCTATATGATGATTCTTGATTCATGAGCTTGAAGCAAGCCCATCAGTTCATCAATAGACAATATTGATAGATCCTTAGCTTCTTCTATGACAGCCACCACATGGTCAAACTTTGGAGTTAAGCTTCTCAACACCTTTGCAACAATTGTTTCGTCTGAAATTTTCTCTCCATAGGTACACAACTAACTGACTATTGTCATTGCTCTTGACAAAAAGTCAGCAATTGATTCGCCATTCGTCGTGAGTAGAGTTTCAAAATCACGTCTTAGAGATTGCAATTTCACTGTTATGACCTGTGAAAAACTATAATCACTCACTCTCGTGTTGACAAGAACTTGTTTCTAATACCAAATTTGTTGGGGAAATAGAAATTGAAAGAGATAAGAAAAGATAAAAAAGATCTGCAGTGCTTTATTATTGTTTTCTCACTCTATGTTTAAAGAGTTACACAATTCCAATATTCATAGGCTTATACACTAACCATAAATAGTAAATTATGAAAATCCTAGATAAATTCAAATCTACTACCAATCTCTTAAAATCGTGTACTTTTAATACTTTGAATCATATCTCAATTACTTTAAATCATATCTAATACTTTGAATCATATCTCAACAACTTTGAATCATATTTCAACATAGACATGAGTAAATATTTTTCTTTAGTTTAGGCTTAGGACAATCTTTAGTGGATATGGTATGATACTAAAATGGGAAAACAACTTTTCTGAAAGAGTTATGACCCTCATCTCAAACAGGAAAAAATGTGTCAATGTTAACACCTACGGAAAATGACTCGAAAATGACCCAAAATAAAACTGATTAAGTTTCGTATTTTAACTAAATATTTGTGTGAAGTTCGTCAAATTTGAGCGTTTTGTACAGTTTTGTTCAAAAATATTGATGGAAACTTAGTTTTTCCACATAATGATTTAAGTGCCTCCATGATGGTCTTCTCGACAGGGTTGAGGTTGTGAGGTCTTATAGACACGAGTAAATATTTTCTTTCTTGCTTAGTTTATGCTAAGGACAATCTTTAGTGGATATGGTATGATACTAAATTGAGAAAACAATTTTTCTGAACGAGTTAATGACCCTTATCGCGGAAAAAAAGTGCAAATGTTAACACCCATGATAAATGACTCCAAAATGGCTCAAAATTAATGTGTTCAAGTTTCGTATTTTAACTAAACATATGTGTCAAGTTCATCAAATTTGAGCCTTCCATACAATGTCATTCAAAAATATTGATGGAAACTTAGTTTTTCCACATAATGATTAAGTGCCTCTGTGATGGTCTTCTTGATAGGGTTGAGGTTGTCAGGTCTTATAGACACGAGTAAATGTTTTCTTTCTTCCTTAGTTTACACTTAGGATAATTTTTAGTGGATATGGTATGATACTTAAATGAGAAAACAACTTTTCTGAATGAGTTAATGACCCTCGTTTGAGACAGGAAAAAGTGTCAATGTTAACACCTATGTAATATGTAAGAGTCGTATAGCTGGCAATAAGTGAGGAGAGAGAAATGCCAGCTGTACTACTCTTTTAGGGTTAAAAAAAAAAAGAAAAAGAAAAGAGAGGTCGCGGGGAGAAAAGAGAAAAAAAGAAAGAAGAAAGAAGGAAGAAAAGAAAAAAGAAAGAAAGAAGAAGACAGAGGAGAGGGTGGAGCGTTGGAGACGAACGATGGAGCTTGAAGCACTCGTTAGCAATGGTGGGCCGAACAGTTGAGGAAGGGAGAATGTAGACGGTAAGTCCTAGTGGTGTGATTTTCGTTGTTGTTTTCCCAAACCCTAATACCTTTCACGGGATCGGTGTACCTAGGTTATTGTTGAGGGAAGTTGGTGAGTCCTTGTGAAGAAGAAGACATGAGGTGTTGAGAGGAAAGAAAGATCAAGAAGAAGGTGGGGAAGAAGAGGCCGAAAACTGAGGGGGCACGACCTGACCCGACTCGACCCACCTATACAGAACCGAAACCCAATTTGTTTTCCCATTTCACACCATCTGATTCGTCTTTATTCAGATTTAGGTACTTGACTCACACATTTCATAAATGCCTTATTATAGGAAAATTCCAAGCTTAATCAAGGGGACACTTGAAGACTCGATAAAGTTTTGGAAAGTCTACGATCAGGTAAGTAACCATCTAGAGCAAGTTTTTTGTAATTGCTTGTAGGAGTCAGTTTGGATTTGTGGCCAAACAATTTTGGATAAAGTTAGTTCATGGAGGTGGTACTTCGATAATGTGTGCGGTTTTACTTTGGTTGTCGTTATGGTTATATAGTTTCGTTGGCATGAATGTGAAATATCGTATAGGCATATGCAATGGTATGTTTTTATGTTGAGCTAGATGGTTATTATGGTTATTATGTGACTTAGCATGGCGACATGTTGTTGTCGTGGTTCTTTGTTAGGCATTGGGTGTGGAGATTGGGTAGCCCATTGTTACCCTTTGGGAGTTGGATCATTTATTAGGTACTAGTTATTATATGTTATGAAGCACATAATGACAATGTACCGTTTTCGTAGTCACCCACAAGGGGTTGAGGGAAATCATAGTATATTACTGTGATAACACGTTAGAGATGGTGTTAGAGATGGTGCTTAGTGGGACGAGCCATGGCCTTTTACTGATCCAGTCGAGCGGCATAGTGACAGGTAGTTAATGTTCCTAAGATAGGTAGTTTTACTGATCTGAGCCGACAAGGGCGTAAAACAAGTAGTGACTGACCCGGCCTAGTGAGGCACAGTGGTAGGCCGGGTCAGTTAGATGTTGCCAGGCACCACTAGGTCTCTGACTAGTGACTATTCAAGCTCAAAACTTAGGATCCCGTGAATAGGGCTAAGTTCGACAAGAGATTACGAGCAGGTTGCTTACTAGGTATTGTTTATATACTCATTCTGTGTGTTTGCTATTTTTTTTCAGGAGAAAAGTAGATCTGGGTCGATGGCGGAGACAGGTGGAGTCGTGCAGTTGCAAAGGGGGCTCTTAGATTGAGTCATCTTCTCCCATGTCGTTTTGGTTATGATTTTTGACGTTTGTAGAAAACCTGCGATATTTTGTAACCGTTTCTTTTTATCTGACCCCATGGATTTTCGTTATGTGTTTTGCAGTATTTTTTTTTTAAATGTATATCAGGCAACTTTTAACTTTTAGTCCTCTGTTCAAACTACAAGAGGTATTGAAAAGTTTTTTTTTTTTCTTGAGTCCACATAAAATGACGCAAAAATGGCCCAAACTGAAAGTGTTTAAGTTTCGTATTTTAACTAAACATATGTGCCAAATTCATCAAAAGTGTTACGTACAGTTTCGTTCAAAAATATTGATGGAAACTTAGTGTTTCCACATAATGATTTAAGTGCCTCCGTGATGGTCATCTCGACAGGGTTGAGGTTGCGAGGTCATATAGACATGAGTAAATGTTTTCTTTCTTCCTTAGTTTACACTTAGGACAATCTTTAGTGGATATGGTATGATACTAAAACGAGAAAATAACTCTTCTGAACGAGTTAATGACACTCGTCTCGGACTGGAAAAAAGGTTCCAATGTTAACACCTATGAAAAATGACTGCAAAATGGCCCAAAATGTTAACACTGGGAGGATCGGCTGGTGTTCACCGCCATATTACGGTCTGTGCCTCTAGAGATGCTAGCATCTCTTTCCACAAAGCGCACTGCACAATCAGTCTGAGAGGGTATCAAATCCTGTCGGGTTGGTGTGCAGTGAGTGCGGGAATCCAATATCGAGCAGCTGCGGAAGAAGCTCTTAGAGATTCACTTTAAGGACGACGAATCTGTCGATTACTTTTCAATGCGGATCACAAAAATTGTGAAGATGCTGCAAGTCGCCCCAGATCAACTCGTAAAAGTCACGATTTTGATCGAGACATTATTTGAAGTGAATGACCTAACAGTGGAAGAGGTGACCGGAAGACTGCGCAACGTCGAGCAGAGTAAGAAGAATGTCAGCTGTCGACAATCAGGGTCGTCTTCTCCTCACTGAGGAAGAATGACTTGCATGCCTAAAGCTTTGCGAGAACACCAGCGAGAGCAACGAGTCCTCCAGCGGTAAGAATCCATGGCAATCTCGCGGGTGCACGCGCGAGGAAGAAGGGGATCAAAAGAAGCAGTTGACTAATGGCGGGCCAATCCAGTGCTCAAACTGCGGGAAGAAGGGCCACCTGAGCAATAATTGCTATAGCAAGCTCAGGAACAAGGAGAAGGCCGAGAAAGCCCATGTGGCTCAATCCAAAGAGGACGAGCCGACTCTTTTCATGGTGAGTGCATCAGTCCTACCTGACATCCCCAATTCCAAGTACACGTTGGTAATCGATGACGGCGTAATTGCTCCAGTGAGCATCGATCCTGAGGAAGAGCTCCAGCTGAAGGAGCAACGAGTGTTCGCTCAAATCGGTAAAGGAGGCGAGCAACAAAAGCACCGACGATGGGTCCTCGACACGGGGGCAACAAACCATATGACCGGGGTCAGGTCTACGTTCTTCGAGCTGGACTCGAGGATTTATGGGACGGTTAAGTTTGGCGACGGCTCCATTGTTGAGATCGAAAGGTGCAGTACCATCCTGTTCGTTACCAAGGGAGGCCGAGCACCACAAGTTGACCAGCGTCTACTTCATCCTAAGGCTCAAGGCTAACCTTATGAGCCTGGGTCAACTCGATGAGGTCAGTTGCCACATTTCCATCGAGTGCGGGCTACTCAAGATCTTCGATGATCGATGACGGCTGCTCACGCAGTTCGTTGCAAGACAAACTGCCTATTTATCCTGGAGATACATACCATAGAGCTGTAGGAGAAAATTGTTCCATAAATCCATAGGTTGAAAATCATTCCTATCTTTAGTTACTATTTTTAGTTAACTAGTTAAAAGCCATACAATTAAAGTTAGTGAACACACGTAAGTGGAATGGCCTTAATTATATAGTTAATTAAATATGCTAATTGAATGACAAACAGATATGGGGTCTTCAGCACTCTCTCTCATTGTATTTCGTTATTTTCTTCTCCCAACAATTTCTTCGATGACATTTCAATGCGGATCACAAGGCTCACCAACAACATCACCACTCTCGGTGGGAGAATCAGTGAGACACATTTCGTGAAGAAGATGTTGTAGGTCGCTCCCGATCACCTCGAGCAACTTGCAAGGTTTAGGGTTTAGGGTTTAAAGGTTTTAGGGTTTTAGGGTTTAGGGTTTAGGGTTTAGGGTTTGGGGTTTGGGGTTTGGGGTTTAGGATTTAGGGTTTAGGGTTTGGGGTTTGGGGTTTGGGGTTTGGGGTTTGGGGTTTGGGGTTTAGGGTTTCGGGTTTCGGGTTTCGGGTTTGGGGTTTAGGGTTTCGGGTTTCGGGTTTCGGGTTTCGGGTTTAGGGTTTAGGGTTTAGGGTTTAGGGTTTCGGTTTCGGGTTTCGGGTTTCGGGTTTAGGGTTTAGGGTTTAGGGTTTAGGGTTTCGGTTTCGGGTTTAGGGTTTCGGGCTTAGGGTTTAGGGTTTCGGGTTTCGGGTTTTCGAGTTTCGGGTTTCGGGTTTAGGGTTTCGAGTTTCGGGGTTTAGGGTTTCGGGGTTTCGGGTTTCGGGTTTAGGGTTTAGGGTTTAGGGTTTAGTTTAGGGTTAGGGGTTTAGGGTTAGGGGTTTAGGGGTTTGGGGTTTAGGGTTTGGGGTTTAGGGTTTAGGGTTTAGGGTTTAGGGTTTGGGGTTTAGGGTTTCGGGTTTCTGGTTTGGGGTTTGGGGTTTAGGGTTTCGGGTTTCGGGTTTCGGGTTTAGGGTTTAGGGTTTCGGGTTTAGGGATTAGGGTTTAGGGTTTAGGGTTTAGGGTTTAGGGTTTAGGGTTTAGGGTTTAGGGTTTAGGGTTTAGGGTTTAGGGTTTTGGGTTTAAGGGTTTAGGGTTTAAGGGTTTAGGGTTTAAGGGTTTAGGGTTTAGGGTTTAGGGTTTAGGGTTTAGGGTTTAGGGTTTAGGGTTTAGGGTTTAGGGTTTAGGGTTTAGGGTTTAGGGTTTAGGGTTTAGGGTTTAGGGTTTAGGGTTTAGGGT